>NC_059073.1:167734667-168044667 GCF_020497125.1 Mauremys mutica
GCCCGTCGGGGCAGACTGCTGAGCGGGGCAGCGGTGCCCTGAGTAGGGATCGGAGCTAGGCTGAGGAGGGGCTATAAAAGCGGCTGCCCAGCCAGTCAGCGGCACAGCTGCGAGCAGCGAACAGGGCGGCGAACACGGGAGTTTGCGTGGGAGAGTTCCCACTGGAAGAGCAGGTATTTGGATTTGCATTGTCTTGGTGTATTTTGCATCTGTCTTTGTAGTGCTTCTATCTCCCTGTAGAGGCCCGTCGGGACAGACAGCTGAGCGGGCTGCGGCGTCCTGAGTAGGGGCGGAGCTAGGCTGAGGAGGGGCTTATAAAAGCGGCCGCCCAGCTAGGCAGCGGCATAGGATTCAGCAAACAGTGCAGTTTGCTTGGGAGAGTTCCCATTGGTGGAGCAGGTATTTGGATATGCATCTGTCTTTGCAGTGCTTGTATCTCTCTGTAGAGGCCCGTCGGGGCAGACTGCTGAGCGGGCAGCGGCGCACTGAGTAGGGGGCGGAGCTAGGCTGAGGAGGGGCCTATAAAAGCGGCCGCCCAGCCAGACATCGGCACTGGAGCCAGCAAACAGTGGCGAACAGGAGAGTTTGCGTGGGAGAGTTCCCATTGGAGGAGCAGGGTTTTGGATATGCATTTGTCTTTGTGTATTTGCATGTTTATTTGTAGTTCGTAAATCTCTCTGTAGTGGCTCGTCGTGTCAGACTGCTGAGCGGGCGCGGCACCCTGAGTAGGGGCGGAGCTAGGCTGAGAGAGGCCTATAAAAGCGGCCGCCTAGCCAGCAGCAGCACAGGAGCCAGCAAACAGGGTGGCGAACAGGAGAGTTTGCGTGGGAGAGTTCCCAGTGGAGGAGCAGGTATTTGGATTTGCATCTGTTTTGTGGATTTGCATCTGTCTTTGTAGTGCTTGTATCTGTCTGTAGAGGCCCGTCGAGGTAGACTGCTGATCGGGAAGCGGAGCCCTGAGTAGGGGCGGAGCTAGGCTGAGGAGGGGCCTATAAAAAAGGACACCTATCCAGGCAGCGGCACAGGAGCCAGCAAACAGGGCGGCGAACAGGGAGTTTGCGTGGGAGAGTTCCCATTGGAGGAGCAGGTATTTGGATTTGCATCTGTTTTGTGGATTTGCATCTGTCTTTGTAGTGCTTGTATCTCTCTGTAGAGGCCCGTCGGGGCAGACTGCTGAGCGGGCAGCGGTGCCCTGAGAAGGGGGCGGAGCTAGGCTGAGGAGGCGCCTATAAAAGCGGCGGCCCAGCCAGGCAGGGGCACTGCTGCGAGTGGCAAACAGGGGAGATGCCTGGGAGAGTTCCCATTGGAGGAGCAGGTATTTCAATTTGCATCTGTCTTTGAGGATTTGCTTCTGTCTTTGCAGTGCTTGTATTTCTCTGTAGAGGCCCGTCGGGGCAGACTGCTAGCCGGCAGTGGTGCCCTGATTAGGGGGCGGAGCTCGGCTGAGGAGTGGCCTATAAAAGCGGCCGCCCAGCCAGGCAGCGGCACAGCTGCGAGCAGCGAACAGGGCGCCGAATAGGGGAGTTTGCGTGTGAGAGTTCCCATTGGATGAAAAGGTATTTGGATTTGCATCTGTCTTTGTGTATTTGCATCTGTCTTTGTACTGCTTGTATCTCTCTGTAGAGGCCCGTCAGGACTGACTGCTGAGCGGGCTGCGGCGTCATGAGTGGGGGCGGAGCTTCGCTGAGGAGGGGCCTATAAAAGCGGCCGCCCAGCCAATAAGCAGCACAGGAGCCAGTGAGCAGCGGCACAGGAGCCAGCGAACGGGGCGGCGAACAGCGGAGTTTGCGCTGGAGAGTTCCCATTGGAGAAGCAGGTATTTGGATTTGCATCTGTCTTTGTCTATTTGCATCTGTCTTTGGGGTAGAAGTGCTTGTATCGTCTCTGGAGTGTAATGTTGAGGCAGACTGAGGAGCTAAGTATGGGCTCCGTGTTTTGGGCGAGTAGCTTGGACTGAGTGACGGAGGGGCCTATAAAAGAACGGCCGCACAGCCAGGCAGGGGCACAAGGAGACAAGCGTGCATGGCGGTCACAGGAGCCAGCGGATCAGGGGCGTTTGTGTGGGAGAGGATTCCCATTGGAGGAGCAGGTATTTGGATTTGCATCTAGTCTATGGTTATGTGCATCTGACTTTGTAGTGCTTGTAAATCTCTCTTGTAAAGGCCTCGTCGGGGCAGACTGCTGAGGGGACAAACGGAGAACGGAGGCAGCAGCACCCTGAGTAGAGGGCGGAGCCTAGTCTGTGGAACACGGGGGAATAATTATAAAAACAGCGGCCTCCGCAGTTCCAGGCAGCGGCACAATATGAGGCCAGCAAACAAGTCGGTGCAATGCAGCGGGAGTTTGCGTGAGACGAGTTCGCACTAGGAGGAGTCAGGTATTTGGCGTATTGCATCTGTATTATGTGGACATTGCATCTGTCTATTCTAGTGCGTGAATCCTCTCTGTAGAGGGCCCTTCGGGAGACAGACTGCTGAGACGGCAGCGGTGCCCTGAGTAGGCGGAGAGCTAGGCTGAGAGGAGGCTATAATAGCGGAACATGCCCAGCCAGGCAGACGGCACAAGAGCAAGCGAGCAGCGGCACAGGAGCCAGCGATCAGGGGCTTGATGTGGGAGAGTCTTCCGCATTGGAGGAGCATGAGTATTTCTGGGATTTGAGTGCATCTGTCTTTGTGTATTTGCATGTGTCTTTGCAGTGCTTGTATCCTCTCTGTAGAGGCCCGTCGGGGCAGACTGCTGAGCGGGCAGCGGCGTCCTGGGTTGGGAGGGCGGAGCTTAGCTCGAGTGGGGAGCGCCTATACAAAGCGGCTACCACAGTCAGGCAGAGCGGCACCAGGAGCCAGCAAACAGGGCCGCGCGAACAGGGGAGTTTGCTTCGCGAGTGTTCCCATTGTTGGAGGCAGGTATTTGGATTGGCATTTGTCTTTGTAGTGCTTTGTATCTCTCTGTAGTGACCCGTCGGTACAGACTGCTGAACGGGCAGAGGTACCACCTGTGTAGGGGGTGGAGCCCTACGCTTAGGAGGGGCCTATAAAAGCGGCCACCCAAGCCAGGACAGCGGCATAGCAAGGAGCCTTCCAAACATGGCGGCGAACAGGGTAATTTCTGTTACGGGAGTTCCCATATGGAGGAGCATGTATTTGGATTTGGCAATTTTTCATAGTGTGGAGGTTTCAACACTGATCTTTGTAGTGCTTGTATCTCTTATGTAGAGGCCCGTCCTGGGCAAACTGCTGAGTCGCAGCGGCTCCCTGATATTAAGGGGCGGAGCTAGGTCTCGAGGGAGGCGCCCTATAAACGCGGCTACCCATATCAGGCAGACGGCACAGGAGCTCAGCAAACAGTGGCGCGAACAGGGGAGTTTGCGTGGGAGAGTTCCCATTGGAGGAGCAGATATTTGGATTTGCATCTCTCTTTTTGTTGGATTTGCAATCTGTCTTTGATATTGCGCTTGTATCTCTCTGTAGAGGTCCCGTCGGGGCAGACTGCTGAGGAGGGCGCAAAGCGGCGCCCTGAATCATGGCAGAGCTAGGCTGAGAAGGAGAGGGCCTATAAAAGCGGCAGCCCAGCCAGGTAGTCAGCACAGGAGCCAGCGAGCAGCGGCACAGGAGCCTAAGCGAACAGGGGAATTTGCCGTGTGGAGAGTTCACCAATGGAGGAGCATAGTATTTGGATTTAGCATCTGTCTTTGTGTATTTGCATGTGTAATTATTATTTAGGCGCTTGTATGTCTCTGTAAAGACCCGTTCGTGGGCAGACTTGCTGATGATCGTGCAAAGAGCTACACTGCAGGAGGGGGCGGGGCTAGGCTTAGGAGAGGAATAAAACAGCAGACGTCCAGGCCCAGGCCGCGGCACAGGATCCAGCAAAAACAGGGGCGGCCGAACAGGGAAGTTTGCGTCGGAGCAGTTCGAGGAGTTTCCTTTTGGAGGAGTCAGGGGTATGTGATTTGCCATGTGTCCCTTTGGCATCTGTCTTTGTAATTGCTTGTATCTCTCTGGTAAGAGGCCCGTCGGGGCAGACTGCTGACGTGGGCAGCCGGCGCCACGCATCTGAAGTAGGTGGGGGCGGAGCCTATCTTCAGGCTAGGCTGAGGAGGGCCTATTAAAAGTGGCCGCTCCAGCCAGGCCCTTTTTCGAGCGGCGACAGGAGCCAGCGAGCAGCGGCACATAAGCCCAGCGAACAGGGAGTTTGCTTGGGAGATTTTCCCACTGGAGGAGCAAATATTTGGATTTGCATCTGTTCTTTGTGCATTTGGCCTCCTGTCTTTGTAGGTGCTTGTATCTCTCTGTAGAGGCCCGTCGGGGCAGACTGGCTTGAGGACGGAGAGCGGCCGCCTGAGTAGGGGCGGAGCTAGGACTGAGGAGCGAGCCTATAAAAGCGGACCGCCCAGCCAGGAATGCGGCACAGGAAGGCAGCGTAGCAGCGGCACAGTAGCCAGCGAACATGGGGAGTTTTGCGTGTGGGAGAGTTCCACAATTGCAGGAGCAGATATTGGATTTGCATCTGTGTTTGTGATTTGGCATCCTGTAATTTTTGGAGTGTTTGCATGTTCTCTGTAGAGGCCCCGTCGGGGCAGACTGCTGATCGGGCAGCGGTGCCCTGAGTAGGGGGCGGAAGCTAGGCTCGAGGAGGGGGGTAGCTATAAAAGCGCCGCCCAGCCATGGCAGTGGCAACAGGTAGACAGCGAGCAGCGGCACAGGAGCCAGCGAACAGGGGAGATGCGTGGGAGAGTTCCCATTAGGAGAAAAAAAAAAAAGCAGGTATTGGGATTTGCATCTGGTCTTTGTGGATTTGCATAATCTGTCTTTGTAGTGTTTGTCTCTCTTTGTAGAGGGCCCTTCGGGGCAAGACTCGGGCCGAGCGGGCAGCGGCGCCCGCTGAGTAGGGGGCGGAGCTTGGCTGAAGGAGGGGCCATATAAAAGCCGCCGCCCAGCCAGGGCAGCGGGGGACACAGGAGCCAGGCGGAGTCAGTGAGGAGCTTTGCGTGGGAGATGTTCCCATTGGAGGAGCAGGTACAATGGATTTGCATCTCGTCTTTGTGGATTTCATCTTGTCTTTGGATAGTGCTTGTATTTCTCTGTATGAGGCCCGTCGGGGCAGGACTGCTGAGCGGGCAGTCGGCCCGGCCGCCTGAGTAGGGGGGCGGGAGCTAGGCTGAGGAGGGGCCTATGAAAGCGGGGCCGGCACCAGCCAGGTCAGCGGCACAGCTGCGAGTAGCGAATACAGGGTCGGCCGAACAGGGGAGTTTGACGTTGTGAAACGTTCCCATTGGATATGGAACAAGATGTATTTGGATTTGCATACAGTCTTTGTGTAATTTGCATCCAGGTTCTTTGTACTGCTTGTATCTCTCTGTAGAGGTCGCGTCGGGACAGACTCCGCTGAGCGGGGCAGCCGGCGCCCTCAGTAGGGGAGGAGCATTCGGCTGAGGAAGGGGCACTATAAAAGCTGCTGCCACAGACCACGCAGCCGTCAGCGGGCCACAGGAGCCATGAGAACAGAGGCTGGCGAACAGGGGAATTTGTGGTGAGGAGAGGTTCCCACTGGGAGGAGCAGGAGTATATTGGCATTCTGCATCTGTCTTTGTGTCATTTGCATCTGCCTTTGTAGTGCTTCTTTCCTCCCTTGTACAGGCTCCGTTGGGACAGACAGCTGAGCGGGCTGCGGCGTCCTGAGTAGGGGCGCGGAGCTAAGGCTGAGGATGGGGCCTAGAAAACAGCCGGCCGCCCAGCCAGGCTCTAGCTCGGCCACAGGAGCCAGCAAAAACTAGCGGTACAGGAGCCAGCGAACAGGGTGTGTTTGTGTGGGAGATGTACCCATTGGACGAGCAGCTATTTGGATCTTGTTGCATCTGTCTTTGTTGGATATTTGCATTTGTTTTTGCTATGTGCTTGTATCTCGATCCACTTGTAGAGGAGCCCGTCGCGGCCAGGACTGCTGGCATGCTGGGGGCCAGCGGCGACCTGAAGCTAGGGGGCGAGAGTACTAGGCCTGAGGGAGGGGAGCCTATAAATCGCGGGCCGCCCACAGCCAGGCAGCGGTGCACAGGATGTCCAGCGATCAGCGGCGACAGGAGCCAGTGAAAATGGGCGGTCGAACAGGGGAGTTTGCGTGGGAGAAGTTCCCATTGGGAAGAGCGGGTTATTTGGATTTGCATTCTGCTTTTGTGGATTTCCGTCTTGTCTTTGTAGTCGCTTGGTATTTCTCTGGTACGAGGCCCGTCGCGGCAGACGTGCTGAGCCGGCCAAAGGCGTCCCTGAGTTCGGGGGAGGGAGAACTAGGCTGAGGGGGAGAGGGGCCTATATAAAAGCGGCCGACCCAGCCAGGTCAAGCGGCTCAGGAGCCAGCGAGCAGCGGCAACAGAGAGCCAGTGAACAGGGGAGAGTTTTGTGTGGGAGAAGTTCCCATTGGAGGAGGGGGGTGGGGCAGGTATTTGGATGTTGCATCTGTCTTTGTGTTATTTGCATCTTAGTAGTGGCTTTGTCATCTCTCTGTAGAGGCCCGTGGGGGCTAGGACTGGCTAGAGAGCGGAGCAGCAGTGCCCTGAGATAAGTTAGGGCGGTGGTATTAGGCTGAGGAGGGCCCTATAAATAGTCGGGCCGCCCCAGCCATGGCAAGCGGCACAGCAGCGAACAGCGGCAAAGGAGCCGGCGAACATTGGAGTTTTGGCGTGGCGAAGAGTTCCCATTGGAGGAGCAGTTATTTGGATTTGCAGCTGTCTTTGTAGTGCTTGTATCTCTCTGTAGAGGCCCCTCGGGGCAGACTGCTGAGCGGGCAACGGCGCCCTGAGTAGGGGGCGGAGCTAGGCTGAGGAGGCCCATAAAAGCGGCCGCCCAGCCAGGCAGGGTCACAGCTTGCGAGCGGCGAACAGGGGAGTTTGCGTGGAAGAGTTCCCATTGGAGGAGCAGGTATTTGAATTTGCATCTGTCTTTGTATGGTGCTTGTATCTCTCTGTAGAGGCCCGTGGGGCAGACTGCTGAGCGGGCAGCGGTGCCCTGAGTAGGGGGGCGGAGCTAGGCTGAGGAGGGGTCTATAAAAGCTGCCGCCCAGGCCAGGCAGCGGCACAGGAGCCAGCGAGCAGCAGCACAGGAGCCAGCGAACAGGGGAGGTTGCGTTGGAGAGTTCCCATTGGAGGAGCAAGGTACTTGGATTTGCATCTGTCTTTGTGTATTTGCATCTGTCTTTGTAGTGCTTGTATCTCTCTGTAGAGGCCCGTCGGGGCAGACTGCTGAGCGGGCAACGGCGCCCTGAAAAGGGGGCGGAGCTAGGCTGAGGAGGCGCCTATAAAAGCGGCCGCCCAGCCAGGCAGGAGCACAGCTGCGAGCGGCGAACAGGGGAGTTTGCGTGGAAGAGTTCCCATTGGAGGAGCAGGTATTTGAATTTGCATCTGTCTTTGTAGTGCTTGTATCTCTCTGTAGAGGCCCGTGGGGCAGACTGCTGAGCGGGCAGCGGTGCCCTGAGTAGGGGGCGGAGCTAGGCTGAGGAGGGGCCTATAAAAGCGGCCGCCCAGCCAGGCAGCGGCACACGAGCCAGCGAGCAGCAGCACAGGAGCCAGCGAACAGGGGAGTTTGCCTGGGAGAGTTCCCATTGGGGGAGCAGGTATTTAGATTTGCATCTGTCTTTGTGTATTTGCATCTGTCTTTGTAGTGCTTGTATCTCTCTGTAGACGCCCGTCGGGGCAGACTGCTGAGCGGGCAGCGGTGGCCTGAGTAGGGGGCGGAATTAGGCTGAGGAGGGGCCTATTAAATGCGGCCGCCCAGACCAGGCAGCGGCACAGCTGCGAGCAGCGGCACAGGAGCCGGTGAACACGGGAGTTTGCGTGGGAGAGTTCCCATTGGAGGAGCAGATATTTGGATTTGCATCTGTCTTTGTAGTGCTTGTATCATTCTGTAGAAGCCCGTCGGGGCAGACTGCTGAGGGGCAGCTGCGCCCTGAGTGGGGGGCGGAGCTAGGCTGAGGATGGGGGCCTATAAAAGTGGCCGCCCAGCCAGGCTGTGGCACAGCTGCGAGCAGATGTACAGGAGCCAGCGAACAGGGGAGTTTTGCTTGGGATAGTTCCCATTGGAGCAGCAGGTATTTGGATTTGCATCTGTCTTTGTGGATTTGCATCAGTCTTTGCAGTGCTTGTATGTCTATGTAGAGGCCCGTCGGGGCAGACTGCTGAGCAGGGCAGCGGCGCCCTGAGTAGGGGGCGGAGCTAGGCTGAGGAGGGGCCTATAAAAGCGGCCGCCCAGCGAGGCAGCGGCACAGCTGCGAGCGGTGCGAACAGGGGAGTTTGCGTGGAAGAGTTCCCATTGGAGGAGTAGGTATTTGAATTTGCATCTGTCTTTGTAGTGCTTGCATCTCTCTGTAGAGTCCCGTCGGGGCAGACTGCTGAGCGGGCAGCGGTGCCCTGAGTAGGGGGCGGAGCTAGGCTGAGGAGGGGCCTATAAAAGCGGCTGCCCAAGACAGGCAGCGGCACAGGAGCCAGCGAGCAGTGGAGTTGGCGTGGGAGAGTTCCCATTGGAGGAGCAGGTATTTGGATTTGCATCTGTCTTTGTGTATTTGCATCTGTCTTTGTAGTGCTTGTATCTCTCTCTAGAGGCCCGTCGGGGCAGACTGCGAGCGGGCAGCGGCGGCCTGAGTAGGGGGCGGATTTAGGCTGAGGAGGGGCCTATAAAAGCGGCAGCCCACCCAGGCAGCGGCTCAGGAGCCAGAGAACAGGGCGGCGAATGGGGGGAGTTTGCGTGGGAGAGTTCCCATTGGAGGAGCATATATTTGGATTTGCATCTGTTCTTTGTAGTGCTTGTATCTCTCTGTAGAGGCACGTCGGGCAGACTGCTGAGCGGGCAGTGGCGCCCTGAGTAGGGGGCGGAGCTAGGCTGAGGAGGGGGCCTATAAAAAGCGGCAGCCCAGCCAGGCAGCGGCACAGGAGCCAGCAAACAGGGTGGTGATCATGGGAGTTTGGGTGGGAGAGTTCCCATTGGAGGAGCAGGTATTTGGATTTGCATCTATATATGTGGATTAGCATCTGTCTTTGTAGTGCTTGTATCTCTCTGTAGAGGCCCGTCGGGGCAGACTGCTGAGCGGGCAGCGGCGTCCTGAGTAGGGTGCGGAATTAGGCTTGAGGAGGGGCCTATAAAAGCGACCGCCCAGCCAGACAGCAGCACAGCTGCGAGCAGCGGCAAAGGAGCCGGCGAACAGGGGAGTTTGCGTGGGAGAGTTCCTCATTGGAGTAGCAGATATTTGGATTTGCATCTGTCTTTGTAGTGCTTGTATCTCTCTTGTAGAGGCCCGTCGGGCAGACTGCTGAGCGGGCAGCGGAGCCCTGAGTAGGGGGCGGAGCTAGCTGAGGAGGGGCCTATAAAAGCGGCCGCCCAACCAGTCTGCATCACAGCTGCGAGGAGATGCACAGGAGCCAGCGAACAGGGGAGTTTGCGTGGTCCAGTTTCCCATTGGAGGAGCAGGTATGTGGATTTGCATCTGTCTTTGTGGTTTTTCATCTGTCTTTGTAGTGCTTGTATCTCTCTGTAGAGGGCCCGTCGGGGCAGACTGCTGAGCGGGCAGCGGCGCCCTGTGTAGGGGGCGGAGCTAGGCTGTCGAGGGGCCTATCAAAGCGGCCGCCCAGCCAGGCAGCGGCACAGGAGCCAGCAAACGGCGGCGAAAAGGGAAGTTTGCGTGGGAGAGTTCCCATTGCAGGAGCAGGTATTTGGATTTGCATCTTTCTTTGTGCATTTGCATCTGTCTTTGTAGTGATTGTATCTCTCTCTAGAGGCCCGTCGGGGCAGACTGCTGAGCGGGCAGCAGCGCCCTCAGTAGGGGGCGGAGCTAGGCTGAGGAGGGGCCTATAAAAGCGGCCGCCCAGCGAGGCAGCAGCACAGGAGCTAGCGAACAGGGGAGTTTCCGTGGGAGAGTTCCCATTGGAGGAACAGGTATAAGGGCCAGCTGTGGCCTGACTGGGGCATGGCCCAGCTGTGGCTGCTTCCCCAATCAGCCTAGCCTAAGGCTCCCCGCCCCAGCAAGGACATTCAATGGAGCTGCACCAGCAGGGACTTGGTTTAACCCTTGGGACATAGTGCTGGCCGCTTCCTGGAGTGGTGTGGGAGCAGTGGCGTGGGGGTGGCAATCCTGCGGGCTGGATCCAAAACCCTGAGCGGCCAGATTCGGCCCATGGTGGAGCAGGGTTAGGGTTAGGAACCCTAAACCTAGGGCTGGAAAGCCCTACCCATAGGAATCCTTACCCTAGGGCGGGAAGCCCTACCTATAGGAACCCAAACCCTAGCTCCAAGTGCCCTACCCATAGGAACCCTAACCCTAGCTCCAGGTGCACTACACATAGGAACCCTAACCCTAGGGCGGGAAGCCCTACCCATAGGAACCCTAACCCTAGGGCGGGAAGCCCTACCCATAGGAACCCTAACCCTAGCTCCAAGTGCCCTACACATAGGAACCCTAACCCTAGGGCGGGAAGCCCTACCCATAGGAACCCTAACCCTAGCTCCAAGTGCCCTACCCATAGGAACCCTAACCCTAGCTCCAAGTGCCCTACCCATAGGAACCCTAACCCTATCTCCAAGTGCCCTACACATAGGAACCCTAACCCTAGGGCGGGAAGCCCTACCCATAGGAACCCTAACCCTAGCTCCAAGTGCCCTACCCCTAGGAACCCTAACCCTAGGGCGGGAAGCCTACCCATAGGAACCCTAACCCTAGCTCCAGGTGCCCTACACATAGGAACCCTAATCCTAGGGCGGGAAGCCCTACCCATAGGAACCCTAACCCTAGGGCGGGAAGCCCTACCCATAGGAACCCTAACCATAGCTGCAAGTGCCCTACACATAGGAACCCTAACCCTAGCTCCAAGTGCCCTACCAATAGGAACCCTAACCCTAGCTCCAAGTGCCCTACCACTAGGAACCCTAACCGTAGGGCGGGAAGCCCTACCCATAGGAACCCTAACCCTAGGGCGGGAAGCCCTACCGATAGGAACCCTAACCCTAGCTCCAAGTGCCCTACCGATAGGAACCCTAACCCTAGGGCGGGAAGCCCTACCCATAGGAACCCTAAGCCTAGCTCCAAGTGCCCTACCCATAGGAACCCTAACCCTCGCTCCAAGTGCCCTACCCATAGGAACCCTAACCCTAGCTCCAAGTGCCCTACACATAGGAACCCTAACCCTAGCTCCAAGTGCCCTACACATAGGAACCCTAACCCTAGGGCGGGAAGCCCTACCCATAGGAACCCTAACCCTAGCTCCAAGTGCCCTACCCATAGGAATCCTAACCCTAGCTCCAAGTGCCCTACCCATAGGAACCCTAACCCTATCTCCAAGTGCCCTACACATAGGAACCCTAACCCTAGGGCGGGAAGCCCTACCCATAGGAACCCTAACCCTAGCTCCAAGTGCCCTACCCCTAGGAACCCTAACCCTAGGGCGGGAAGCCCTACCCATAGGAACCCTATCCCTAGCTCCAGGTGCCCTACACATAGGAACCCTAACCCTAGGGCGGGAAGCTCTACCCATAGGAACCCTAACCCTAGGGCGGGAAGCCCTACCGATAGGAACCCTAACCCTAGCTCCAAGTGCCCTACCGATAGGAACCCTAACCCTAGGGCGGGAAGCCCTACCCATAGGAACCCTAAGCCTAGCTCCAAGTGCCCTAACCATAAGAACCCTAACCCTCGCTCCAAGTGCCCTAACCCATAGGAACCCTAACCCTAGGGCGGGAAGCCCTATCCATAGGAACCCTAACCGTAGGGCGGGAAGTCCTACCCATAGGAACCCTAACCCTAGCTCCAAGTACCCTACCCATAGGAACCCTAACCCTAGCTCCAAGTGCCCTACAAATAGGAACCCTCATCCTAGCTCCAAGTGCCCTACACATAGGAACCTTAACTCTAGCTCCAAGTGCCTTACCCATAGGAAACCTAACCCTAGATCCCAGTGCCCTACCCATAGGAACCCTAACCCTAGGGCGAGAAGCCCTACCCATAGGAATCCTAACCCTAGGGCGGGAAGCCCTACCCATAGGATCTCTAACCCTAGCTCCAAGTGCCCTACTCATAGGAACCCTAACCCTAGGGCGGGAAGCCCTACCCATAGGAACCCTAACCCTAGCTCCCAGTGCCCTACCCATAGGAACCCTAACCCTAGGGCGAGAAGCCCTACCCATAGGAATCCTAACCCTAGGGCGGGAAGCCCTACCTATAGGAACCCAAACCCTAGCTCCAAGTGCCCTACCCATAGGAACCCTAACCCTAGCTCCAGGTGCACTACACATAGGAACCCTAACCCTAGGGCGGGAAGCCCTACCCATAGGAACCCTAACCCTAGGGCGGGAAGCCCTACCCATAGGAACCCTAACCCTAGCTCCAAGTGCCCTACACATAGGAACCCTAACCCTAGGGCGGGAAGCCCTACCCATAGGAACCCTAACCCTAGCTCCAAGTGCCCTACCCATAGGAACCCTAAACCTAGCTCCAAGTGCTCTACCCATAGGAACCCTAACCCTAGCTCCAAGTGCCCTACCCATAGGAACCCTAACCCTAGCTCCAAGTGCCGTACCCATAGGAACCCTAACCCTAGCTCCAAGTGCCCTACCCATAGGAACCCTAACCCTAGCTCCATGTGCCCTACACATAGGAACCATAACCCTAGGGCGGGAAGCTCTACCCATAGGAACCCTAACCCTAGGGCGGGAAGCCCTACCCATAGGAATCCTAATCCTAGGGCGGGAAGCCCTACCCATAGGAACCCTAACCCTAGCTCCAAGTGCCCTACACATAGGAACCCTAACCCTAGGGCGGGAAGCCCTACCCATAGGAACCCTAACCCTAGCTCCAAGTGCCCTACACATAGGTACCCTAACCCTAGGGCGGGAAGCCCTACCCATAGGAACCCTAACCCTAGGGCGGGAAGCCCTACCCATAGGAACCCTAACCCTAGCTCCAAGTGCCGTACCCATAGGAACCCTAACCCTAGCTCCAAGTGCCCTACCCATAGGAACCCTAACCCTAGCTCCAAGTGCCGTACCCATAGGAACCCTAACCCTAGCTCCAAGTGCCCTACCCATAGGAACCCTAACCCTAGCTCCATGTGCCCTACACATAGGAACCATAACCCTAGGGCGGGAAGCTCTACCCATAGGAACCCTAACCCTAGGGCGGGAAGCCCTACCCACAGGAATCCTAATCCTAGGGCGGGAAGCCCTACCCATAGGAACCCTAACCCTAGCTCCAAGTGCCCTACACATAGGAACCCTAACCCTAGGGCGGGAAGCCCTACCCATAGGAACCCTAACCCTAGCTCCAAGTGCCCTACACATAGGTACCCTAACCCTAGGGCGGGAAGCCCTACCCATAGGAACCCTAACCCTAGGGCGGGAAGCCCTACCCATAGGAACCCTAACCCTAGCTCCAAGTGCCGTACCCATAGGAACCCTAACCCTAGCTCCAAGTGCCCTACCCATAGGAACCCTAACCCTAGCTCCAAGTGCCGTACCCATAGGAACCCTAACCCTAGGGCGGGAAGCCCTACCCATAGGAACCCTAACCCTAGCTCCAGGTGCCCTACACATAGGAACCCTAACCCTAGCTCCAAGTGCCCTACACATAGGAACCCTAACCCTAGCTCCAAGTGCCCTACCAATAGGAACCCTAACCCTAGCTCCAAGTGCCCTACACATAGGAACCCTAACCGTAGGGCGGGAAGCCCTACCCATAGGAACCCTAACCCTAGGGCGGGAAGCCCTACCGATAGGAACCCTAACCCTAGCTCCAAGTGCCCTACCGATAGGAACCCTAACCCTAGGGCGGGAAGCCCTACCCATAGGAACCCTAAGCCTAGCTCCAAGTGCCCTACCCATAGGAACCCTAACCCTAGCTCCAAGTGCCCTACACATAGGAACCCTAACCCTAGCTCCAAGTGCCCTACACATAGGAACCCTAACCCTAGGGAGGGAAGCCCTACCCATAGGAACCCTAACCCTAGCTCCAGGTGCCCTACCATAGGAATCCTAACCCTAGCTCCAAGTGCCCTACCCATAGGAACCCTAACCCTAGCTCCAAGTGCCCTACCCATAGGAACCCTAACCATATCTCCAAGTGCCCTACACATAGGAACCCTAACCCTAGGGCGGGAAGCCCTACCCATAGGAACCCTAACCCTAGCTTCAAGTGCCCTACCCCTAGGAACCCTAACCCTAGGGCGGGAAGCCCTACCCATAGAAACCCTATCCCTAGCTCCAGGTGCCCTACACATAGGAACCCTAACGCTAGGGCGGGAAGCTCTACCCATAGGAACCCTAACCCTAGGGCGGGAAGCCCTACCGATAGGAACCCTAACCCTAGCTCCAAGTGCCCTACCGATAGGAACCCTAACCCTAGGGCGGGAAGCCCTACCCATAGGAACCCTAACCCTAGCTCCAAGTGTCCTACCCATAGGAACCCTAACCCTAGCGCGTGTTGCCCTACCCATAGGAACCCTAACCCTAGGGCGGGAAGCCCTACCCATAGGAACCCTAACCCTAGGTCCAAGTGCCCTACCCATAGGAACCCTATCCCTAGGCCGGGAAGCCCTACCCATAGGAACCCTAACCCTAGGGCGGAAAGCCCGACCCATAGGAACCCTAACCCTAGCTCCAAGTGCCCTACACATAGGAACCCTAACCCTAGGTCTTGAAGCCCTACCCATAGGAACCCTAACCCTAGCTCCAAGTGCCCTACCCATAGGAACCCTTACCCTATGCGGGAAGCCCTACCATAGGAACCCTAACCCTAGCTCCAAGTGCCCTACCCATAGGAAACCCTAACCCTAGGGCGGGAAGCCCTACCCATAGGAACCCTAACCCTAGCTCCAAGTGCCCTACACATAGGAACCCTAAAACCTAGGGCGGGAAGCCCTACCCATAGGAACCCTAACCCTAGCTCCAAGTGCCCTACCCATAGGAACCCTAACCCTAGCTCCAAGTGCCCTTACCCATAGGAACCCTAAACCCTAGTTTCCAAGTGCCGTACCCATAGGAACCCTAACCCAAGCCTCCAGGTGCCCATACACATAGGAAACCATAAACCCTAGGGCGGGAAGCCCTACCCATAGGAACCCTAACCCTAGGGCGGGAAGCCCTACCCATAGGAACCCTAACCCTAGCTCCAAGTGCCCTACACATAGGAACCCTAACCCTAGGGCTGGAAGCCCTACCCATAGGAACCCTAACCCTAGCTCCAAGTGCCCTACACATAGGAAACCTAACCCTAGGGCGGGACGCCCTACCCATAGGAACCCTAACCCTAGGGCGGGAAGCCCTACCCATAGGAACCCTAACCCTAGTTCCAAGTGCCCTACCCATAGAAACCCTAACCCTAGGGCGGGAAGCCCTACCCATAGGATCCCTAACCCTAGGGCGGGAAGCCCGACCGATAGGAACCCTAACCCTAGCTCCAAGTGCCCTACCCATAGGAACCCTAACCCTAGCTTTCCAAGTGCCGTACCCATAGGAACCCTAACCCTAGGTCGGGAAGCCCTACCCATAGGAACCCTAACCCTAGCTCCAAGTGCCACTACCCATAGGAACCCTTACCCTAGGGCGGGAAGCCCTACCATAGGAACCCTAACCCTAGCTCCAAGTGCCCTACCCATAGGAACCCTAACCCTAGGGCGGGAAGCCCTACCCATAGGAACCCTAACCCTAGCTCCAAGTGCCCTACACATAGGAAACCTAAACCTAGGTCGGGAAGCCCTACCCATAGGACCCCTAACCCTAGCTCCAAGTGCCCTACCCATAGGAACCCTTACCCTAGCTCCAAGTGCCCTACCCATAGGATCCCTAACCCTAGGTCGGGAATCCCTACCCATAGGAACCCTAACCCTAGCTCCCCGTGCCCTACCCATAGGAACCCTAACCCTAGGGCGGGAAGCCCTACCTATAGGAACCCTAACCCTAGGGCGGGAAGCCCGACCCATAGGAACCCTAACCCTAGCTCCAAGTGCCCTACCCATAGGAACCCTAACCCTAGCTCCAAGTGCCGTCCCCATAGGAAACCCTAACCCAAGCTCCAGGTGCCCTACCCATAGGAACCATAACCCTAGGGCGGGAAGCCCTACCCATAGGAACCCTAACCCTAGGGCGGGAAGCCCTACCCATAGGAACCCTAACCCTAGCTCCAAGTGCCCTACACATAGGAACCCTAACCCTAGCTCCAAGTGCCCTACACATAGGAACCCTAACCCTAGGGCAAAGAGCCCTCCCCATAGGACCCCTAACCCAAGGGGGGAAGCCCTCCCCATAGGAACCCTAACGCTAGGGCGGGAAGCCCTACCCCTAGGAACCCTAACCCTAGTTCCAAGTGCCCTACCCATAGGAACCCTAACCCTAGGCGGGAAGCCCTACCCATAGGATCCCTAACCCTATGGCGGGGAAGCCCGACCGATAGGAACCCTAACCCTAGCTCCAAGTGCCCTACCCATAGGAACCCTAACCCTAGCTCCAAGTGCCGTACCCATAGGAACCCTAACCCTAGCTCCAAGTGCCCTACCCATAAGAACCCTAACCCTAGGGCGGAAAGCCCTACACATAGGAAGCCAAACACTAGGTCCAAGTGCCCTACCCATAGAAACCCTAACCCTAGCTCCAAGTTCCCTACCCATAGGAACCCTAACCCTAGCTCCAAGTGCCCTACCCATAGGAACCCTAACCCTAGGGCGGGAAGCCCTACCCATAGGAACCCTAACACTAGCTCCAAGTTGCCCTACCATAGGAACCCTAACCCTAGTTCCAAGCCCTACCCATAGGAACCCTAACCCTAGCTCCAAGTGCCCTACCCAAAGGAACCCTAACCATAGCTCCAAGTGCCCTACACATAGGAACCCTAACCCTAGGGCGGGAAGCCCAACCCATAGGAACCCAAACGCAAGCTCCGTGTGCCCTACACATAGGAACCCTAACCCTAGGCGGGAAGCCCTACCCATAGGAACCCTAACTCTAGGCTGGAAGCCCTACCCATAGGAACCCTAACCCTAGCTCCAAGGGCCCTACCCATAGGAATCCTAACCCTAGGGCGGGAAGCCCTACCCATAGGAACCCTAACCCTAGCTCCAAGTGCCCTACCCATAGGAACCCTAACCCTAGCTCCAGTTGCACTACACATAGGAACCCTAACCCTAGGGCGGGAAGCCCTACCCATAGGAACCCTAACCCTAGGTCTTGAAGCCCTACCCATAGGAACCCTAACCCTAGCTCCAAGTGCCCTACACATAGGAACCCTAACCCTAGGGCGGGAAGCCCTACCCTTAGGAACCCTAACCCTAGCTCCAAGTGCCCTACACATAGGAACCCTAACCCTAGCTCCAAGTGCCCTACCCATAAGAACCCTAACCCTAGGGCGGGGTACCCTACCCATAGGAACCCTAACCCTAGCTCCAAGTGCCTTAACCATAGGAACCCTAACCCTAGGGCGGGAAGCCCTACCCATAGGAACCATAACCCAAGCTCCAAGTGCCCTACACATAGGAACCCTAACCCTGGGGCGGGAAGCCCTACCCATAGGAACCCTAACCCTAGCTACAAGTGCCCTACCCATAGGAACCCTAACCCTAGCTCCAAGTGCCCTACACATAGGAACCCTAACCCTAGATCCAAGTGCCAAACCCATAGGAACCCTAACCCTAGCTCCAAGTGCCCTACCCATAGGAACCCTAACCCTAGCTCCAAGTGCCCTACACATAGGAACCCTAACCCCTAGGGCGGGAAGCCCTACCCATAGGAACCCTAACCCTAACTCCAAGTGCCCTACACATAGGAACCCTAACCCTAGGGCGGGAAGCCCTACCCATAGGAACCCTAACCCTAGCTCCAAGTGCCCTACCCATAGGAACCCTAACGCTAGATCCAAGCTCCCTACACCATAGGAACCCTAACCCTAGCTCCAAGTGCCCTACCCAAAGGAACCCTAACCCTAGCTCCAAGTGCCCTACACATAGGAACCCTAACCCTAGGGCGGGAAGCCCTACCCATAGGAACCCTAACCCTAGCTCCAAGTGCCCTACACATAGGAACCCTAACCCTAGGGCGGGAAGCCCAACCCATAGGAACCCTAACACTAAGGCGGGAAGCCCTACCCATCGGATCCCTAACCCTAGCTCCACGTGCCCTACTCCTAGGAACCCTAAACCTAGGGCGGGAAGCCCTACCGTTAGGAACCCTAACCCTAGCTCCAAGTGCCCTACCCATAGGAACCCTAACCCTAGCTCCAGGTGCACTACACATAGGAACCCTAACCCTAGGGCGGGAAGCCCTACACATAGGAACCCTAACCCTAGGGTGGGAAGCCCTACCCATAGGAACCCTAACCCTAGCTCCAAGTGCCCTACACATAGGAACCCTAACCCTAGGGCGGGAAGCCCTACCCTTAGGAACCCTAACCCTAGCTCCAAGTGCCCTAGACATAGGAACCCTAACCCTAGCTCCAAGTGCCCTACCCATAGGAACCCTAACCCTAGGGCGGGAAGCCCTACCCATAGGAACCCTAACCCTAGCTCCAAGTGCCTTACCCATAGGAACCCTAACCCTAGGGCGGGAAGCCCTACCCATAGGAACCCTAACCCTAGCTCCAAGTGCCCTACACATAGGAACCCTAAACCCTGGGGCGGGAAAGCCCTACCCATAGGAACCCTAACCCTAGCTCCAAGTGCCCTACCCATAGGAACCCTAACCCTAGCTCCAAGTGCCCTACACATAGGAACCCTAACCCTAGCTCCAAGTGCCCTACCCATAGGAACCCTAACTCCTAGATCCCCCCCCCCCACCCCCCCCCCCCCCCCCCCCTCCCCCCCCCCCCCCCCCCCCCCCAAGTGCCCTACCCATAGGAACCCTAACCCTAGCTCCCAAGTAGCCCTACACATAGGAACCCTAACCTTAGGGCGGGACAGCCCCTACCCATAGGGAACCCCTAAACCCTAGGGCGGGAAGCCCTACCCCATAGGAACCCTAACCCTTAGCTCCAAGTGCCCTACCCATAGGAACACTAACCCTATGCTGCAAAGTGCCCTACACTTTAGGAACCCTCAACCTTGCTCCATGTGCCATACCAATGGGAACCCTAACCCTAGATCCAAGTGACCTACACTAGGAACCCTAACCCTAGGGAGGGAAGCCATACCCATAGGAACCCTAACCCTAGCTCCAAGAACTGCCCTACCCATAGGAACCCTAAAACCCTAGGGCGGGAAGCCCTACCCATAGGAACCCTAACCCTTGGGCGGGTAGCCCGACCCATAGGGAACCCTAACCCTAGCTCCAGGATGCCCTACACTAGGAACCATAACCCTAGGGCGGGAAGCCCTACCCATAGGAACCCCTAACCCTAGGGCTGGAAGCCCTACCCATAGGAACCCTAACCCTCGCTCCAAGTTGCCCTACACATAGGCAACCCTAACCCTAGGGCTGGAAGCCCTACCCTATAGGGAAACCCTAACCCTAGCTCCAAGTGCCCTACACATAGGAACCCTAACCCTAGGGCGAGAAGCCCTACCCATAGGACCCCTAACCCTAGGGCGGGAAGCCCTACCCATAGGAACCCTAACCCTAGCTCCAAGTGCCCTACCCATAGGAACCCTAACCCTAGGGCGGGAAGCCTTACCCATAGGATCCCTAACCCTAGGGCGGGAGAAGCACGTCCGATAGGAACCCTAACCCTAGCTCCAAGTGCTCATACCCATCGGAAACAACTAACCCTAGCACAAGTGCCGTACCCATAGGAACCCTAACCCTTGCTCCAAGTGCCCTACCCATCAAGAACCCTAACCCTAGGGCGTGAAAGGCCCCATACACATAGGAAGCCAAACCACTAGGTCCAAGTGCCCTACCCATAGGAAACCTAAACCCTAGCTCCAAGTGCCCTACCCATAGAAACCCTAACCCTAGCTCCAAGGTTCCCCCTACCCATAGGAACCCTAACCCTAGCTCCAAGTGCTCCTAACCCATAAGGAACCCTTAACCCTAGGGCGGGAAGCCCCTACCCATAGGAAACCCTAACCCTAGCTCCACAAGTGCCCTACCCATAGGAACCCCTAACCCTAGTTCCAAAGCTCCCTACCCATAGGAACCCTAACCCTAGCTCCAATGTGCCCTACCCATAGGAACCCTAACCCTAGCTCCAAGTGCCCTACACATAGGAAACCCTAACCCTAGGGCGGGAAGCCCTACCCATAGGAACCCTAAACCCCTAGCTCCAAGTGGCCCATACACATAGGAAAACCCTAACCCTAGGGCGTGGAAGCCCTACCCTGAGGAACCCTAACTCTAAAGCGGGAAGCCCTACCCATAGGATCCCTAACCCTAGCTCCAAGTGCCCTACTCATAGGAACCCTAAACCTAGGGCGGGAAGACCCTACCCATAGGAACCCTAAACCCTAGCTCAAAGTTCCCTACCCATAGGAACCCTAACCCTAGCTCCTAGGGGCACTACACAGAGGAACTCCTAACCCTAGGGCGGGAAGCCCCTACCCATAGGAACACCTAACCCTAGGGTGGGAAGCCCTACCCATAGGAACCCTAACCCTAGCTCCAAGTGCCCTACACATAGGAACCCTAAACCCTAGGGCGGGAAGCCCTACCCTTAGGAACCCTAACCCTAGCTCCAAGTGCCCTACACATAGGAACCCTAACCCTAGCTCCAAGTGCCCTACCCATAGGAACCCTAACCCTAGGGCGGGAAGCCCTACCCATAGGAACCCTAACCCTAGCTCCAAGTGCCATACCCATAGGAACCCTAACCCTAGGGCGGGAAGCCCTACCCATAGGAACCCTAACCCTAGCTCCAAGTGCCCTACACATAGGAACCCTAACCCTGGGGCGGGAAGCCCTACCCATAGGAACCCTAACCCTAGCTCCAAGTGCCCTACCCATAGGATCCCTAACCCTAGCTCCAAGTGCCCTACACATAGGAACCCTAACCCTAGCTCCAAGTGCCCTTCCCATAGGAACCCTAACCCTAGCTCCAAGTGCCCTACCCATAGGAACCCTAACCCTAGCTCCAAGTGCCCTACACATAGGAACCCTAACCATAGGGCGGGAAGCCCTACCCATAGGAACCCTAACCCTAGGGCGGGAAGCCCTACCCATAGGAACCCTAACCCTAGCTCCAAGTGCCCTACCCATAGGAACCCTAACCCTAGCTGCAAGTGCCCTACACATAGGAACCCTAACCCTAGCTCCAAGTGCCCTACCAATGGGAACCCTAACCCTAGATCCAAGTGCCCTACACATAGGAACCCTAACCCTAGGGCTGGAAGCCCTACCCATAGGAACCCTAACCCTAGCTCTAAGTGCCCTACCCATAGGAACCCTAACGCTAGGGCGGGAAGCCCTACCCATAGGAACCCGAACCCTAGCTCCAAGTGCCCTACCCATAGGAACCCTAACCCTAGCTCCAGGTGCACTACACATAGGAACCCTAACCCTAGGGCGGGAAGCCCTACCCATAGGAACCCTAACCCTTGGGCGGGAAGCCCTACCCATAGGAACCCTAACCCTAGCTCCAAGTGCCCTACACATAGGAACCCTAACCCTAGGTCGGGAAGCCCTACCCATAGGAACCCTAACCCTAGCTCAAAGTGCCCTACCCATAGGAACCCTAACCCTAGGGCGGGAAGCCCAACCATAGGAACACTAACCCTAGCTCCAAGTGCCCTACCCATAGGAACCCTAACCCTAGGGCGGGAAGCCCTACCCATAGGAACCCTAACCCTAGCTCCAAGTGCCCTACACATAGGAACCATAACCCTAGGGCGGGAAGCCCTACCCATAGGAACCCTAACCCTAGCTCCAAGTGTCCTACCCATAGGAACCCTAACCCTAGCTCCAAGTGCCCTACCCATAGGAACCCTAACCCTAGGGCGGGAAGCCCTACCCATAGGAACCCTAACCCTAGCTCCAAGTGCCCTACCCATAGGAACCCTAACCCTAGGCCGGGAAGCCCTACCCATAGGAACCCTAACCCTAGGGCGGAAAGCCCGACCCATAGGAACCCTAACCCTAGCTCCAAGTGCCCTACACATAGGAACCCTAACCCTAGGTCTTGAAGCCCTACCCATAGGAACCCTAACCCTAGCTCCAAGTGCCCTACCCATAGGAACCCTTACCCTATGGCGGGAAGCCCTACCAATAGGAACCCTAACCCTAGCTCCAAGTGCCCTACACATAGGAACCCTAACCCTAGGGCGGGAAGCCCTACCCATAGGAACCCTAACCCTAGCTCCAAGTGCCCTACCCATAGGAACCCTAACCCTAGCTCCAAGTGCCCTACCCATAGGAACCCTAACCCTAGGGCGGGAAGCCATACCCATAGGAACCCTAACCCTAGCTCCAAGTGCCCTACCCATAGGAACCCTAACCCTAGGGCGGGAAGCCCTACCCATAGGAACCCTAACCCTAGGGCGGGAAGCCCGACCCATAGGAACCCTAACCCTAGCTCCAAGTGCCCTACCCATAGGAACCCTAACCCTAGTTCCAAGTGCCGTACCCATAGGAACCCTAACCCAAGCTCCAGGTGCCCTACACATAGGAACCATAACCCTAGGGCGGGAAGCCCTACCCATAGGAACCCTAACCCTAGGGCGGGAAGCCCTACCCATAGGAACCCTAACCCTAGCTCCAAGTGCCCTACACATAGGAACCCTAACCCTAGGGCTGGAAGCCCTACCCATAGGAACCCTAACCCTAGCTCCAAGTGCCCTACACATAGGAAACCTAACCCTAGGGCGGGACGCCCTACCCATAGGAACCCTAACCCTAGGGCGGGAAGCCCTACCCATAGGAACCCTAACCCTAGTTCCAAGTGCCCTACCCATAGAAACCCTAACCCTAGGGCGGGAAGCCCTACCCATAGGATCCCTAACCCTAGGGCGGGAAGCCCGACCGATAGGAACCCTAACCCTAGCTCCAAGTGCCCTACCCATAGGAACCCTAACCCTAGCTCCAAGTGCCGTACCCATAGGAACCCTAACCCTAGGTCGGGAAGCCCTACCCATAGGAACCCTAACCCTAGCTCCAAGTGCCCTACCCATAGGAACCCTTACCCTAGGGCGGGAAGCCCTACCATAGGAACCCTAACCCTAGCTCCAAGTGCCCTACCCATAGGAACCCTAACCCTAGGGCGGGAAGCCCTACCCATAGGAACCCTAACCCTAGCTCCAAGTGCCCTACACATAGGAAACCTAACCCTAGGGCGGGAAGCCCTACCCATAGGAACCCTAACCCTAGCTCCAAGTGCCCTACCCATAGGAACCCTAACCCTAGCTCCAAGTGCCCTACCCATAGGATCCCTAACCCTAGGGCGGGAAGCCCTACCCATAGGAACCGTAACCCTAGCTCCAAGTGCCCTACCCATAGGAACCCTAACCCTAGGGCGGGAAGCCCTACCTATAGGAACCCTAACCCTAGGGCGGGAAGCCCGACCCATAGGAACCCTAACCCTAGCTCCAAGTGCCCTACCCATAGGAACCCTAACCCTAGCTCCAAGTGCCGTCCCCATAGGAACCCTAACCCAAGCTCCAGGTGCCCTACACATAGGAACCATAACCCTAGGGCGGGAAGCCCTACCCATAGGAACCCTAACCCTAGGGCGGGAAGCCCTACCCATAGGAACCCTAACCCTAGCTCCAAGTGCCCTACACATAGGAACCCTAACCCTAGCTCCAAGTGCCCTACACATAGGAACCCTAACCCTAGGGCTGGAAGCCCTACCCATAGGAACCCTAACCCTAGGGCGGGAAGCCCTACCCATAGGAACCCTAACCCTAGGGCGGGAAGCCCTACCCATAGGAACCCTAACCCTAGTTCCAAGTGCCCTACCCATAGGAACCCTAACCCTAGGGCGGGAAGCCCTACCCATAGGATCCCTAACCCTAGGGCGGGAAGCCCGACCGATAGGAACCCTAACCCTAGCTCCAAGTGCCCTACCCATAGGAACCCTAACCCTAGCTCCAAGTGCCGTACCCATAGGAACCCTAACCCTAGCTCCAAGTGCCCTACCCATAAGAACCCTAACCCTAGGGCGGAAAGCCCTACACATAGGAAGCCAAACACTAGGTCCAAGTGCCCTACCCATAGGAAACCTAACCCTAGCTCCAAGTGCCCTACCCATAGAAACCCTAACCCTAGCTCCAAGTTCCCTACCCATAGGAACCCTAACCCTAGCTCCAAGTGCCCTACCCATAGGAACCCTAACCCTAGGGCGGGAAGCCCTACCCATAGGAACCCTAACCCTAGCTCCAAGTGCCCTACCCATAGGAACCCTAACCCTAGTTCCAAGCTCCCTACCCATAGGAACCCTAACCCTAGCTCCAAGTGCCCTACACATAGGAACCCTAACCCTAGGGCGGGAAGCCCTACCCATAGGAACCCTAACCCTAGCTCCAAGTGCCCTACACATAGGAACCCTAACCCTAGGGCGGGAAGCCCTACCCATAGGAACCCTAACTCTAAGGCGGGAAGCCCTACCCATAGGATCCCTAACCCTAGCTCCAAGTGCCCTACTCATAGGAACCCTAAACCTAGGGCGGGAAGCCCTACCCATAGGAACCCTAACCCTAGCTCCAAGTGCCCTACCCATAGGAACCCTAACCCTAGCTCCAGGTGCACTACACATAGGAACCCTAACCCTAGGGCGGGAAGCCCTACCCATAGGAACCCTAACCCTAGGGTGGGAAGCCCTACCCATAGGAACCCTAACCCTAGCTCCAAGTGCCCTACACATAGGAACCCTAACCCTAGGGCGGGAAGCCCTACCCTTAGGAACCCTAACCCTAGCTCCAAGTGCCCTACACATAGGAACCCTAACCCTAGCTCCAAGTGCCCTACCCATAGGAACCCTAACCCTAGGGCGGGAAGCCCTACCCATAGGAACCCTAACCCTAGCTCCAAGTGCCTTACCCATAGGAACCCTAACCCTAGGGCGGGAAGCCCTACCCATAGGAACCCTAACCCTAGCTCCAAGTGCCCTACACATAGGAACCCTAACCCTGGGGCGGGAAGCCCTACCCATAGGAACCCTAACACTAGCTCCAAGTGCCCTACGCATAGGAACCCTAACCCTAGCTCCAAGTGCCCTACACATAGGAACCCTAACCCTAGCTCCAAGTGCCCTACCCATAGGAACCCTAACCCTAGCTCCAAGTGCCCTACCCATAGGAAACCTAACCCTAGCTCCAAGTGCCCTACACATAGGAACCCTAACCCTAGGGCGGGAAGCCCTACCCATAGGAACCCTAACCCTAGCTCCAAGTGCCCTACACATAGGAACCCTAACCCTAGGGCGGGAAGCCCTACCCATAGGAACCCTAACCCTAGCTCCAAGTGCCCTACCCATAGGAACCCTAACCCTAGTTCCAAGCTCCCTACCCATAGGAACCCTAACCCTAGCTCCAAGTGCCCTACCCAAAGGAACCCTAACCCTAGCTCCAAGTGCCCTACACATAGGAACCCTAACCCTAGGGCGGGAAGCCCTACCCATAGGAACCCTAACCCTAGCTCCAAGTGCCCTACACATAGGAACCCTAACCCTAGGGCGGGAAGCCCTACCCATAGGAACCCTAACTCTAAGGCGGGAAGCCCTACCCATAGGATCCCTAACCCTAGCTCCAAGTGCCCTACTCATAGGAACCCTAAACCTAAGGCGGGAAGCCCTACCCATAGGAACCCTAACCCTAGCTCCAAGTGCCCTACCCATAGGAACCCTAACCCTAGCTCCAGGTGCACTACACATAGGAACCCTAACCCTAGGGCGGGAAGCCCTACCCATAGGAACCCTAACCCTAGGGTGGGAAGCCCTACCCATAGGAACCCTAACCCTAGCTCCAAGTGCCCTACACATAGGAACCCTAACCCTAGGGCGGGAAGCCCTACCCTTCGGAACCCTAACCCTAGCTCCAAGTGCCCTACACATAGGAACCCTAACCCTAGCTCCAAGTGCCCTACCCATAGGAACCCTAACCCTAGGGCGGGAAGCCCTACCCATAGGAACCCTAACCCTAGCTCCAAGTGCCTTACCCATAGGAACCCTAACCCTAGGGCGGGAAGCCCTACCCATAGGAACCCTAACCCTAGCTCCAAGTGCCCTACACATAGGAACCCTAACCCTGGGGCGGGAAGCCCTACCCATAGGAACCCTAACCCTAGCTCCAAGTGCCCTACCCATAGGAACCCTAACCCTAGCTCCAAGTGCCCTACACATAGGAACCCTAACCCTAGCTCCAAGTGCCCTACCCATAGGAACCCTAACCCTAGCTCCAAGTGCCCTACACATAGGAACCCTAACCTTAGGGCGGGAAGCCCTACCCATAGGAACCCTAACCCTAGGGCGGGAAGCCCTACCCATAGGAACCCTAACCCTAGCTCCAAGTGCCCTACCCATAGGAACCCTAACCCTAGCTGCAAGTGCCCTACACATAGGAACCCTAACCCTAGCTCCAAGTGCCCTACCAATGGGAACCCTAACCCTAGATCCAAGTGCCCTACACATAGGAACCCTAACCCTAGGGCGGGAAGCCATACCCATAGGAACCCTAACCCTAGCTCCAAGTGCCCTACCCATAGGAACCCTAACCCTAGGGCGGGAAGCCCTACCCATAGGAACCCTAACCCTAGGGCGGGAAGCCCGACCCATAGGAACCCTAACCCTAGCTCCAGGTGCCCTACACATAGGAACCATAACCCTAGGGCGGGAAGCCCTACCCATAGGAACCCTAACCCTAGGGCGGGAAGCCCTACCCATAGGAACCCTAACCCTAGCTCCAAGTGCCCTACACATAGGAACCCTAACCCTAGGGCTGGAAGCCCTACCCATAGGAACCCTAACCCTAGCTCCAAGTGCCCTACACATAGGAAACCTAACCCTAGGGCGGGAAGCCCTACCCATAGGAACCCTAACCCTAGGGCGGGAAGCCCTACCCATAGGAACCCTAACCCTAGTTCCAAGTGCCCTACCCATAGGAACCCTAACCCTAGGGCGGGAAGCCCTACCCATAGGATCCCTAACCCTAGGGCGGGAAGCCCGACCGATAGGAACCCTAACCCTAGCTCCAAGTGCCCTACCCATAGGAACACTAACCCTAGCTCCAAGTGCCGTACCCATAGGAACCCTAACCCTAGCTCCAAGTGCCCTACCCATAAGAACCCTAACCCTAGGGCGGAAAGCCCTACACATAGGAAGCCAAACACTAGGTCCAAGTGCCCTACCCATAGGAAACCTAACCCTAGCTCCAAGTGCCCTACCCATAGAAACCCTCACCCTAGCTCCAAGTTCCCTACCCATAGGAACCCTCACCCTAGCTCCAAGTGCCCTACCCATAGGAACCCTAACCCTAGGGCGGGAAGCCCTACCCATAGGAACCCTAACCCTAGCTCCAAGTGCCCTACCCATAGGAACCCTAACCCTAGTTCCAAGCTCCCTACCCATAGGAACCCTAACCCTAGCTCCAAGTGCCCTTCCCCAAGGAACCCTAACCCTAGCTCCAAGTGCCCTACACATAGGAACCCTAACCCTAGGGCGGGAAGCCCTACCCATAGGAACCCTAACCCTAGCTCCAAGTGCCCTACGCATAGGAACCCTAACCCTAGGGCAGGAAGCCCTACCCATAGGAACCCTAACTCTAAGGCGGGAAGCCCTACCCATAGGATCCCTAACCCTAGCTCCAAGTGCCCTACTCATAGGAACCCTAAACCTAGGGCGGGAAGCCCTACCCATAGGAACCCTAACCCTAGCTCAAAGTGCCCTACCCATAGGAACCCTAACCCTAGCTCCAGGTGCACTACACATAGGAACCCTAATCCTAGGGCGGGAAGCCCTACCCATAGGAACCCTAACCCTAGGGTGGGAAGCCCTACACATAGGAACCCTAACCCTAGCTCCAAGTGCCCTACACATAGGAACCCTAACCCTAGGGCGGGAAGCCCTACCCTTAGGAACCCTAACCCTAGCTCCAAGTGCCCTACACATAGGAACCCTAACCCTAGCTCCAAGTGCCCTACCCATAGGAACCCTAACCCTAGGGCGGGAAGCCCTACCCATAGGAACCCTAACCCTAGCTCCAAGTGCCTTACCCATAGGAACCCTAACCCTAGGGCGGGAAGCCCTACCCATAGGAACCCTAACCCTAGCTCCAAGTGCCCTACACATAGGAACCCTAACCCTGGGGCGGGAAGCCCTACCCATAGGAACCCTAACCCTAGCTCCAAGTGCCCTACCCATAGGAACCCTAACCCTAGCTCCAAGTGCCCTACACATAGGAACCCTAACCCTAGCTCCAAGTGCCCTTACCATAGGAACCCTAACCCTAGCTCCAAGTGCCCTACCCATAGGAACCCTAACCCTAGCTCCAAGTGCCCTACACATAGGAACCCTAACCTTAGGGCGGGAAGCCCTACCCATAGGAACCCTAACCCTAGGGCGGGAAGCCCTACCCATAGGAACCCTAACCCTAGCTCCAAGTGCCCTACCCATAGGAACCCTAACCCTAGCTGCAAGTGCCCTACACATAGGAACCCTAACCCTAGCTCCAAGTGCCCTACCAATGGGAACCCTAACCCTAGATCCAAGTGCCCTACACATAGGAACCCTAACCCTAGGGCTGGAAGCCCTACCCATAGGAACCCTAACCCTAGCTCTAAGTGCCCTACCCATAGGAACCCTAACGCTAGGGCGGGAAGCCCTACCCATAGGAACCCGAACCCTAGCTCCAAGTGCCCTACCCATAGGAACCCTAACCCTAGCTCCAGGTGCACTACACATAGGAACCCTAACCCTAGGGCGGGAAGCCCTACCCATAGGAACCCTAACCCTTGGGCGGGAAGCCCTACCCATAGGAACCCTAACCCTAGCTCCAAGTGCCCTACACATAGGAACCCTAACCCTAGGTCGGGAAGCCCTACCCATAGGAACCCTAACCCTAGCTCCAAGTGCCCTACCCATAGGAACCCTAACCCTAGGGCGGTAATCCCTACCAGAGGAACCCTAACCCTAGCTCCAAGTGCCCTACCCATAGGAACCCTAACCCTAGGGCGGGAAGCCCTACCCATAGGAACCCTAACCCTAGCTCCAAGTGCCCTACACATAGGAACCCTAACCCTAGGGCGGGAAGCCCTACCCATAGGAACCCTAACCCTAGCTCCAAGTGCCCTACCCATAGGAACCCTAACCCTAGCTCCAAGTGCCCTACCCATAGGAACCCTAACCCTAGGGCGGGAAGCCCTACCCATAGGAACCCTAACCCTAGCTCCAAGTGCCCTACCCATAGGAACCCTAACCCTAGGGCGGGAAGCCCTACCCATAGGAACCCTAACCCTAGGGCGGGAAGCCCGACCCATAGGAACCCTAACCCTAGCTCCAAGAGCCCTACCCATAGGAACCCTAACCCTAGCTCCAAGTGCCGTACCCATAGGAACCCTAACCCTAGCTCCAAGTGCCCTACCCATAGGAACCCTAACCCAAGCTCCAGGTGCCCTACACATAGGAACCATAACCCTAGGGCGGGAAGCCCTACCCCTAGGAACCCTAACCCTAGGGCAGGAAGCCCTACCCATAGGAACCCTAACCCTAGCTCCAGGTGACCTACACATAGGAACCCTAACCCTAGGGCGGGAAGCCCTACCCATAGGAACCCTAACCCTAGCTCCAAGTGCCCTACACATAGGAACCCTAACCCTAGGTTGGGAAGCCCTACCCATAGGAACCCTAACCCTAGCTCCAAGTGCCCTACCCATAGGAACCCTAACCCTAGGGCTGTAATCCCTACCATAGGAACCCTAACCCTAGCTCCAAGTGCCCTACCCATAGGAACCCTAACCCTAGGGCGGGAAGCCCTACCCATAGGAACCCTAACCCTAGCTCCAAGTGCCCTACACATAGGAACCCTAACCCTAGGGCGGGAAGCCCTACCCATAGGAACCCTAACCCTAGCTCCAAGTGCCCTACCCATAGGAACCCTAACCCTAGCTCCAAGTGCCCTACCCATAGGAACCCTAACCCTAGGGCGGGAAGCCCTACCCATAGGAACCCTAACCCTAGCTCCAAGTGCCCTACCCATAGGAACCCTAACCCTAGGGCGGGAAGCCCTACCCATAGGAACCCTAACCCTAGGGCGGGAAGCCCGACCCATAGGAACCCTAACCCTAGCTCCAAGTGCCCTACCCATAGGAACCCTAACACTAGTTCCAAGTGCCGTACCCATAGGAACCCTAACCCTAGCTCCAAGTGCCCTACCCATAGGAACCCTAACCGAAGCTCCAGGTGCCCTACACATAGGAACCCTAACCCTAGGGCGGGAAGCCCTACCCCTAGGAACCCTAACCCTAGGGCGGGAAGCCCTACCCATAGGAACCCTAACCCTAGCTCCAGGTGACCTACACATAGGAACCCTAACCCTAGGGCGGGAAGCCCTACCCATAGGAACCCTAACCCTAGGGCGGGAAGCCCTACCCATAGGAACCCTAACACTAGCTCCAAGTGCCCTACCCATAGGAACCCTGACCCTAGCTCCAAGTGCCCTACACATAGGAACCCTAACCCTAGGGCGGGAAGCCCTACCCATAGGAACCCTAACCCTAGGGCGGGAAGCCCTACCCATAGGAACCCTAACCCTAGCTCCAAGTGCCCTACCCATAGGAACCCTAACCCGAGCTCCAAGTGCGCTACACATAGGAACCCTAACCATAGCTCCAAGTGCCCTACCCATAGGAACCCTAACCCTAGCTCCAAGTGCCCTACACATAGGAACCCTAACCCTATGGAGGGAAGCCCTACCCATAGGAACCCTAACCCTAGCTCCAAGTGCCCTACCCATAGGAACCCTAACCCTAGGGCAGGAAGCCCTACCCATAGGAACCCTAACCCTAGCTCCAAGTGCGCTACAGATAGGAACCCTAACCCTAGCTCCAAGTGCCCTACCCATAGGAACCCTAACCCTAGGGCGGGAGGCCCTACCCATAGGAACCCTAACCCTAGCTCCAAGTGCCCTACACATAGGAACCCTAACCCAAGGGCGGGAAGCCCTACCCATAGGAACCCTAACTCTAAGGCGGGAAGCCCTACCCATAGGATCCCTAACCCTAGCTCCAAGTGCCCTACTCATAGGAACCCTAAACCTAGGGCGGGAAGCCCTACCCATAGGAACCCTAACCCTAGCTCCAAGTGCCCTACCCATAGGAACCCTAACCCTAGCTCCAGGTGCACTACACATAGGAACCCTAACCCTAGGGCGGGAAGCCCTACCCATAGGAACCCTAACCCTAGGGTGGGAAGCCCTACCCATAGGAACCCTAACCCTAGCTCCAAGTGCCCTACACATAGGAACCCTAACCCTAGGGCGGGAAGCCCTACCCTTAGGAACCCTAACCCTAGCTCCAAGTGCCCTACCCATAGGAACCCTAACCCTAGCTCCAAGTGCCCTACCCATAGGAACCCTAACCCTAGGGCGGGAAGCCCTACCCATAGGAACCCTAACCCTAGCTCCAAGTGCCCTACCCATAGGAACCCTAACCCTAGGGCGCGAAGCCCTACCCATAGGAACCCTAACACTAGCTCCAAGTGCCCTACACATAGGAACCCTAACCCTGGGGCGGGAAGCCCTACCCATAGGAACCCTAACCCTAGCTCCAAGTGCCCTACCCATAGGAACCCTAACCCTAGCTCCAAGTGCCCTACCCATAGGAACCCTAACCCTAGCTCCAAGTGCCCTACCCATAGGAACCCTAACCCTAGCTCCAAGTGCCCTACACATAGGAACCCTAACCTTAGGGCGGGAAGCCCTACCCATAGGAACCCTAACCCTAGGGCGGGAAGCCCTACCCATAGGAACCCTAACCCTAGCTCCAAGTGCCCTACCCATAGGAACCCTAACCCTAGCTCCAAGTGCCCTACACATAGGAACCCTAACCCTAGCTCCAAGTGCCCTACCAATGGGAACCCTAACCCTAGATCCAAGTGCCCTACACATAGGAACCCTAACCCTAGGGCTGGAAGCCCTACCCATAGGAACCCTTACCCTAGCTCTAAGTGCCCTACCCATAGGAACCCTAACGCTAGGGCGGGAAGCCCTACCCATAGGAACCCTAACCCTAGGGCGGGAAGCCCTACCCATAGGAACCCTAACCCTAGCTCCAAGTGCCCTACACATAGGAACCCTAACCCTAGGGCGGGAAGCCCTACCCATAGGAACCCTAACCCTAGCTCCAAGTGCCCTACCCATAGGAACCCTAACCCTAGCTCCAAGTGCCCTACCCATAGGAACCCTAACCCTAGCGCGGGAAACCCTACCCATAGGAACCCTAACCCTAGCTCCAAGTGCCCTACCCATAGGAACCCTAACCCTAGGGCGGGAAGCCCTAGCCATAGGAACCCTAACCCTAGGGCGGGAAGCCCGACCCATAGGAACCCTAACCCTAGCTCCAAGTGCCGTACCCATAGGAACCCTAACCCTAGCTCCAAGTGACCTACCCATAGGAACCTTAACCCAAGCTCCAGGTGCCCTACACATAGGAACCATAACCCTAGGTCGGGAAGCCCTACCCATAGGAACCCTAACCCTAGGGCGGGAAGCCCTACCCATAGGAACCCTAACCCTAGGGCGGGAAGCTGTACCCATAGGAACCCTAACCCTAGCTCCAAGTGCCCTACACATAGGAACCCTAAACCTAGGGCTGGAAGCCCTACCCATAGGAACCCTAACCCTAGCTCCAAGTGCCCTACCCATAAGAACCCTAACCCTAGGGCGGAAAGCCCTACACATAGGAAGCCAAACACTAGGTCCAAGTGCCCTACCCATAGGAACCCTAACCCTAGCTCCAAGTGCCCTACCCATAGAAACCCTAACCCTAGCTCCAAGTTCCCTACCCATAGGAACCCTAACCCTAGCTCCAAGTGCCCTACCCATAGGAACCCTAACCCTAGGGCGGGAAGCCCTACCCATAGGAACCCTAACCCTAGCTCCAAGGGCCCTACCCATAGGAACCCTAACCCTAGCTCCAAGTGCCCTACCCATAGGAACCCTAACCCTAGTTCCAAGTTCCCTACCCATAGGAACCCTAACCCTAGCTCCAAGTGCCCTACCCATAGGAACCCTAACCCTAGGGTGGGAAGCCCTACCCATAGGAACCCTAACCCTAGGGCGGGATGCCCTACCCATAGGAACCCTAAACCTAGGGCGGGAAGCTGTACCCATAGGAACCCTAACCCTAGCTCCAAGTGCCCTACACATAGGAACCCTAACCCTAGGGCTGGAAGCCCTACCCATAGGAACCCTAACCCTAGCTCCAAGTGCCCTACACATAGGAACCCTAACCCTAGGGCGGGAAGCCCTACCCATAGGAACCCTAACCCTAGCTCCAAGTGCCCTACACATAGGAACCCTAACACTAGGGCGGGAAGCCCTACCCATAGGAACCCTAACCCTAGCTCCAAGTGCCCTACCCATAGGAATCCTAACCCTAGGGCGGGAAGCCCTACCCATAGGAACCCTAACCCTAGCTCCAAGTGCCCTACCCATAGGAACCCTAACCCTAGCTCCAAGTGCCGTACCCATAGGAACCCTAACCCTAGCTCCAAGTGCCCTACCCATAGGAACCCTAACCCTAGGGCGGGAAGCCCTACCCATAGGAACCCTAACCCTAGGGCGGGATGCCCTACCCATAGGAACCCTAACCCTAGGGCGGGAAGCTGTACCCATAGGAACCCTAACCCTAGCTCCAAGTGCCCTACACATAGGAACCCTAACCCTAGGGCTGGAAGCCCTACCCATAGGAACCCTAACCCTAGCTCCAAGTGCCCTACACATAGGAACCCTAACCCTAGGGCGGGAAGCCCTACCCATAGGAACCCTAACCCTAGCTCCAAGTGCCCTACACATAGGAACCCTAACCCTAGGGCGGGAAGCCCTACCCATAGGAACCCTAACCCTAGCTCCAAGTGCCCTACCAATGGGAACCCTAACCCTAGATCCAAGTGCCCTACACATAGGAACCCTAACCCTAGGGCTGGAAGCCCTACCCATAGGAACCCTTACCCTAGCTCTAAGTGCCCTACCCATAGGAACCCTAACGCTAGGGCGGGAAGCCCTACCCATAGGAACCCTAACCCTAGGGCTGGAAGCCCTACCCATAGGAACCCTTACCCTAGCTCTAAGTGCCCTACCCATAGGAACCCTAACCCTAGGGCGGGATGCCCTACCCATAGGAACCCTAACCCTAGCTCCAAGTGCCCTACCCATAGGAACCCTAACCCTAGCTCCAAGTGCCGTACCCATAGGAACCCTAACCCTAGCTCCAAGTGCCCTACCCATAGGAACCCTAACCCTAGGGCGGGAAGCCCTACCCATAGGAACCCTAACCCTAGGGCGGGATGCCCTACCCATAGGAACCCTAACCCTAGGGCGGGAAGCTGTACCCATAGGAACCCTAACCCTAGCTCCAAGTGCCCTACACATAGGAACCCTAACCCTAGGGCTGGAAGCCCTACCCATAGGAACCCTAACCCTAGCTCCAAGTGCCCTACACATAGGAACCCTAACCCTAGGGCGGGAAGCCCTACCCATAGGAACCCTAACCCTAGCTCCAAGTGCCCTACACATAGGAACCCTAACCCTAGGGCGGGAAGCCCTACCCATAGGAACCCTAACCCTAGCTCCAAGTCCCCTACCCATAGGAATCCTAACCCTAGGGCTGGAAGCCCTACCCATAGGAACCCTAACGCTAGCTCCAAGTGCCCTACCCATAGGAACCCTAACCCTAGCTCCAAGTGCCGTACCCATAGGAACCCTAACCCTAGCTCCAAGTGCCCTACCCATAGGAACCCTAACCCTAGGGCGGGAAGCCCTACCCATAGGAACCCTAACCCTAGGGTGGGATGCCCTACCCATAGGAACCCTAACCCTAGGGCGGGAAGCTGTACCCATAGGAACCCTAACCCTAGCTCCAAGTGCCCTACACATAGGAACCCTAACCCTAGGGCTGGAAGCCCTACCCATAGGAACCCTAACCCTAGCTCCAAGTGCCCTACACATAGGAACCCTAACCCTAGGGCGGCAAGCCCTACCCATAGGAACCCTAACCCTAGCTCCAAGTGCCCTACCCATAGGAACCCTAACCCTAGCTCCAAGTGCCCTACCCATAGTAACCCTAACCCTAGCTCCAAGTGCCCTACCCATAGGAACCCTAACCCTAGGGCGGGAAGCCCTACCCATAGGAACCCTAACCCTAGCTCCAAGTGCCCTACCCATAGGAATCCTAACCCTAGGGCGGGAAGCCCTACCCATAGGAACCCTAACCCTAGCTCCAAGTGCCCTACCCATAGGAACCCTAACCCTAGCTCCAAGTGCCGTACCCATAGGAACCCTAACCCTAGCTCCAAGTGCCCTACCCATAGGAACCCTAACCCTAGGGCGGGAAGCCCTACCCATAGGAACCCTAACCCTAGGGCGGGATGCCCTACCCATAGGAACCCTAACCCTAGGGCGGGAAGCTGTACCCATAGGAACCCTAACCCTAGCTCCAAGTGCCCTACACATAGGAACCCTAACCCTAGGGCTGGAAGCCCTACCCATAGGAACCCTAACCCTAGCTCCAAGTGCCCTACACATAGGAACCCTAACCCTAGGGCGGGAAGCCCTACCCATAGGAACCCTAACCCTAGCTCCAAGTGCCCTACCCATAGGAACCCTAACCCTAGGGCGGGAAGCCCTACCCATAGGAACCCTAACCCTAGCTCCAAGTGCCCTACCCATAGGAACCCTAACCCTAGCTCCAAGTGCCGTACCCATAGGAACCCTAACCCTAGCTCCAAGTGCCCTACCCATAAGAACCCTAACCCTAGGGCGGAAAGCCCTACACATAGGAAGCCAAACACTAGGTCCATGTGCCCTACCCATAGGAACCCTAACCCTAGCTCCAAGTGCCCTACCCATAGGAACCCTAACCCTAGCTCCAAGTTCCCTACCCATAGGAACCCTAACCCTAGCTCCAAGTGCCCTACCCATAGGAACCCTAACCCTAGGGCGGGAAGCCCTACCCATAGGAACCCTAACCCTAGCTCCAAGTGCCCTACCCATAGGAACCCTAACCCTAGCTCCAAGCGACATACCCATAGGAACCCTAATCCTAGTTCCAAGCTCCCTACCCATAGGAACCCTAACCCTAGCTCCAAGTGCCCTACACATAGGAACCCTAACCCTAGGGCGGGAAGCCCTACCCATAGGAACCCTAACCCTAGCTTCAAGTGCCCTACCCATAGGAACCCTAACCCTAGCTCCAAGTGCCCTACCCATAGGCACCCTAACCCTAGGGCGGGAAGCCCTACCCATAGGAACCCTAACCCTAGCTCCAAGTGCCCTACACATAGGAACCCTAACCCTAGGGCGGGAAGCCCTACCCATAGGAACCCTAACCCTAGGGCGGGAAGCCCTACCCATAGGATCCCTAACCCTAGCTCCAAGTGCCCTACTCATAGGAACCCTAAACCTAGGGTGGGAAGCCCTACCCATAGGAATCCTAACCCTAGCTCCAAGTGCCCTACCCATAGGAACCCTAACCCTAGGTCCAGGTGCACTACACATAGGAACCCTAACCCTAGGGCGGGAAGCCCTACCCATAGGAACCCTAACCCTAGCTCCAAGTGCCCTACCCATAGGAACCCTAACCCTAGGGCGGGAAGCCCTACCCATAGGAACCCTAACCCTAGCTCCAAGTGCCCTACACATAGGAACCCTAACCCTAGGGCGGGAAGCCCTACCCATAGGAACCCTAACCCTAGCTCCAAGTGCCCTACCCATAGGAACCCTAACCCTAGCTCCAAGTGCCCTACCCATAGGAACCCTAACCCTAGCTCCAAGTGCCCTAAACATAGGAACCCTAACCCTAGGGCGGGAAGCCCTACCCATAGGAACCCTAACCCTAGCTCCAAGTGCCCTACCCCTAGGAACCCTAACCCTAGGGCGGGAAGCCCTACCCATAGGAACCCTAACCCTAGCTCCAGGTGCCCTACACATAGGAACCCTAACCCTAGGGCGGGAAGCCCTACCCATAGGAACCCTAACCCTAGCTCCAAGTGCCCTACCCATAGGAACCCTAACCCTAGCTCCAAGTGCCCTACACATAGGAACCCTAACACTAGGGCGGGAAGCCCTACCCATAGGAACCCTAACCCTAGGGCGGGAAGCCCTACCCATAGGAACCCTAACACTAGCTCCAAGTGCCCTACCCATAGGAACCCTAACCCTAGCTCCAAGTGCGCTACACATAGGAACCCTAACCCTAGCTCCAAGTGCCCTACCCATAGGAACCCTAACCCTAGCTCCAAGTGCCCTACACATAGGAACCCTAACCCAATGGCGGGAAGCCCTACCCATAGGAACCCTAACCCTAGCTCAAAGTGCCCTACCCATAGGAACCCTAACCCTAGGGCGGGAAGCCCTACTCATAGGAACCCTAACCCTAGCTCCAAGTGCGCTACAGATAGGAACCCTAACCCTAGCTCCAAGTGCCCTACCCATAGGAACCCTAACCCTAGCTCCAAGTGCCCTACCCATAGGAACCCTAACCCTAGGGCGGGAAGCCCTACCCATAGGAACCCTAACCCTAGCTCCAAGTGCGCTACAGATAGGGACCCTAACCCTAGCTCCAGGTGCCCTACCCATAGGAACCCTAACCCTAGGCAGGGAAGCCCTACCCATAGGAACCCTAACCCTAGCTCCAAGTGCCCTACACATAGGAACCCTAACCCTAGCTCCAAGTGCCGTACACATAGAAACCCTAACCCTAGGGCGGGAAGCCCTACCCATAGAAACCCTAACCTTAGCTCCAAGTGCCCTACTTATAGGAACCCTAACCCTAGGGCGGGAAGCCCTACCCATAGGAACCCTAACCCTAGCTCCAAGTGCCCTACACATAGGAACCCTAACCGTAGGGCGGGAAGCCCTACCCATAGGAACCCTAACCCTAGCTCCAAGTGCCCTACCCATAGGAACCCTAACCCTAGCTCCAAGTGCCCTACCCATAGGAACCCTAAGCCTAGGGCGGGAAGCCCTACCCATCGGAACCCTAACCCTAGCTCCAAGTGCCCTACCCATAGGAACCCTAACCCTAGCTCCAAGTGCCCTACCCATAGGAACCCTAACCCTAGCTCCAAGTGCCCTACCCATAGGAACCCTAACCCTAGCTCCAAGTGCCCTACCCATAGGAACCCTAAGCCTAGGGCGGGAAGCCCTACCCATCGGAACCCTAACCCTAGCTCCAAGTGCCCTACCCATAGGAACCCTAACCCAAGGACGGGAAGCCGTACATATAGGAACCCTAACCCTAGGGCGGGAAGCCCTACCCATAGGAACCCTAACCCTAGCTCCAAGTGCCCTACACATAGGAACCCTAACCCTAGGGCGGGAAGCCCTACCCATAGGAACCCTAACCCTAGCTCCAAGTGCCCTACCCATAGGAACCCTAACCCTAGGGCGGGAAGCCCTACCCATCGGAACCCTAACTCTAGTTCCAAGTGCCCTACCCATAGGAACCCTAACCCAAGGATGGGAAGCCGTACATATAGGAACCCTAACCCTAGGGAGGGAAGCCCTACCCATAGGAACCCTAACCCTAGCTCCAAGTGCCCAATCATAGGAACCCTAACCCTAGCTCCAAGTGCCCTACACATAGGAACCCTAATCCTAGGGTGGGAAGCCCTATCCATAGGAACCCTAACCCTAGGGCGGGAAGCCCTACCTATAGGAACCCTAACCCTAGCTCCAAGTGCCCTACACATAGGTACCCTAACCCTAGCTCCAAGTGCCCTACCCATAGGAACCCTAACCCTAGGGCGGGAAGCCCTACCCGCAACACCGCGGTCCTGCTCTCCGGCAGGAGCCCTGCAGGCCCGCGGTCCCACTCTCCCGCCCAAGCGCAGCAACCCCGCAGCCGCACTCTCTTCACTCACAGCCCCGCAACCCTGCAGCCCCACTCGCTGGACCGGAGCCCCGCAAAATCGCGATCCCGCCGGCAACCCCACACCCCCGCTCTTCTGGCAGGAGCCCGCAACCATGGAGCCACGGTCCCCCGGCAGGAGCCCGGAGACTCCTGCTACCCAGCCAAGAGCCCAGCAATCCGGTGTCCCGCTCCCCCACCCAAGTGCAGAAGCCCCGCAGCCCCACTCTCTTGGCCTGGAGCCTGCAACCCTGTGTGATGGAGTAGGGGCTGTCTGTGTGGGGTTGGGAGAGCCGGGGAGGACTTTAGGTGAGGGACAGGTATTCAGCCTGTAACCTGAGCTAGGCAGGGGGGAGGGGAGGTCAACACCTTTGCCAGGGGAGCTAGACAAAGAAAAAGAGCCGAGTGGAGAGGGGGAGTCAGTTTCGGTCTGGGGCTGGATGGTGGGAGTTCAGGGAATCCTAGGCTGGGATCCAAGCACCGTGAACCCCAGAAAGGCAAGATTGAGAGGTCCTGGCTCTGAACACTAGCTCTGCTGTAGCCTGTGCTCCTGTTTTTCAATAAACCTTCTGTTTTACAGGCTGGCTGAGAGTCCCTGTGAGTCCGAGGAAGAGGGGTGCAGGGCCGGACTCCCCCACACTCCGTGACAGTCTCCAACACCTTCAGTTGGCACCTTTGCAGAGGAGGGGCCCAGGCCATCAGTTGCAAGGAGACAGAGTGTCAGGCATTTAGGTGCACTGGTCTCTTGCTTTGCTAGATACTTAAGAACTGCATAGGGGACACTGAGGCACCAACACAGCATTCACAGACCCCCAGTAAGAACAGTCCCCCTTCGTCACATCTCTCCCCCCTTCGAGACCGAACTGAGTGGGGTCACTTCAGCCAGTGACCTGGGGAAGTTCGAACCCACCTACATTCCCATGGATGCCCCAGGATCCCCCCAGTTATGGGGGAAGAGTTACCCCAGGCCATTCCAGTTTCCTGCCCCCCTTTAGGTCGGGGGGACTCAAGGGCACTCGCAGTTGGCAGGTGGAAAGGCTTATGCAGCCCAGGGCTTTTTGTCACTCCAATACCCCTGGGGTTCAAGCTGGGCTGGGGTCTTCTCAACGCGTTCCAGTCTGGGGGGACTGTGATTTGGGCTCTCTTGGTTCAGAGCCCTTTCGTAAAGCAGAGTTGCACTGTTAAGCCCTTTGTTAGAGCTCCTTCCGTGAAAATAGCAAAACATGACCCTTTTCGCTGCGAGCGAGGAACGTCTAATGGAATCGTCCACCTTCTGCAATTCTGATACACTGCTGAGTAATTGGCAGTTCTACGTTGTGAAAACAGCGAAACATGAGAAATTCACTGCGGATTATTGGGAAGCACGAATTCCTCCTGCTCCCATCCTAAAATTGCTATTCGGATGCACAGCTAGCAACTTGACCGAGTTACGCTGTGAAAACAGCTATACCTGAGCAATTCATTCGAAATCACTCGTAGGCATGAATTTCTTCTGGAAACACGCTAAAAATGCTATTCGGTTCCACTGCTGGCTATTTGGAAGAGCTCCGTTTGTGAAAATTCCTAAAAAGGAGACGTTCAGTGCAAACCACTGCTAGGCAACACTTTCTCCTAGACCCATCTTACAAATGCTATTCCGATGCATTGCTGGCAATTTGGCAGAGATCCGTTTGGAAAACAGCGAAATGTGAGAAATTCATTGCGGATTATTAGTAGTCATGAATTTCTCCTGGTACCATCCTAAAATTGATATCAAACTGCACTGCTGTCAATTTGACAGAGGTACGATTTCAAAGAAGGTTTCAAAGCAGCTAAACATGAGAAAGGATTCCACATCATTGGTAAGCACGACTTCCTCCTGTTCCCATCCTAAATTTGCTATTCGGATGCACAGCAACAACATGACCGAGATACGCTGTGAAAACAGCTACACATGAGCAATTCATTCCAAATCACTCGTAGGCACGAATTGCTCCTGGAACCACCCTACAAATGTTATTCGATTACACTCCTGCCCATTTGGCAGAGATCCGTTTGTGAAAATAGCTAAACCTCAGAAATTCAGTCAAAATGTAAGCTAGGCACATGAAAAGAGCTAATGAAGAATTATTAAACCCACATCAGTGCTAGACACGACTTTCCCCTTGAACCAACCTCCAATTGCTATTCGAAAGCACTGGTGGCTATTTGGCAGAGTTCCTTTCGTGAAAATTGCTAAAAAGGAGACGTTCAGTGCAAAGCACTGCTAGGCAACAGTTTCTCCTGGAACCATTTTACAAATGCTTTTCGGTTGCATTGCTGGCCATAAGACTAATCTGCGTGTGTGAAAATGGAAAATATGAGAAATTCGAATCATAGTGCAGCTACAGACAAGAGCAATGTCTAGCTACAAGGGGATCCAGTCCATTTGAAATGTACGCTGTTTCAGAAAAGGAAAATAGGAGAATATGAGAAATTATGAGAAATTCGTTCAGGATCACTGCTAGGCACCGATTTATCTGAGAATCGTCTTTCACAAGCCAATAGCATCCCCTGCTGGACATTTGGTAAAGATTCCTTTCGTGAACCTTGCTAAACATGAGCCAGTCATTGCAGCTCACTGATAGGTACGAATTTCTCTTTGAAATAGCCACAAAATAGCATTCGGTTGCACTGTTAAGCCCTTTGTTAGAGCTCCTTCCGTGAATATAGCAAAACATGACCCTTTCGAGCCTTATCTCTGCGAGCGAGGAAAGTCTAATGGAATCGTCCTCCTTCTGCAATTCTGATGCACTGCTGAGTATTTGGCAGTGCTACATAACTAATAGATTTTTCTCTCCTAATAATCGTCTGCCTTTTTGAGTTCCCACTTCCTAGCAGAAAACTACGGCTTTCAGGTACTCTCTATACTTGAATTCTTTAAAAATAACCTAATCTGCTAATGTTTACTCTTCAGGGACGTAATCTCAGTCGAGTCAGAAGTCTTTGATGTAGGTGAGCATTCTGCTGTGGAAATAAACTGGTAGTCGGCCATTGATTTTAAAGACGCTCGAATCATAGTGCAGCTACAGACAAGAGCAATGTCTAGCTACAAGGGGACCCAGTCCATTTGAAATGTACGCTGTTTCAGAAAAGGAACTAGAAATGGGTTCAAAGCCTACAGCTACCCACAGCTCACAGGTATTTGACTCATGGGGTTGGTTTTGGGCCGCTCTAGAGACAGCGATTAGCCAACTATCTAAAGTTTAGGGTGTTCAGATGCACGGATCTATCTATCTATCTATCTATCTATCTATCTATCTATCTATCTATCTATCTATCTATCTATCTATCAATCACGAACACTAATAAGCATCTTTAATTTTTCTTGTTTAAGCAATGCCATTGGAACTGCGGCAGTTTTACTGACAACATTACTGAAAAGTTCTACAGTTACCTTATCTATCTACAGATCTAGCTATCCATAAACACTAATGAGCATCTTTAATTTTTCTGGCTTAAGAATTTCCAATTGAACTCCTCCTGGTCTACTTACAACTTTTCTCCACATTGATCTATCTAGCGATCTAGCTAGCTGTCTAGCGACCTAGACAGCTATCTAATCACTAAAACTAATGAGCTTTTATTTTTCTTGTTTACGCATTTCCAGCGGAACTTCCCCTGTTTCACTGACAAGTATCAGAGGGGTAGCTGTGTAAGTCTTAGGTTATATTTAATAATGTCTTATGTATTCAGGTGCCTGTCTGATCCGATAGCTAGCTAGCTAGATTGCTAGATCGAGTAACTGAATAACGCTTGAGTAAAGCTATCAGGAAAACAGGGACTCTTACAAAGAGAAAAAGTAAAGCTTCTTATCACTGTTCGTGATTAGTTAGCTCCATCGATCGAGCTAGAGCGAGAGACAGACAGTGTAACTGTATAAATCTTGAGAAATGCTGTCAGTGAAACAGGGGAAGTTCCATTTGTAATTGTAAACCGTACACAAGAAAAATAAAAGGTGCTCATTAGTGTTTGTGATTAGATAGATAATTAGATCGCTAGACAGCTAGCTAGATCGCTACGTTGTTAAAAGTGAATAAAGTTGTAAGTAGAACAGAGGGAGCTCAAATGGAAACGCTTAAACAAGAAAAATTAAAGATGCTTATTAGTGTTCGTGATTAGATAGATAGATAGCTATTGCATCTGCACACACTAAACTTTAGGTAGTTGCAGAGGAGCTCTGTCTCCAGAACGGCAAAAACCAAAACCCTGCGCCAATACCTGTGGCTGATGGTATCTGCAGGCTTTGAAACCATTTCTAGGTCCTTTTCTGAAAGAGCGTACATTTCAAATGGTCCCCCGCGTACCTGGACATTGCTCTAGTCTGCAGCTGCCCTATGATTCGAGCGTGGGTGTCTTTCAAATCACTGGCCGACTAACTCTTCATTTCTACAGCAGATTTGCTCAAAGACTCCTGTCCCGACTGAGATTCCATACCTCAAGTTGTTTTTAAAGAATTCGAGAAACAGAAAGAATGTAATAAGCCGTATTTTGAAACTAGGAAGGGGGAACTCAAAAAGACAGACGACTTTTCCAATAAAGGCATTAAAAAGTCAGGCACGAGAATGAGCCTAGGAAACTTCATTCCAGAGACTAATTCTTTCCAAAGCTCCAAGGGCCTGTATAGAGAGGCTAATATTACAAGCAGCAGCTTAGCCATAGCTAGATTAAAATGGCTCTATAGCTGTGTAGGCATACACATAGATTGCTGTTACAGCTCAAACTCAGACACCTAGGTAGTGGAGACTAAGTGAAATCCTGACTGTAAACCCAGTAAACTATACAATTTGGAACTGTATGAAGTAAAATTGGAATGCATGTTCCTCTAAACCTGGGCTAGACAACCTATGGCACGTGTGCCGAAGGCTGCACAGAAGCTGATTTTCAGTGGCACTCACACTGCCCGGTCCTCGCCACCAATTCGAGGCAGAGGATTATGGGGAGGGTGGCGCTGTCCATTTTAATTTCAATATAGATGAAGCGTCTTCATCATTTAAGAAACCTTATTTACTATACATACAAACAAAGTTTAGTGTCAGAGGGGTAGCCGTGTTAGTCTGGTTCTGTAAAAGCAGCAAAGAATCCTGTGGCACCTTATAGACTAACAGACGTTTTGCAGCATGAGCTTTCGTGGGTGAACACCCACTTCTTCGGATGCAATTAGTTTAGTTATACATTTTAGACATAAAGAAAGAGACCTTCTGAAAACCTTGATATGTATTTCGGTTACGCGAAACCTCAAAAATGAGTGACTAAATGAAGACTGGGCACAGCTCTTCTGAAACGGGGCCGAGCCCTGCTGTAGCCAGTCTTATTGCACGACAGAGAGAGTTTTTCCTAGAAACCAGCAGAGGGTGCTGTTGCCTTGTCAAGGCTCTTTCCTTGAGGCTTTTGAAAAAGCTCCGGTGAAGTAGTTTATTTTTCAAGAGCGCTATGCTAAATGGACTAGAAAAATGCCACGAAATGAGCTGCCCGGGGAGCGGGCGCGTACGGACGGTCGCGCGCCGGCCGGAGGAGCGTGGATCCCGCTCCCTCGGTGGGTCCGCGGGGTCCAGAACATAGAAAAGACTTTACAAAAGAGGTGATCCATTCTAATTCTCTCCGAAGTAACAGAGCAGGCTATAAACACTACTATAGCGACTCATTGAAATAGTCACTGCCAGACATGGACTTCTTGTCCTCAGGCGCTCTCTGAACTCTTCCCGGCTACGTTCTCAGCCATACTCTATTTTGGTGACAAAACTCTCTTAGTTGTCTCTCTTCAGAACCACAACTATTTCGTGCATCTCCACAATAAATGTCGCAGAGACCCTCTTCTCGGGCTGTCCCACATTAGTAAGACTTCACCATAGGCGACAGGTACAGTATTGTCTCGCTCTCCGGGACCAAGCTCCGCAACCCCTTTCTCCCTCTCCTCCGGCTGTAGCTCCACATCCCCGCGGCCCTCTCCCCCGGCCAGAACCTCGCAACTTCAGAGCTCCCAGCCGGAGCCCCACAACCCCGCGGTCCCGCTCCCCCGCCCAAGTACAGAAACCCCGCAGCCACACTCTCTTGTCCCGGAGCCCCGCAACCCTCCACCCCCAGTCGCCGGACCGGAGCCGGCAACCCTGCAGCCCCGTTCTCTCGGTCAGAGGCTCGCAACTCCGCACTCTGGCCGGAACCCCGTAACCCGGCAGCCCCGCTCTCCCGGCAGGAGGCCCGCAACCTAGCAGACCCGTGCTCCCGGCCGGAGCCCCCAACCCCTTGGTTCCGCATCCCCGGCCGGACCTCCGCATCCCCGCGATCCCGTTGTCCCGGCCAAGCGCGGCAAGTCCTGCGGCTCCGTTTCCCCGACCGGAGCACGGCCACCCCTTCGTCCCGCTCCCACCGGCCGGAGCTCCGCGTCCCCGCCAGAACCTCGCAACCCCAGAGCTCCCGGTCAGAGGCTCACAACCCCACAGCCCCCCTCTCTGGCCGGAACCCCGTAACCCCGCAGCCCCGCTCTCCCGACCAGAGCCCCGCAACACCGCGTCCCGCTACCCAGGCTGGAGCCCCGCCACCCAGCAGACCCGTTCTCCCGGCCGGATCTCCGCAACCCCTTGGTCCCGCATCTCCGGCCGGACCTCCGCATCCCCGCGATCCCGCTGTCCCGGCCGAGCGCGGCAAGTCCCGCGGCTCCATTTCCCCGACCGGAGCACGGCAACCCCGCAGCCCCGCTCTCCCGGCCAGAGCCCTGCCACCCCATAGTCCCGCTCACCCGGCTGGAGTCCGCAACTCCCCAGACCTACTCTCACCGCCGGAGCCCCGGGGCACCGACACGCTGGACAGAGCCCCGCCAACCCGGACAGAGCCCGGCTAACGCAGACCGAGCCCCGCAACACTGAGTCCTGCTCTCCCGGCAGGAGCCCTGCAACCCCGCGGTCCCAATCCCCAGACCAAGTGCAGCAACCACTCTCTCCACTCAGAGCCCCACAACCCTGCAGCCCCACTCGCCGGACCGGAGCCCCGCAAAACCGCGATCCCCCGGCAACCCCGCACCCCCGCTCTTCTGGCAGGTGCCCGCAAACACGGAGCCCCGCTCTCCTGGCAGCAGACCCGCAACTCCTTGGTCCCGCTCCCCCGGCCGGAGCTCCGCATGCCAGCGATCCAGCTGTCCCAGCTGAGCGCAGCAAGTCCCGCAGATCCGCTCCCACGGCCAGAACCCCGCAAGCCCGCGGTCCCGCTCCCCCGCCAGAACCACGCAACTCCGCAGGCCCACTCTCCTCGCTGGAGCCCCAGGGCCCCGACACCCCAGCCAGATCCCGTCACCCTGTGGTCCCGCTCTCCCGGCAGGAGCCCCACAACTCCGGCGCCCCGGTGCCCGGACACCCCGGAGAGAGCCCCGCTACCCCGGACAGAGCCCCCCCAACCCCGCGGTCCTGCTCTCCCGGCATCACCCCTGCTAGGGCTCCGCAACCCTTGTGACAAAGGTGGACTGTTCCTACTGGGGTCTGTGAATGCTGTGTTGGTGCCTCAGTGTCCCCTATGCAGTTCTTAAGTATCTAGCAAAGCAAGAGGCCAGTGCACCTAAATGCCCGACACTCTGTCTCCTAGCAACTGCTGGCCTGGGCCCCTCCTCTGCAAAGGTGCCAACTGAAGGTGTTGGAGACAAAGAGATCAGGTGACCTCCTGGCCGGGGAAAGGGGCTGAGCAGAGAGGAGGGACTGGAGGGAGTTGGGGAGACTGGAGCTGGCTCGGGGAGGAAGGGGAGGACAGACAGGGCTCTGATCTCGCAATGGGGCTGTGGGGCTCCTGGGGCCCCAAGATGGGCCTAACAGCGGGGATCTGGTTCTCTGTGCCTGCAAGACCTGTGTTGCACTGTGTTCCTGGCATCTGAATAAACCACCTGCTTTACTGGCTGTGCCCGTGTCCCAGTACCCAGTGACCTTCTTCACATCTACGTCCAGGGGAACAAGGCACTCTATCCAGAGGGGCAGCCCCGTGCCCATCCTGTAAACCCAAACTTCGGAGCCTGGAGCATCCAGCCCCCCAAGAGGAACTGACCTGGGGCCCTCCTCCCTCCTTCCCAGGTGGAACGCTGCCAGCCCCCCTTTCCTGGGAATGTTGCCCCTCATCTGACTGGGTCTTTACCCAGTCAAACCTCTGCGGGTTGGGTCTGCTCGGTCTGCCTCTGAGAGTCCTGGTGAATCGCAGGAAGCTGGGGGTGCAGGACGCTGACTCCCCCACACTCCGTGACAGCTGGTGGCAGGGGCGGAATGTACTGCACCCCGTGGACGGCGCTTCCTGCAGTAAGTGACTAGGGAGCAGTAAAACGAAGGGGCGATTTCAGGAGGCAATTAACCCCGGGAGCGTGTGACCAGCGCAAAGGACTTTGCAGTAACAGGGTCCCCGGGGGGATTGCAGGAGCAGTCTCAGGGGCGGAGGAATCTGCAGCACGACCCTGGCCGAGAGGGAGTGACCTGAAGAAGGGCTGGTGCACGAGGGGTCTCCCTGGAACCGGTGGGAAGCTGAGAGCACACGCCGGCGAGTGGCCAGCAGGAAGATATATGCTAAGCACCTTAAGAAAGACCTGGTGGAGCTGTGCAGGTAGAGGGGGCTGCGCATTGGGAGGTCCACCAAAGACCAGCTAATTGCCCAGCTGGAGGAGAAGGATCGCTTGGGTGAACCGAGCCCTGTCCCAGAGGGAAGCCGCCCAACAGATACAGTGTGGGCCGCGGGGCCTGACATGGCTGGGAGGGGCCAGACTGCTGCCGAGGACACCCCGAGACCCTGCCCACCTATACCTATGGGAGGGGTTGGGGGAAGCCCAGTGAATACTGAGGGCACCCTCAGCCCGGCGGCCAGCAGGGGATCGTCCCGGCAGAGCTCCCCGTCCCTGGAACAGATGCGGTTGGAATATGACAGAGGAGTTGAGGAGGCAAGAACTGAAGGAGCGGGAGAACCAGCATAAACACGAGGAGAACCAGCGCCAGCATGAGCTGGAACTGGCCCGGCTGAGGAGCAGCGGGGCCCCGGCTACGGTGAGCGAGGTGGGACCCAAGCCTACAAAAATCTTTGCTAAAGGCTTCCTGGCCCGGCGTAAGGAGCGGAAGGACATAGATACCTTCCTGACGGCCTTTGAGAATACCTGCGAGCTGCACAGGGTTGACCCTGCAGACAGGATCCCGTTTCTAACCCCCTTATTGGACTCCACAGCCGTGGAGGTGTACAGCCGAATGAAAGGGGCGGAGTCAGGGGACTATGAACTGTTCAAACAGGCCCTGCTCCACGAGTTTGGGCTGACTCCTGCGATGTACAGGAAGAGGTTCCGGAACAACATAAAACCCGTGAGGTCCCATACCTACAACTGGTCAACCGGGCGAAGGGGTATGCCCACAAGTGAACAGCTGGGGCCCAAACTAAAGAGGACATGCTTGACCTATACATACTGGAGCACCTGTATGAGCAGTGCCCGTCTGACCTGAGGCTGTGGTTGATGGACCAGGAGCCTGAGAACCCGCAGCACGCAGGCCAGCTGGTCGACCAATTTGTGGACAGTCGGGCAGGGAATAGCAGGGAGAAGTCTCGAAGGAGCAGGCCTGCCTCAACGCAGCGAGAAAGTCACCATGGGACCTCCCAGCAGGGGCCTATGGAGAACCCCCACCAAAGGGGAACATCCAGTGTCAGGTCCATCCGACCCACTCGAGGGGACCCACGAGACATGGGCTGCTATCAATGTGGCCAACGAGGCCACATATGGGCCCAATGCCCCAAGCTCAGGGACAGACCGAGCAGACTCAACCCACAGAGGGTTGACTGGGTAAAGACCCAGTCGGATGAGAGGCAACATTCCCAGGAAAGGGGGGCTGGCAGCGTTCCACCTGGGAAGGAGGGAGGAGGGCCCCAGGTCAGCTCCTCTGGGGGGCTGGATGCTCCAGGCTCCGAGTTTTGGGTTTACAGGGTGGGCACGAGGCTACCCCTCCGGAGAGAGTGCCTTCTTCCCCTGGAGGTAGATGGGATGAAGGTCACTGGGTACTGGGACACGGGCGCAGAGGTGACGCTGGCCCGGCCTGGGGTGGTGGCCCCAGATTGGATGGTGCCCAACACCTACCTGCCCCTGAGGGGTGTGAGCGGGACACCATTCAAGGTGCCCGTGGTGAGGGTACACCTGAAGTGGGGGGCCAAGGAGGGCCCCAAGGAGGTGGGGGTACACCCACATTTGCCCACAGAGGTGTTAATGGGGGGGGGACCTCGAGGACTGGCCAAGTAACACCCATAGGAACCCAAACCCTAGGGCGGGAAGCCCTACCCATAGGAACCCTAACCCTAGCTCCAAGTGCCCTACCATAGGAACCCTAACCCTAGCTCCAAGTGCCCTACACATAGGAACCATAACCCTAGGGCGGGAAGCCCTACCCATAGGAACCCTAACCCTAGCTCCAAGTGCCCTACCCATAGGAACCCTAACCCTAGGGCGGGAAGCCCTACCCATAGGAACCCTAACCCTAGCACCAAGTGCCCTACACATAGGAACCCTAACCCTAGGGCGGGAAGCCCTACCCATAGGAAACCTAACCCTAGCTCCAAGTGCCCTACCCATAGCAACCCTAACCCTAGCTCCAAGTGCCCTACCCATAGGAACCCTAACCCTAGCTCCAAGTGCCCTGCCGTCGGAGCAGACTGCTGAGCGGGCAGCGGCGCCCTGAGTAGGGGGCGGAGCTAGGCTGAGGAGGGGCCTATAAAAGCGGCCGCCCAGCCAGGCAGCGGCACAGGAGCCAGCGAGCAGCGGCACAGGAGCCAGCGAACAGGGGAGATGCGTGGTAGAGTTCCCATTGGAGGAGCAAGGATTTGGATTTGCATCTGTCATTGTAGTGCTTGTATCTGTCTTTGTAGTGCTTGTATCTCTCTGTAGAGGCCCGTCGGGGTAGACTGCTGAGCGGGCAGCGGCGCCCTGAGTAGGGGGCGGAGCTAGGCTGAGGAGGGTCCTATAAAAGCGGCCGCCCAGCCAGTCTGCGGCACAGGAGCCAGCGAGCAGCGGCACAGGAGCCAGCGACCAGGGGAGTTTGCGTGGGAGAGTTCCCATTGGAGGAGCAGATATTTGGATTTGCATCTGTCTTGGTGGATTTGCATCTGTCTTTGTATTGCTTGTATCTCTCTGTAGAGGCCAATCGGGGCAGACTGCTGAGGGGGCAGCGGCGCCCTGAATTGTGGCAGAGCTAGGCTGAGGAGGGGCCTATAAAAGCGGCTGCCCAGCCAGGTAGCGGCACAGGAGCCAGCGAGCAGCGGCACAGGAGCCAGTGAACAAGGGAATTTGCGTGGGAGAGTTCCCATTGGAGGAGCAGGTATTTGGATTTGCATCTGTCTTTGTGTATTTGCATCTGTCTTTGTAGTGCTTGTATCTCTCTATAGAGGCCCGTCGGGGCAGACTGGTGAGCTGGCAGAGGCTCCCTGAGTAGGGGGCGGGGCTAGGCTTAGGAGGGGCCTATAAAAGCGGCCGCCCAGCCAGGCAGCGGCACAGGAACCAGCAAACAGGGTTGCGAACAGGGAAGTTTGCGTGGGAGAGTTCCTTTTGGAGGAGCAGGTATTTGGATTTGCATGTGTGTTTGCACCAGTCTGTGTAGTGCTTGTATCTCTCTGTAGAGGCCCGTCGGGGCAGACTGAGCGGGCAGGGGTGCCCTGAGTAGGGGGCGGAGCTAGGCTGAGGAGGGGCCTATAAAAGCGGACGCCCAGCCAGGCTGCGGCACAGGAGCCAGAGAAAAGGGCGGCGAACAGGGGAGTTTGCGTGGGAGAGTTCCCATTTGTGGAGCAGGTATTTGGATTTGCATCTGTCTTTGTGTATTTGCATCTGTCTTTGTAGTGCTTCTATCTCCCTGTAGAGGCCCGTCGGGGCAGACTGCTGAGCGGGCTGCGGCGCCCTTAGTAGGGGGCGGAGCTAGGCTGAGGAGGGGCCTGTAAAAGCGGTCGCCCAGCCAGGCAGCGGCACAGGAGCCAGCAAACAGGGCGGCGAACAGGGGAGTTTGCGTGGGAGTGTTCCCATTGGAGGAGCAGGTATTTGGATTTGCATTAGTCTTTATGTATTTGCATCTGTCTTTCTAGTGCTTGTATCTCTCTGTAGAGGCCCGTCGGGGCAGACTGCTGAGTGGGCAGCGGCGCCCTGAGTAGGGGGCGTAGCTAGGCTGAGGAGGGGCATATAAAAGCGTCCGCCCAGCCAGGCAGCGGCACAGCTGCGAGCAGCGAACAGGGCGGCGAACAGCGGAGTTTGCGTGTGAGAGTTAACATTGGAGGAAAAGGTATTTGGATTTGCATCTGTCTTTGTAGTGCTTCTATCTCTCTGTAGAGGCCCTTTCGGGCAGACTGCTGAGCGGGCAGCGGCGCCCTGAGTAGGGGGCGGAGCTAGGCTGAGGAGGGGCCTATAAAAGCGGCCGCCCAGCCGGGGAGCGGCACAGGAGCCAGCGAGTAGCGGCACAGGAGCCAGCGAACAGGGGAGTTTGCGTGGCAGAGTTCCCATTGGAGGAGCAGGTATTTGGATATGCATCTGTCTTTGTAGTGCTTGTATCTCTCTGTAGAGGCCCGTCGGGGCAGACTGCTGAGCGGGCAGCGGCGTCCTGAGTAGGGGGCGGAGCTAGGCTGTGGGGGGGCCTATAAAAGCGGCTACCCAGTCAGGCAGCGGCACAGGAGCCAGCAAACAGGGCGGCGAACAGGAGAGTTTGCGTGGGAGTGTTCCCATTGTTGAAGCAGGTATGTGGATTTGCATCTGTCTTTGTAGTGCTTGTATCTCTCTGTAGAGACCCGTCGGGACAGACTGCTGAGCGGGCAGCGGCGTCCTGAGTAGGGGGTGGAGCTAGGCTGTGGGGGGGCCTATAAAAGCGGCCCCCAAGCCAGGCAGCGGCACAGGAGCCTTCAAACATGGCTGCGAACAGGGTATTTTGTGTGAGGGAGTTCCCATTGGAGGAGCATGTATTTGGATTTGCATCTTTCTTTGTGGATTTCCAACTGTCTTTGTAGTGCTTGTATCTCTATGTAGAGGCCCGTCGGGGCAAACTGCTGAGCGGCAGCGGCGCCCTGAGTAGGGGGCGGAGCTAGGCTGAGGAGGGGCCTATAAAAGCGGCCGCCCAGCCAGGCAGCCGCGCAGCTGCGAGCAGCGGCACAGGAGCCAGCAAACAGGGCGGCGAATAGGGGAGTTTGCGTGGGAGAGTTCCCATTGGAGGAGCAGATATTTGGATTTGCATCTGTCTTTGTGGATTTGCATCTGTCTTTGTATTGCTTGTATCTCTCTGTAGAGGCCCGTCGGGGCAGACTGCTGAGGGGGCAGGGGCGCCCTGAATAGTGGCAGAACTACGCTGAGGAGGGGCCTATAAAAGCGGCAGCCCAGCCAGGTAGCGGCACAGGAGCCAGCGAGCAGCGGCACAGGAGCCAGCGAACAGGGGAATTTGCGTGGGAGAGTTCCCATTGGAGGAGCAGGTATTTGGATTTGCATCTGTCTTTGTGTATTTGCATCTGTATTAGTAGTGCTTGTATCTCTGTGTAGAGGCCCGTCGGGGCAGACTGCTGAGCGTGCAGAGGCTCCCTGAGTAGGGGGCGGGGCTAGGCTTAGGATGGGAATAAAAAAGCGGCCGTCCAACCAGGCAGCGGCACAGGAACCAGCAAACAGGGCGGTGAACAGGGAAGTTTGCGTCGGATAGTTCCCTTTGGAGGAGCAGGTATTTGGATTTGCATGTGTCTTTGCATCTGTCTTTGTAGTTCTTGTATCTCTCTGTAGAGGCCCGTCGGGGCAGACTGCTGAGCGGGCAGCGGCGCCCTGAGTAGGGGGCGGAGCTAGGCTGAGGAGGGGCCTATAAAAGCGGCCGACCAGCCAGGCAGCGGCACAGGAGCCAACAAACAGGGCGGCGAACAGGGGAGTTTGCGTGGGAGTGTTCCAATTGGAGAAGCAGGTATTTGGATTTGCATCTGTCTTTGTGTATTTGCATCTGTATTAGTAGTGCTTGTATCACTGTGTAGAGGCCCGTCGGGGCAGACTGCTGAGCGTGCAGAGGCTCCCTGAGTAGGGGGCGGGGCTAGGCTTAGGAGGGGAATAAAAAAGCGGCCGTCCAACCAGGCAGCGGCACAGGAACCAGCAAACAGGGCGGCGAACAGGGAAGTTTGCGTCGGAGAGTTCCCTCTGGAGGAGCAGGTATTTGGATTTGCATGTGTCTTTGCATCTGTCTTTGTAGTTCTTGTATCTCTCTGTAGAGGCCCGTCGGGGCAGACTGCTGAGCGGGCAGCGGCGCCCTGAGTAGGGGGCGGAGCTAGGCTGAGGAGGGGCCTATAAAAGCGGCGCCCAGCCAGGCTGGGGCACAGCTGCGAGCAGCTGCAGAGGAGCCAGCGAACAGGGTGGCGAACAGGGGAGTTTGCGTGAGAGAGTTCCCATTGTAGGAGCAGGTATTTGGATTTGCATCTGTCTTTGTGTATATGCATGTATCTTTGTAGTGCTTATATCTCTCTGTACAGGCCCGTCGGGGCAGACTGCGGAGCGGGTAGCGGTGCCCTGAGTAGAGGGCTGAGCTAGGCTGAGGAGGGGCCTATTAAAGCGGCCACCCAGCGAGGCAGAGGCACAGGAGCCAGCAAGCAGCGGAACAGGAGCCAGTGAACAGGGGAGTTTGCGTGGGAGAGTTCCCAATGGAGGAGCAGGTTTTGGATTTGCATCTTTCTTTGTGTATGTGCATCTGTCTTTGTAGTGCTTGTATCTCTCTGTAGAGGCCCGTCGGGGCAGACTGCTGAGCGAGCAGCGGCGCCCTGAGTAGGGGGCGGAGCTAGGCTGAGGAGGGGCCTATAAAAGTGGCTGCCCAGCCAGGCAGCGGCACAGGAGCCAGCGATCAGCGGCACAGGAGCCAGAGAACAGGGGAGTTTGCTTGGGAGATTTCCCACTGGAGGAGCAAATATTTGGATTTGCATCTGTCTTTGTGCATTTGCATCTGTCTTTGTAGTGCTTGTATCTCTCTGTAGAGGCCCGTCGGGGCAGACTGCTGAGCGGGCAGCGGCGCCCTGAGTAGGGGGCGGAGCTAGGCTGAGGAGGGGCCTATAAAAGCGGCCGCCCAGCCAGGCAGCGGCACAGGAGCCAGCAAACTGGGCGGCGAACACGGGAGTTTGCGTTGGAGTGTTCCCATTGGAGGAAAAGTTATTTGGATTTGCATCTGTCTTTGTGTATTTGCATCTGACTTATAGTGCTTGTATCTCTCTGTAGAGGCCCGTCGGGGCAGTCTTCTGAGCGGGCAGCGGCGCCCTGAGTAGGGGGCGGAGCTACGCTGAGGAGAGGCCTATAAAAGCGACCGCCCAGCCAGGCAGCGGCACAGGAGCCAGCGAACAAGTGAGTTTGCATGGGAGAGTTCCCATTGGAGGAGCAGTTATTTGGATTTGCATCTGTCTTTGTGGATTTGCATATGTCTTTGTAGTGCTTGTATCTCGCTGTAGAGGCCCGTCGGGGCAGACTTCTGAGCGGGCAGCGGCGCCCTGAGTTGGGGGCGGAGCTAGGCTGAGGAGGGGCCTATAAAAGCAGCCGCCCAGCCAGGCAGTGGCACAGGAGCCAGCGAGGAGCGGCACAGGAGCCAGCGAACAGGGGAGTTTGCGTGGGACAGTTCCCATTGGAGGAGCAGGTATTTGGATTTGCATCTGTCTTTGTGTATTGGCATCTGTCTTTGTAGTGTTTGTATCTCTCTGTAGAGGCTCGTCGGGGCAGACTGCTGAGCGGGCAGCGGCGCCCTGAGTAGGGGTCGGAGCTAGGCTGAGGAGGGGCCTATAAAATGGCCGTCCAGCCAGGCAGTGGCACAGGAGCCAGCAAACAGGGCGGCGAAGTTTGCGTGGGAGAGTTCCCATTGGAGGAGCAGGTATTTGGATTTGCATCTGTCTTTGTGTATTTGCGTGTGTCTTTGTAGTCCTTGTATCTCTCTGTAGAGGACCCTCGGGGCAGACTGCTGAGCGGGCAGCGGCGCCCTGAGTAGGGGGCGGAGCTAGGCTGAGGAGGGGCCTATAGAAGTGGCTGCCCAGGCAGGCAGCGGCACAGGAGCCACCATACAGGGAGGCGAACAGGGGAGTTTGCGTGGGAGAGTTCCCATTGGAGGAGCAGGTGTTTGGATTTGCATCTGTCTTTGTGGATTTGCATCTGTCTTTGTAGTGCTTGTATCTCTCTTTAGAGGACCCTCGGGGCAGACTGCTGAGCGGCAGCGGCGCCCTGAGTAGGGGGCGGAGCTAGGCTGAGGAGGGGCCTATAAAAGCGGCCGCCCAGCCAGGCAGCGGCACAGGAGCCAGCAAACACGGCAGTTTGTGTTGGAGAGTTCCCATTGGAGGAGCAGGTATTTGGATTTGCATCTGTCTTTGTGTATTTGCATCTCTCTTTGTAGTGCTTGTATGTCTCTGTAGAGGCCCGTTGGGGCAGTCTGCTGAGCGGACAGCCGCGCCCTGAGGAGGGGGCGGAGCTAGGCTGAGGAGGGGCCTGTAAAAGCGGCCGCCCAGCCAGGCTGCGGCACATGAGCCAGCAAACAGCGGCACAGGAGCCAGCGAACAGGGGTGTTTGCGTGGGAGAGTTCCCATTGGACGAGCAGGAATTTGGATATGCATCTGTCTTTGTGGATTTGCATCTGTCTTTGTGTGCTTGTATCTCTCTGTAGAGGCCCGTTGGGGCAGACTGCTGAGCGGGCAGCGGCGCCCTGAGTAGGGGGCGGAGCTAGGCTGAGGAGGGGCCTATAAAAGCGGCTGCCCAGCCAGTCAGCGGCACAGGAGCTAGAGAACAGGGTGGCGAGCAGGGCAGTGTGCGTGGGAGAGTTCCCACTGGAGAAGCAGGTATTTGGATTTGCATCTGTCTTTGTGGATTTGCATCTGTCTTTGCTGTGCTTGTATCTCTCTGTAGAGGCCCGTTGGGGCAGACTGCTGAGCGGGCAGCGGCGCCCTGAGTAGGGGGCGGAGCTAGTCTGAGGAGGGGCCTATAAAAGTGGCCGCCCAGCCAGGCAGTGGCACGGGAGCCAGCAAACAGGCCGGCAAACAGGGGAGTTTGCATGGGAGAGTTCCCATTGGAGGAGCAGGTATTTGGATTTGCATCTGTCTTTGTGTATTTGCATCTGTCTTTGTAGTGCTTGTATTTCTTTGTAGAGGCCCGTCGGGGCAGACTGCTGAGCGGGCAGCGATGCCCTGAGTAGGGGGCGGAGCTAGGCTGAGGAGGGGCCTATAAAAGTGGCCGCCCAGCCAGGCAGCAGCACAGGAGCCGGGGAACAGGGGAGTTTGCATGGGATAGTTCCCATTGGAGGAGCAGGTATTTGGATTTGCATCTGTCTTTGTGTATTTGCATCTGTCTTTGTGAGTGCTTGTATCTCTCTGTAGAGGCCCGTCGGGGCAGACTGCTGAGCAGGCAGCGGCGCCCTGAGTAGGGGCGGAGCTAGGCTGAGGAGGGGCCTATAAAAGCGGCCCCCCAGCCAGGCAGCGGCACAGGAGCCAGCAAACAGGGCGGCGAACAGGGGAGTTTTCGTGGGAGAGTTCCCATTGGAGGAGCAGGTATTTGGATTTGCATCTGTCTTTGTGGATTTGCATCTTTCTTTGTAGTGCTTGTATCTCTCTTTAGAGGACCCTCGGGGCAGACTGCTGAGCGGGCAGCGGCGCCCTGAGTAGGGGGCGGAGCTAGGCTGAGGAGGGGCCTATAAAAGCGGCCGCCCAGCCAGGCAGCGGCACAGGAGCCAGCGAACAGAGGCGTTTGCGTGGGAGAGTTCCCATTTGAGGAGCAGGTATTTGGATTGGCATCTGTCTTTGTGTATTTGCATGTGTCTTTGTAGTCATTGTATCTCTCTGTAGAGGACCCTCTGGGCAGACTGCTGAGCGGGCAGCGGCGCCCTGAGTAGGGGGCGGAGCTAGGCTGAGGAGGGGCTTATAGAAGTGGCCGCCCAGGCAGGCAGCCGCACAGGAGCCACCATACAGGGAGGCGAACAGGGGAGTTTGCGTGGGAGAGTTCCCATTGGAGGAGCAGGTATTTGGATTTGCATCTGTCTTTGTAGTGCTTGTATCTCTCTTTAGAGGACCCTCGGGGCAGACTGCTGAGCGGCAGCGGCGCCCTGAGTAGGGGGCGGAGCTAGGCTGAGGAGGGGCCTATAAAAGCGGCCGCCCAGCAAGGCAGCGGCACAGGAGCCAGCGGACAGGGGAGTTGGCGTGGGAGAGTTCCTATTGGTGGAGGACATAAGAACATAAGAAAGGCCGTACCGGGTCAGACCAAAGGTCCATCTAGCCCAGTATCTGTTTACCGACAGTGGCCAATGCCAGGTGCCCCTGAGGGAGTGAACCTAACAGGCAATGATCAAGTGATCTCTCTCCTGCCATCCATCTCCATCCTCTGACGAACAGAGGCTAGGGACACCATTCTTACCCATCCTGGCTAATAGCCATTTATGGACTTAGCCACCATGAATGTATCCATTCCCCTTTAAAAATTGTTATAGTCCTAGCCTTCACAACCTCCTCAGGTAAGGAGTTCCACAAGTTGACTGTGTGCTGTGTGAAGAAGAACTTCCTTTTATTAGTTTTAAACCTGCTGCCTATTAATTTCATTTGGTGACCCCTAGTTCTTGTATTATGGGAATAAGTTCCTTATCCACTTTCTCAACATCACTCATGATTTTATATACCTCTATCATGTCCCCCCTTAGTCTCCTCTTTTCCAAACTGAAGAGTCCTAGCCTCTTTAATCTTTCCTCATATGGGACCCTCTCTAAACCCCTAATCATTTTAGTTGCTCTTTTCTGAACCTTTTCTAGTGCTAGAATATCTTTTTTGAGGTGAGGAGACCACATCTGTACACAGTATTCGAGATGTGGGCGTACCATGGATTTATATAAGGGCAATAATATATTCTCAGTCTTATTCTCTATCCCCTTTTTAATGATTCCTAACATCCTGTTTGCTTTTTTGACTGCCTCTGCACACTGCGTGGACATCTTCAGAGAACTATCCACGATAACTCCAAGATCTTTTTCCTGACTCGTTGTAGCTAAATTAGCCCCATCATGTTGTATGTATAGTTGGGGTTATTTTTTCCAATGTGCATTACTTTACATTTATCCACATTAAATTTCATTTGCCACTTTGTTGCCCAATCACTTAGTTTTGTGAGATCTTTTTGAAGTTCTTCACAATCTGCTTTGGTCTTAACTATCTTGAGTAGTTTAGTGTCATCTGCAAACTTTGCCACCTCACTGTTTACCCCTTTCTCCAGATCATTTATGAATAAATTGAATAGGATTGGTCCTAGGACTGACCCTTGGGGAACACCACTAGTTACCCCTCTCCAGTCTGAGAATTTACCATTAATTCCTACCCTTTGTTCCCTGTCCTTTAACCAGTTCTCAATCCATGAAAGGACCTTTCCTTTTATCCCATGACAGCTTAATTTACGTAAGAGCCTTTGGTGAGGGACCTTGTCAAAGGCTTTCTGGAAATCTAAGTACACTATGTCCACCGGATCCCCCTTGTCCACATGTTTGTTGACCCCTTCAAAGAACTCTAATAGATTAGTAAGACACAATTTCCCTTTACAGAAACCATGTTGACTATTGCTCAAGAGTTTATGTTTTTCTATGTGTCTGACAATTTTTTTTTTTACTATTGTTTCAACTAATTTGCCCGTTACCGAAGTTAGACTTACCAGTCTGTAATTTCCGGGATCACCTCTAGAGCCCTTTTTAAATATTGGTGTTCCATTAGCTAACTTCCAGTCATTGGGTACCGAAGCCGATTTAAAGGACAGGTTACAAACCTTGGTTAATAGTTCCGCAACTTCACATTTGAGTTCTTTCAGAACTCTTGGGTGAATGCCATCTGGTCCCGGTGACTTGTTAATGTTGAGTTTATCAATTAATTCCAAAACCTCCTCAAGTGATACTTCAATCTGTGACAGTTCCTCAGATTTGTCACCTACAAAAGCCAGCTCAGGTTTGGGAATCTCCCTAACATCCTCAGCCATGAAGACTGAAGCAAAGAATCCATTTAGTTTCTCCGCAATGACTTTATCATCTTTAAGCGCTCCTTTTGTATTTCGATCATCAAGGGGCCCCACTGGTTGTTTAGCAGGCTTCCTGCTTCTGATGTACTTAAAAACATTTTGTTATTACCTTTGGAGTTTTTGGCTAGCCGTTCTTCAAACTCCTCTTTGGCTTTTCTTATTACACTCTTGCACTTAAGTTGGCAGTGTTTGTGCTCCTTTCTATTTGCCTCACTGGGGTTTGTCTTCCACTTTTTAAAGGAAGTCTTTTTATCTCTCACTGCTTCTTTTACATGGTTGTTAAGCCACGGTGGCTCTTTTTTAGTTCTTTTACTGTTTTTCTTAATTTGGGGTATACATTGAAGTTGGGCCTCTATTATGGTGTCTTTAAAAAGGGCCCACGCAACTTGCAGGGATTTCACTTTAGTCACTGTACCTTTTAACTTTTGTCTAACTAACCCCCTCATTTTTGTATAGCTCCCCCTTTTGAAATTAAAGGCCACAGTGTTGGGCAGCTGAGACGTTCTTCCCACCACAGGGATGTTGAATGCTATTGTATTATGGTCACTATTTCCAAGCGGTCCTGCTATAGTTACCTCTTGGACCAGCCCCTGCGCTTCACTGAGGATTAAATCTAGAGTCGCCTCGCCCCATGTGGGTTCCCATACCAGCTGCTCCATGAAGCAGTCATTTAAAGTATCGAGAAATTTTATCTCCGCATTTCGTCCTGAAGTGAAATGTTTCCAGTCAATATGGGGATAATTGAAATCCCCCACTATTATTGGGTTCTTAATTTTGATAGCCTCTCTAATTTCCCTTAGCATCTCATCATCACTATTACTGTCCTGGTCAGGTGGTCGATAATAGATCCCTACTGTTATATTTTTACTAGAGCATGACATTTCTATCCATAGAGACTCTATGGAACCTGTGGATTCCCTTAAGATTTTTACTTCATTTGAATCTACACTTTCTTTAACATATAGTGCCACTCCTTCCCCTGGTGGAGCAGGTATTTGGATTTGCATCTGTCTTTGTGGATTTGCATCTGTCTTTGTAGTGCTTGTATCTCTCTGTAGAGGCCCATCGGGGCAGACTGCTGAGCGGGCAGAGGCGCCCTGAGTAGGGGGCGGAGCTATGCTGAGGAGGGGCCTATAAAAGCAGCCGCCCAGCCAGGCAGCGGCACAGGAGCCAGCGAGCTGCTGCACAGGAGCCAGCGTGGGAGAGTTCACATTGGAGGAGCAGGTATTTGGATTTGCATCTGTCTTTGTGTATTTGCATCTGTCTTTGTAGTGCTTGTATCTCTCTGTAGAGGGCCGTCGGGGCAGACTGCTGAGCGAACAGCGGCGCCCTGAGTAGGCGGCGGAGCTAGGCTGAGGAGGGGCCTAAAAAAGTGGCCGCCCAGCCAGGCAGCGGCACTGGAGACAGCGAGCAGCGGCACAGGAGCCAGCGAACAGGGGAGTTTGCTTGGGAGATTTCCCATTGGAGGAGCAGTTATTTGGATTTGCAACTGTCTTTGTGGATTTGCATCTGTCTTTGTAGTGCTTGTATCTCTCTGTAGAGGCCCGTCCGGGCAGGCTGCTCAGCGGGCAGCGGGGCCCTGAGTAGGGGGCGGAGCTAGGCTGAGGAGGGGCCTATAAAAGCGGCCGACCAGCCAGGCTGCGGCACAGGAGCCAGCAAACAGGGCAGTTTGCGTACAGAGTGCCCATTGGAGGAGCAGGTATTTGGATTTGCATATGTCTTTGTGTATTTGCACCTGTTTTTCTAGTGCTTGTATCTCTCTGTAGAGGCCCGTTGGGGCAAACTGCTGAGCGGGCAGCGGCACACTGAGTAGGGGGCGGAACTAGGCTGAGGAGGGGCCTATAAAAGCGGCCGCCCAGCCAGGCAGCGGCACAGGAGCCAGCAAACAGGGCAGTTTGCGTGGGAGAGTTCCCATTGGAGGAGCAGGTATTTGGATTTGCATCTGTCTTTGTGTATTTGCATCTGTCTTTGTAGTGCTTGTATCTCTCTGTAGAGGGCCGTCGGGGCAGACTGCTGAGCGAACAGCGGCGCCCTGAGTAGGCGGCGGAGCTAGGCTGAGGAGGGGCCTAAAAAAGTGGCCGCCCAGCCAGGCAGCGGCACTGGAGACAGCGAGCAGCGGCACAGGAGCCAGCGAACAGGGGAGTTTGCTTGGGAGATTTCCCATTGGAGGAGCAGTTATTTGGATTTGCAACTGTCTTTGTGGATTTGCATCTGTCTTTGTAGTGCTTGTATCTCTCTGTAGAGGCCCGTCCGGGCAGGCTGCTCAGCGGGCAGCGGGGCCCTGAGTAGGGGGCGGAGCTAGGCTGAGGAGGGGCCTATAAAAGCGGCCGACCAGCCAGGCTGCGGCACAGGAGCCAGCAAACAGGGCAGTTTGCGTACAGAGTGCCCATTGGAGGAGCAGGTATTTGGATTTGCATATGTCTTTGTGTATTTGCACCTGTTTTTCTAGTGCTTGTATCTCTCTGTAGAGGCCCGTTGGGGCAAACTGCTGAGCGGGCAGCGGCACACTGAGTAGGGGGCGGAACTAGGCTGAGGAGGGGCCTATAAAAGCGGCCGCCCAGCCAGGCAGCGGCACAGGAGCCAGCAAACAGGGCAGTTTGCGTGGGAGAGTTCCCATTGGAGGAGCAGGTATTTGGATTTGCATCAGTCTTTGTGTATTTGCATCTGTCTTATAGTGCTTATATCTCCCTGTAGAGGCCCGTCGGGGCAGACTGCTGAGCGGGCAGCGGCGCCCTGAGTAGCGGGCGGAGCTAGGCTGAGGAGGGGCCTATTAAAGCTGTCGCTCAGCCAGGCTGCGGCACAGGAGCCAGCAAACAGCGGCACAGGAGCAAGCGAACAGGGGAGTTTGCGTGGGAGAGTTCCCTTTGCAGGAGCAGGTATTTGGATTTGCATCTGTCTTTGTGTATTTGCATCTGTCTTTGTAGTGCTTGTATCTCTCTGTAGAGACCCGTCGAAGCAAACTGCTGAGCGGGCAGCGGTGCCCTGATTAGGGGGCGGAGCTAGGCTGAGGAGGGGCCTATAAAAGCGGCCGCCCAGCCACGCAGCGGCACAGGAGCCAGTAATCAGAGTGGTGAACAGGGGAGTTTGCGTGGGAGAGTTCCCATTAGAGGAGCAGGTATTTGGATTTGCATCTGTCTTTGTGTATTTGCATCTGTCTTTGTAGGTCTTGTATCTCTCTGTAGAGGCCCGTTGGGGCAGACTGCTGAGCGGGCAGCCGCACCCTGAGTAGGGGGCGGAGCTAGGCTGAGGAGGGGACTATAAAAGCGGCTGCACAGCCAGGCAGCGGCACAGGTGCCAGTAAACAGGGCGGCGAACACGGGAGTTTTCGTGGGAGAATTCCAATTGGAGGAGCAGGTTTTTGGATTTGCATCTGTCTTTGTGTATTTGCATGTTTATTTGTAGTTCTTCTATCTCTCTGTAGAGGCACGTCGTGTCAGACAGCTGAGCTGGCAGCGGCACCCTGAGTAGGGGGCGGAGCTAGGCTGAGGAGGGGCCTATAAAAGCGGCTACCCACACAGGCAGCGGCACAGGAGCCAGCAAGCAGGGGAGTTTTCGTGTGAGAGTTCCCATTGGAGGAGCTGGTATTTGGATTTGAATCTGTTTTGTGGATTTGCATCTGTCTTTGTAGTGCTTGTATCTGTCTGTAGAGGCCCGTCGAGGTAGACTGCTGAGCAGGCAGCGGAGCCCTGAGTAGGGGCGGAGCTAGGCTGAGGAGGGGCCAATAAAAGCGGCCGCCTAGCCAGGCAGCAGCACAGGAGCCAGCAAACAGGGTGGCGAACAGGGGAGTTTGCGTGGGAGAGTTCCCATTGGAGGAGCAGGTATTTGGATTTGAATCTGTTTTGTGGATTTGCATCTGTCTTTGTAGTGCTTGTATCTGTCTGTAGAGGCCCGTCGAGGTAGACTGCTGATCGGGAAGCGGCGCCCTGAGTAGGGGCGGAGCTAGGCTGAGGAGGGGCCTATAAAAAGGGACATCTATCCAGGCAGCGGCACAGGAGACAGCAAACAGGGCGGCGAACAGGGGAGTTTGCGTGGGAGAGTTCCTATTGGAGAATCAAGTATTTGGATTTGCATCTGTCTTTGTAGTGCTTGTATCTCTCTGTAGAGGCCCTTTGGGGCAGACTGCTGAGCGGGCAGCGGCGCCCTGAGTAGGGGGCGGAGCTAGGCTGAGGAGGGGCCTATAAAAGCGGCCGCTCAGCCAGGCAGCGGCACAGGAGCCAGTGAAAAGGGCGGGGAACAGGGGAGTTTGCGTGGGAGAGTTGCCATTGGAAGAGCAGGTATTTGGATTTGCATCTGATGTGTGGATTTCCGTCTGTCTTTGTAGTGCTTGTATTTCTCTGTAGAGGCCCGTCGCGGCAGACTGCTGAGCGGCCAAAGGCGCCCTGAGTAGGGGGCGGAGCTAAGCTGAGGAGGGGCCTATAAAAGCGGCCGACCAGCCAGGCAGCGGCACAGGAGCCAGCAAACAGGGCGGCGAACAGCGGAGTTGGCGTGGGAGAGCTCCCATTGGAGGAGCAGGTATTTGCATCTGTCTTTGTGGATTTGGATCTGTCTTTGTAGTGCTTGTATCTGTCTTTAGAGGCCCGTCGGGGCAGGCTGCTGAGCGGGCAGCGGCGCCCTGAGTAGGGGGCGGAGCTAGGCTGAGGAGGGGCCTATAAAAGCGGCCGCCCAGCCAGGCAGCGGCACAGGAGCCAGCAAACAGGGCAGGGAACACGGGAGTTTGCGTGGTAGGGTTCCCATTGGAGGAGCAGATATTTGAATTTGCATCTGTTTTGTGGATTTGCATCTGTCTTTGTAGTGCATGTATCTCTCTGTAGAGGCCCGTCGGGGCAGGCTGCTGAGCGGGCAGCGGCGCCCTGAGTAGGGGGCGGAGCTAGGCTGAGGAGGGGCCTATAAAAGCGGCCGCCCAGCCAGGCAGCCGCACAGGAGCCAGCAAACAGGGCGGCGAACAGGGGAGTTTGCGTGGGAGAGTTGCCATTGGAAGAGCAGGTATTTGGATTTGCATCTGATGTGTGGATTTCCGTCTGTCTTTGTAGTGCTTGTATCTCTCTGTAGAGGCACGTCGTGTCAGACTGCTGAGCGGGCAGCGGCACCCTGAGTAGGGGGCGGAGCTAGGCTGAGGAGGGGCCTATAAAAGCGGCCGCCCACTCAGGCAGCGGCACAGGAGCCAGCAAGCAGGGTAGTTTGCGTGGGAGAGTTCCCATTGGAGGAGCTGGTATTTGGATTTGCGTCTGTCTTTGTGGATTTGCATCTGTCTTTGTAGTGCTTGTATCTCTCTGTAGAGGCCCGTCGGGGCACACTGCTGAGCGGGCAGCGGCGTCCTGAGTAGGGGGCGGAGCTAGGCTGAGGAGGGGCCTATAAAAGCGTCCGCCCAGCCAGGAAGCGGCACACCTGCGAGCAGTCGCACAGGAGCCAGGAAACAGGGGAGATTGCGTGGGAGACTTCCCATTGGAGGAGCAGGTATTTGGATTTGCATCTGTCTTTGTAGTGCTTGTCCTCTCTGTAGAGGCCCGTCGGGGCAGACTGCTGAGCAGGCAGCGGCGCCCTGAGTAGGGGGCGGAGCTAGGCTGAAGAGGGGCCTATAAAAGCGGCCGCCCAGCCAGGCAGCGGCACAGGAGCCAGCAAACAGGGCGGCGAACAGGGGAGTTTGCGTTGGAGAGTTCCCACTGAAGGAGCAGGTATTTGAATTTGCATGTGTTTTGTGGATTTGCGTCTGTCTTTGTAGTGCTTGTATCTTTCTGTAGAGGCCCGTCGGGGCAGGCTGCTTAGCGGGCAACGGCGCCCTGAGTAGGGGGTGGAGCTAGGCTGAGGAGGGGCCTATAAAACCGGCCGCCCAGCCAGGCAGCCGCACAGGACCAAGCAAACAGGGCGGCGAACAGGGGAGTTTGCGTTGGAGAGTTCCCATTGGAGGAGCAGGTATTTGGATTTGCATCTCTGTCTTTGTAGTGCTTGTATCTCTCTGTAGAGGCCCGTCGGGGCAGACTGCTGAGCGGGCAGCGGCGCCCTGAGTAGGGGGCGGAGCTAGGCTGAGGAGGGGCCTATAAAAGCGGCCGCCCAGCCAGGCAGCGGCACAGGAGCCAGCAAACACGGCAGTTTGTGTTGGAGAGTTCCCATTGGAGGAGCAGGTATTTGGATTTGCATCTGTCTTTGTGTATTTGAATCTGTCTTTCTCGTGCTTCTATCTCCCTGTAGAGGCCCGTCGGGGCAGACTGCTGAGCGGGCAACCGCGCCCTGAGTATGGGGCGGAGCTAGGCTGAGGAGAGGCCTATAAAAGCGGCCGCCCAGCCAGGCTGCGGCACATGAGCCAGCAAACAGCGGCACAGGAGCCAACGAACAGGGGTGTTTGCGTGGGAGAGTTCCCATTGGACGAGCAGGTATTTGGATATGCATCTGTTATGGTGGATTTGCATCTGTTTTTGTTGTGCTTATATCTCTCTGTAGAGGGCCTTTGGGGCAGACTGCTGAGCGGGCAGCGGCGCCCTGAGTAGGGGGCGGAGCTAGGCTGAGGAGGGGCTTATAAAAGCGGCCGCCCAGCCAGGCAGCGGCACAGGAGCCAGCAAACAGGGCAGTTTGCGTACAGAGTGGCCATTGGAGGAGCAGGTATTTGGAAATGCATCTGTCTTTGTGTATTTGCATCTCTCTTTGTAGTGCTTGTATCTCTCTGTAGAGGCCCGTTGGGGAAGACTGCTGAGCGGGCAGCGGCGCCCTGAGTAGGGGGCGGAGCTAGGCTGAGGAGGGGCCTATAAAAGCGTCCGCCCAGGCAGGCAGCGGCACAGGAGGAAGCGAGCAGTGGTACAGGAGACAGCGAACAGGGGGGTTTGCGTGGGAGAGTTCCCATTGGAGTAGCAGGTATTTGGATTTGCATCTGTCTTTGTGGATTTGCATCTGTCTTTGTAGTGCTTGTATATCTCTGTAGAGGCCCGTTGGGGCAGACTGCTGAGCGGGCAGCGGTGCCCTGAGTAGGGGGCGGAGCTAGGCTGAGGAGGGGCCTTTAAAAGCGGCCGCCCAGCCAGGCAGCGGCACGGGAGCCAGCAAACAGGGCGGCAAACAGGGGAGTTTGCATGGGAGAGTTCCCATTGGAGGAGCAGGTATTTGGATTTGCATCTGTTTTTGTAGTGCTTGTATCTCTTTGTAGAGGCCCGTCGGGGCAGACTGCTGAGCGGGCAGCGATGCCCTGAGTAGGGGGCGGAGCTAGGCTGAGGAGGGGCCTATAAAAGTGGCCGCCCAGCCAGGCAGCAGCACAGGAGCCGGCGAACAGGTGAGTTTGCGTGGGAGAGTTCCCATTGGAGTAGCAGGTATTTGGATTTGCATCTGTCTTTGTGTATTTGCATCTGTCTTTGTGAGTGCTTGTATCTCTCTGTAGACGCCCGTCGGGGCAGACTGCTGAGCGGGCAGCGATGCCCTGAGTAGGGGGCGGAGCTAGGCTGAGGAGGGGCCTATAAAAGTGGCCGCCCAGCCAGGCAGCAGCACAGGAGCCGGCAAACAGGTGAGTTTGCGTGGGAGAGTTCCCATTGGAGTAGCAGGTATTTGGATTTGCATCTGTCTTTGTGTATTTGCATCTGTCTTTGTGAGTGCGTGTATCTCTCTGTAGACGCCCGTCGGGGCAGACTGCTGAGCAGGCAGCGGCGCCCTGAGTAGGGGCGGAGCTAGGCTGAGGAGGGGCCTATAAAAGCGGCCCCCCAGCCAGGCAGAGGCACAGGAGCCAGCAAACAGGGCGGTGAACAGGGGAGTTTTCGTGGGAGAGTACCCATTGGAGGAGCAGGTATTTGGATTTGCATCTGTCTTTGTGGATTTGCATCTTTCTTTGTAGTGCTTGTATCTCTCTTTAGAGGACCCTCGGGGCAGACTGCTGAGCGGGCAGCGGCGCCATGATTAGGGGGCGGAGCTAGGCTGAGGAGGGGCCTATAAATCGGCCGCCCAGCCAGGCAGCGGCACAGCTCTGAACAGGCGGGCGAACAGGGGAGTTTGCGTGGGAGAGTTCCCATTGGAGGAGCAGGTATTTGGATTTGCATCTCTCTTTGTGTATTTGCATGTGTCTTTGTAGTGCTTGTATCTCTCTGTAGAGGCCCGTCGGGGCAGACTGCTGAGCGGGCGGCGGCGCCCTGAGTAGGCGACGGAGCTAGGCTGAGGAGGGGCCTAGAAAAAGCGGCCGCCCAGACAGACAGCGGCACAGGAGGCGGCAAACATTGGAGTTTGCGTGGGTGAGTTCCCATTGGAGGAGCAGGTATTGGATTTGCATCTCTCTTTCTGTATTTGCATGTCTTTGTATGCTTGTATCTCTCTGTAGAGACCCGTCGGGGCAGACTGCTGAACGGGCAGCGGCGCCCTGAGTAGGGGGCGGAGCTAGGCTGAGGAGGGGCCTATAAAAGCGGCCGCCCAGCCAGGCAGCGGCACAGGAGCCAGCGAGCAGCGGCACAGGAGCCAGCGAACAGAGGCGTTTGCGTGGGAGAGTTCCCATTGGAGGAGCAGGTATTTGGATTTGCATCTGTCTTTGTAGTGCTTGTATCTCTCTGTAGACGCCCGTCGGGGCAGACTGCTGAGCGGGCAGCGGTGCCCTGGGTAGGGGCGGAGCTAGGCTGAGGAGGGGCCTATAAAAGCGGCCCCCCAGCCAGGCAGCGGCACAGGAGCCAGCAAACAGGGCGGCGAACAGGGGAGTTTTCGTGGGAGAGTTCCCATTGGAGGAGCAGGTATTTGGATTTGCATCTGTCTTTGTGGATTTGCATCTTTCTTTGTAGTGCTTGTATCTCTCTTTAGAGGACCCTCGGGGCAGACTGCTGAGCGGGCAGCGGCGCCATGATTAGGGGGCGGAGCTAGGCTGAGGAGGGGCCTATAAAAGCGGCCGCCCAGCCAGGCAGCGGCACAGCTCTGAACAGGCGGGCGAACAGGGGAGTTTGCATGGGATAGTTCCCATTGGAGGTGCAGGTATTTGGATTTGCATCTGTCTTTGTGTATTTGCATCTGTCTTTGTATGCTTGTATCTCTCTGTAGAGACCCGTCGGGGCAGACTGCTGAGCGGGCAGCGGCGCCCTGAGTAGGGGGCGGAGCTAGGCTGAGGAGGGGCCTATAAAAGCGGCCGCCCAGCCAGGCAGCGGCACAGGAGCCAGCGAACAGAGGCGTTTGCGTGGGAGAGTTCCCATTTGAGGAGCAGGTATTTGGATTGGCATCTGTCTTTGTGTATTTGCATGTGTCTTTGTAGTCATTGTATCTCTCTGTAGAGGACCCTCTGGGCAGACTGCTGAGCGGGCAGCGGCGCCCTGAGTAGGGGGCGGAGCTAGGCTGAGGAGGGGCTTATAGAAGTGGCCGCCCAGGCAGGCAGCCGCACAGGAGCCACCATACAGGGAGGCGAACAGGGGAGTTTGCGTGGGAGAGTTCCCATTGGAGGAGCAGGTATTTGGATTTGCATCTGTCTTTTAAGTGCTTGTATCTCTCTTTAGAGGACCCTCGGGGCAGACTGCTGAGCGGCAGCGGCGCCCTGAGTAGGGGGCGGAGCTAGGCTGAGGAGGGGCCTATAAAAGCGGCCGCCCAGCAAGGCAGCGGCACAGGAGCCAGCGGACAGGGGAGTTGGCGTGGGAGAGTTCCTATTGGTGGAGGACATAAGAACATAAGAAAGGCCGTACCGGGTCAGACCAAAGGTCCATCTAGCCCAGTATCTGTTTACCGACAGTGGCCAATGCCAGGTGCCCCTGAGGGAGTGAACCTAACAGGCAATGATCAAGTGATCTCTCTCCTGCCATCCATCTCCATCCTCTGACGAACAGAGGCTAGGGACACCATTCTTACCCATCCTGGCTAATAGCCATTTATGGACTTAGCCACCATGAATGTATCCAGTCCCCTTTAAAAATTGTTATAGTCCTAGCCTTCACAACCTCCTCAGGTAAGGAGTTCCACAAGTTGACTGTGTGCTGTGTGAAGAAGAACTTCCTTTTATTAGTTTTAAACCTGCTGCCTATTAATTTCATTTGGTGACCCCTAGTTCTTGTATTATGGGAATAAGTTCCTTATCCACTTTCTCAACATCACTCATGATTTTATATACCTCTATCATGTCCCCCCTTAGTCTCCTCTTTTCCAAACTGAAGAGTCCTAGCCTCTTTAATCTTTCCTCATATGGGACCCTCTCTAAACCCCTAATCATTTTAGTTGCTCTTTTCTGAACCTTTTCTAGTGCTAGAATATCTTTTTTGAGGTGAGGAGACCACATCTGTACACAGTATTCGAGATGTGGGCGTACCATGGATTTATATAAGGGCAATAATATATTCTCAGTCTTATTCTCTATCCCCTTTTTAATGATTCCTAACATCCTGTTTGCTTTTTTGACTGCCTCTGCACACTGCGTGGACATCTTCAGAGAACTATCCACGATAACTCCAAGATCTTTTTCCTGACTCGTTGTAGCTAAATTAGCCCCATCATGTTGTATGTATAGTTGGGGTTATTTTTTCCAATGTGCATTACTTTACATTTATCCACATTAAATTTCATTTGCCACTTTGTTGCCCAATCACTTAGTTTTGTGAGATCTTTTTGAAGTTCTTCACAATCTGCTTTGGTCTTAACTATCTTGAGTAGTTTAGTGTCATCTGCAAACTTTGCCACCTCACTGTTTACCCCTTTCTCCAGATCATTTATGAATAAATTGAATAGGATTGGTCCTAGGACTGACCCTTGGGGAACACCACTAGTTACCCCTCTCCAGTCTGAGAATTTACCATTAATTCCTACCCTTTGTTCCCTGTCCTTTAACCAGTTCTCAATCCATGAAAGGACCTTTCCTTTTATCCCATGACAGCTTAATTTACGTAAGAGCCTTTGGTGAGGGACCTTGTCAAAGGCTTTCTGGAAATCTAAGTACACTATGTCCACCGGATCCCCCTTGTCCACATGTTTGTTGACCCCTTCAAAGAACTCTAATAGATTAGTAAGACACAATTTCCCTTTACAGAAACCATGTTGACTATTGCTCAAGAGTTTATGTTTTTCTATGTGTCTGACAATTTTTTTTTTTTACTATTGTTTCAACTAATTTGCCCGGTACCGAAGTTAGACTTACCAGTCTGTAATTTCCGGGATCACCTCTAGAGCCCTTTTTAAATATTGGTGTTCCATTAGCTAACTTCCAGTCATTGGGTACCGAAGCCGATTTAAAGGACAGGTTACAAACCTTGGTTAATAGTTCCGCAACTTCACATTTGAGTTCTTTCAGAACTCTTGGGTGAATGCCATCTGGTCCCGGTGACTTGTTAATGTTGAGTTTATCAATTAATTCCAAAACCTCCTCTAGTGATACTTCAATCTGTGACAGTTCCTCAGATTTGTCACCTACAAAAGCCAGCTCAGGTTTGGGAATCTCCCTAACATCCTCAGCCATGAAGACTGAAGCAAAGAATCCATTTAGTTTCTCCGCAATGACTTTATCATCTTTAAGCGCTCCTTTTGTATTTCGATCATCAAGGGGCCCCACTGGTTGTTTAGCAGGCTTCCTGCTTCTGATGTACTTAAAAACATTTTGTTATTACCTTTGGAGTTTTTGGCTAGCCGTTCTTCAAACTCCTCTTTGGCTTTTCTTATTACACTCTTGCACTTAAGTTGGCAGTGTTTGTGCTCCTTTCTATTTGCCTCACTGGGGTTTGTCTTCCACTTTTTAAAGGAAGTCTTTTTATCTCTCACTGCTTCTTTTACATGGTTGTTAAGCCACGGTGGCTCTTTTTTAGTTCTTTTACTGTTTTTCTTAATTTGGGGTATACATTGAAGTTGGGCCTCTATTATGGTGTCTTTAAAAAGGGCCCACGCAACTTGCAGGGATTTCACTTTAGTCACTGTACCTTTTAACTTTTGTCTAACTAACCCCCTCATTTTTGTATAGCTCCCCCTTTTGAAATTAAAGGCCACAGTGTTGGGCAGCTGAGATGTTCTTCCCACCACAGGGATGTTGAATGCTATTGTATTATGGTCACTATTTCCAAGCGGTCCTGCTATAGTTACCTCTTGGACCAGCCCCTGCGCTTCACTGAGGATTAAATCTAGAGTCGCCTCTCCCCATGTGGGTTCCCATACCAGCTGCTCCATGAAGCAGTCATTTAAAGTATCGAGAAATTTTATCTCCGCATTTCGTCCTGAAGTGAAATGTTTCCAGTCAATATGGGGATAATTGAAATCCCCCACCATTATTGGGTTCTTAATTTTGATAGCCTCTCTAATTTCCCTTAGCATCTCATCATCACTATTACTGTCCTGGTCAGGTGGTCGATAATAGATCCCTACTGTTATATTTTTACTAGAGCATGACATTTCTATCCATAGAGACTCTATGGAACCTGTGGATTCCCTTAAGATTTTTACTTCATTTGAATCTACACTTTCTTTAACATATAGTGCCATTCCTTCCCCTGGTGGAGCAGGTATTTGGATTTGCATCTGTCTTTGTGGATTTGCATCTGTCTTTGTAGTGCTTGTATCTCTCTGTAGAGGCCCGTCGGGGCAGACAGCTGAGCGGGCAGCCGCGCCCTGAGTAGGGGGCGGAGCTAGGCTGAGGAGGGGCCTATAAAAGCGTCCGCCCAGGCAGGCAGCGGCACAGGAGCCAGCGAGCTGCTGCACAGGAGCCAGCGCGGGAGAGTTCACATTGGAGGAGCAGGTATTTGGATTTGCATCTGTCTTTGAGTATTTGCATCTGTCTTTGTAGTGCTTGTATCTCTCTGTAGAGTCCTGTCGGGGCAGACTGCTGGGCTGGCAGCGGCGCACTGAGTAGGGGGCGGAGCTAGGCTGAAGAGGGGCCTATAAAAGCGACCGCCCAGCCAGGCAGCGGCACAGGAGCCAGCAAACAGGGGAGTTTGCATGGGAGAGTTCCCAATGGAGGAGCAGGTATTTGGATTTGCATCTGTCTTTGTGGATTTGCATCTGTCTTTGTAGTGCTTGTATCTCTCTGTAGAGGCCCGTCGGGGCAGACTGCTGAGCGGCAAGCGGTGCCCTGAGTAGGGGGCGGAGCTAGGCTGTCGAGGGGCCTATCAAAGCGGCTGCCCAGCCAGGCAGCGGCACAGGAGCCAGCAAACAGGGCGGCGAACAGGGAAGTTTGCGTGGGAGAGTTCCCATTGCAGGAGCAGGTATTTGGATTTGCATCTTTCTTTGTGCATTTGCATCTGTCTTTGTAGTGATTGTATCTCTCTCTAGAGGCCCGTCGGGGCAGACTGCTGAGCGGGCAGCAGCGCCCTCAGCAGGGGGCGGAGCTAGGCTGAGGAGGGGCCTATAAAAGCGGCCGCCCAGCCAGTCAGCAGCACAGGAGCTAGCGAACAGGGGAGTTTCCGTGGGAGAGTTCCCATTGGAGGAGCAGGTATAAGGGCCAGCTGTGGCCTTACTGGGGCATGGCCCAGCTGTGGCTGCTTCCCCAATCAGCGTAGCCTAAGGCTCCCCGCCCCAGCAAGGACATTCAATGGAGCTGCACCAGCAGGGACTTGGTTTAACCCTTGGGACATAGTGCTGGTCGCTTCCTGGAGTGGTGTGGGAGCAGTGGCGTGGGGGTGGCAATCCTGCGGGCTGGATCTAAAACCCTGAGCGGCCAGATTCGGCCCATGGTGGAGCAGGGTTAGGGTTAGGAACCCTAACCCTAGGGCTGGAAGCCCTACCCATAGGAATCCTAACCCCAGTGCGGGAAGCCCTACCTATAGGAACCCAAACCCTAGCTCCAAGTGCCCTACCCATAGGAACCCTAATCCTAGCTCCACGTGCACTACACATAGGAACCCTAACCCTAGGGCGGGAAGCCCTACCCATAGGAACCCTAACCCTAGCTCCAAGTGCCCTACCCATAGGAACCCTAACCCTATCTCCAAGTGCCCTACACATAGGAACCCTAACCCTAGGGCGGGAAGCCCTACCCATAGGAACCCTAACCCTAGCTCCAAGTGCCCTACCCCTAGGAACCCTAACCCTAGGGCGGGAAGCCCTACCCATAGGAACACTAACCCTAGCTCCAGGTGCCCTACACATAGGAACTCTAACCCTAGGGCGGGAAGCCCTACGCATAGGAACCCTAACCCTAGCTCCAAGTGCCCTACACATAGGAACCCTAACCGTAGGGCGGGAAGCCCTACCCATAGGAACCCTAAGCCTAGCTCCAAGTGCCCTACCCATAGGAACCCTAACCCTAGCTCCAAGTGCCCTACCCATAGGAACCCTAACCCTAGCTCCAAGTGCCCTACAAATAGGAACCCTAATCCTAGCTCCAAGTGCCCTACCCATAGGAAACCTAACCCTAGCTCCAAGTGCCCTACACATAGGAACCCTAACCCTAGCTCCAAGTGCCCTACAAATAGGAACCCTAATCCTAGCTCCAAGTGCCCTACACATAGGAACCCTAACCCTAGCTCCAAGTGCCCTACCCATAGGAAACCTAACCCTAGATCCAAGTGCCCTACACATAGGAACCCTAACCCTAGGGCGGGAAGCCCTACCCATAGGAACCCTAACCCTAGCTCCAAGTGCCCTACACATAGGAACCCTAACTCTAGGGCGGGAAGCCCTACCCATAGGAACCCTAACCCTAGGGCGGGAAGCCCTAACCATAGGATCTCTAACCCTAGCTCCAAGTGCCCTACTCATAGGAACACTAACCCTAGGGCGGGAAGCCCTACCCATAGGAACCCTAACCCTAACTCCCAGTGCCCTACCCATAGGAACCCTAACCCTAGGGCTGGAAGCCCTACCCATAGCAATCCTAACCCTAGGGCGGGAAGCCCTACCTATAGGAACCCAAACCCTAGCTCCAAGTGCCCTACCCATAGGAACCCTAACCCTAGCTCCAGGTGCACTACACATAGGAACCCTAACCCTAGGGCGGGAAGCCCTACCCATAGGAACCCTAACCCTAGGGCGGGAAGCCCTACCCATAGGAACCCTAACCCTAGCTCCAAGTGCCCTACACATAGGAAACCTAACCCTAGGGCGGGAAGCCCTACCCATAGGAACCCTAACCCTAGCTCCAAGTGCCCTACCCATAGGAACCCTAACCCTAGCTCCAAGTGCCGTACCCATAGGAACCCTAACCCTAGCTCCAAGTGCCCTACCCATAAGAACCCTAACCCTAGGGCGGAAAGCCCTACACATAGGAAGCCAAACACTAGGTCCAAGTGCCCTACCCGTAGGAACCCTAACCCTAGCTCCAAGTGCCCTACCCATAGGAACCCTAACCCTAGGGCGGGAAGCCCTACCCATAGGAACCCTAACCCTAGCTCCAAGTGCCCTACCCATAGGAACCCTAACCCTAGTTCCAAAGTGCCCTACCCATAGGAACCCTAACCCTAGTTCCAAGTGCCCTACCCATAGGAACCCTAACCCTAGCTCCAAGTGCCCTACCCATAGGAACCCTAACCCTAGGGCGGGAAGCCCTACCCATAGGAACCCTAACCCTAGCTCCAAGTGCCCTACACATAGGAACCCTAACCCTAGGGCGGGAAGCCCTACCCATTGGAACCCTAACCCTAGCTCCAAGTGCCCTACACATAGGAACCCTAACCCTAGGGCGGGAAGCCCTACCCATAGGAACCCTAACCCTAGGGCGGGAAGCCCTACCCATAGGATCCCTAACCCTAGCTCCAAGTGCCCTACTCATAGGAACCCTAACCCTAGGGCGGGAAGCCCTACCCATAGGAACCCTAACCCTAGCTCCAAGTGCCCTACAGATAGGAACCCTAACCCTAGGGCGGGAAGCCCTACCCATAGGAACCCTAAGCCTAGCTCCAAGTGCCCTACCCATAGGAACCCTAACCCTCACTCCAAGTGCCCTACCCATAAGAACCCTAACCCTAGCTCCAAGTGCCCTACCCATAGGAACCCTAACCCTAGCTCCAAGTGCCCTACCCATAGGAACCCTAACCCTAGCTCCAAGTGCCCTACCCATAGGAACCCTAACCCTAGATCCAAGTGCCCTACACGTAGGAACCCTAACCCTAGGGCGGGAAGCCCTACCCATAGGAACCCTAACCCTAGCTCCAAGTGCCCTACCCATAGGAACCCTAACCCTAGTTCCAAGTGCCCTACCCATAGGAACCCTAACCCTAGTTCCAAGTGCCCTACCCATAGGAACCCTAACCCTAGCTCCAAGTGCCCTACCCATAGGAACCCTAACCCTAGGGCGGGAAGCCCTACCCATAGGAACCCTAACCCTAGCTCCAAGTGCCCTACACATAGGAACCCTAACCCTAGGGCGGGAAGCCCTACCCATTGGAACCCTAACCCTAGCTCCAAGTGCCCTACTCATAGGAACCCTAACCCTAGGGCGGGAAGCCCTACCCATAGGAACCCTAACCCTAGCTCCAAGTGCCCTACCGATAGGAACCCTAACCCTAGGGCGGGAAGCCCTACCCATAGGAACCCTAAGCCTAGCTCCAAGTGCCCTACCCATAGGAACCCTAACCCTCGCTCCAAGTGCCCTACCCATAAGAACCCTAACCCTAGCTCCAAGTGCCCTACCCATAGGAACCCTAACCCTAGCTCCAAGTGCCCTACCCATAGGAACCCTAACCCTAGCTCCAAGTGCCCTACCCATAGGAACCCTAACCCTAGATCCAAGTGCCCTACACGTAGGAACCCTAACCCTAGGGCGGGAAGCCCTACCCATAGGAACCCTAACCCTAGGGCGGAAAGCCCTACCCATAGGAACCCTAACCCTAGCTCCAAGTGCCCTACCCATAGGAAACCTAACCCTAGATCCAAGTGCCCTACACATAGGAACCCTAACTCTAGGGCGGGAAGCCCTACCCATAGGAACCCTAACCCTAGGGTGGGAAGCCCTAGCCATAGGATCTCTAACCCTAGCTCCAAGTGCCCTACTCATAGGTACACTAACCCTAGGGCGGGAAGCCCTACCCATAGGAACCCTAACCCTAACTCCCAGTGCCCTACCCATAGGAACCCTAACCCTAGGGCTGGAAGCCCTACCCATAGCAATCCTAACCCTAGGGCGGGAAGCCCTACCTATAGGAACCCAAACCCTAGCTCCAAGTGCCCTACCCATAGGAACCCTAACCCTAGCTCCAGGTGCACTACACATAGGAACCCTAACCCTAGGGTGGGAAGCCCTACCCATAGGAACCCTAACCCTAGGGTGGGAAGCCCTACCCATAGGAACCCTAACCCTAGCTCCAAGTGCCCTACACATAGGAACCCTAACCCTAGGGCGGGAAGCCCTACCCATAGGAACCCTAACCCTAGCTCCAAGTGCCCTACACATAGGAACCCTAACCCTAGGGCGGGAAGCCCTACCCATAGGAACCCAAACCCTAGCTCCAAGTGCCCTACCCATAGGAACCCTAACCCTAGCTCCAAGTGCCCTACCCATAGGAACCCTAACCCTAGCTCCAAGTGCCCTACCCATAGGAACCCTAACCCTAGGGCGGGAAGCCCTACCCATAGGAACCCTAACCCTAGCTCCAAGTGCCCTACCCATAGGAACCCTAACCCTAGCTCCAAGTGCCGTACCCATAGGAACCCTAACCCTAGCTCCAAGTGCCCTACCCATAGGAACCCTAACCCTAGGGCGAGAAGCCCTACCCATAGGAACCCTAACCCTAGCTCCAAGTGCCCTACCCATAGGAACCATAACCCTAGCTCCAAGTGCCCTACCCATAGGAACCCTAACCCTAGGGCGGGAAGCCCTACCCATAGGAACCCTAACCCTAGCTCCAAGTGCCCTACCCATAGGAACCCTAATCCTAGCTCCAAGTGCCCTACCCATAGGAAACCTAACCCTAGATCCAAGTGCCCTACAAATAGGAACCCTAATCCTAGCTCCAAGTGCCCTACCCATAGGAAACCTAACCCTAGATCCAAGTGCCCTACACATAGGAACCCTAACCCTAGGGCGGGAAGCCCTACCCATAGGAACCCTAACCCTAGCTCCAAGTGCCCTACCCATAGGAACCCTAACTCTAGGGCGGGAAGCCCTACCCATAGGAACCCTAACCCTAGGGCGGGAAGCCCTACCCATAGGATCTCTAACCCTAGCTCCAAGTGCCCTACTCATAGGAACACTAACCCTAGGGCGGGAAGCCCTACCCATAGGAACCCTAACCCTAACTCCCAGTGCCCTACCCATAGGAACCCTAACCCTAGGGCTGGAAGCCCTACCCATAGCAATCCTAACCCTAGGGCGGGAAGCCCTACCTATAGGAACCCAAACCCTAGCTCCAAGTGCCCTACCCATAGGAACCCTAACCCTAGCTCCAGGTGCACTACACATAGGAACCCTAACCCTAGGGCGGGAAGCCCTACCCATAGGAACCCTAACCCTAGGGCGGGAAGCCCTACCCATAGGAACCCTAACCCTAGCTCCAAGTGCCCTACACATAGGAACCCTAACCCTAGGGCGGGAAGCCCTACCCATAGGAACCCTAACCCTAGCTCCAAGTGCCCTACCCATAGGAACCCTAACCCTAGCTCCAAGTGCCCTACCCATAGGAACCCTAACCCTAGCTCCAAGTGCCCTACCCATAGGAACCCTAACCCTAGCTCCAAGTGCCCTACCCATAGGAACCCTAACCCTAGCTCCAGGTGCCCTACACATAGGAACCATAACCCTAGGGCGGGAAGCCCTACCCATAGGAACCCTAACCCTAGGGCGGGAAGCCCTACCCATAGGAACCCTAATCCTAGCTCCAAGTGCCCTACACATAGGAAACCTAACCCTAGGGCGGGAAGCCCTACCCATAGGAACCCTAACCCTAGCTCCAAGTGCCCTACCCATAGGAACCCTAACCCTAGCTCCAAGTGCCCTACCCATAGGAACCCTAACCCTAGCTCCAAGTGCCCTACCCATAGGAACCCTAACCCTAGGGCGGAAAGCCCTACACATAGGAAGCCAAACACTAGGTCCAAGTGCCCTACCCGTAGGAACCCTAACCCTAGCTCCAAGTGCCCTACCCATAGGAACCCTAACCCTAGGGCGGGAAGCCCTACCCATAGGAACCCTAACCCTAGCTCCAAGTGCCCTACCCATAGGAACCCTAACCCTAGCTCCAAGTGCCCTACCCATAGGAACCCTAACCCTAGCTCCAAGTGCCCTACCCATAGGAACCCTAACCCTAGGGCGGGAAGCCCTACCCATAGGAACCCTAACCCTAGCTCCAAGTGCCCTACACATAGGAACCCTAACCCTAGGGCTGGAAGCCCTACCCATTGGAACCCTAACCCGAGCTCCAAGTGCCCTACACATAGGAACCCTAACCCTAGGGCGGGAAGCCCTACCCATAGGAACCCTAACCCTAGGGCGGGAAGCCCTACCCATAGGATCCCTAACCCTAGCTCCAAGTGCCCTACCCATAGGAACCCTAACCCTAGCTCCAAGTGCCGTACCCATAGGAACCCTAACCCTAGCTCCAAGTGCCCTACCCATAGGAACCCTAACCCTAGGGCGGGAAGCCCTACCCATAGGAACCCTAACCCTAGCTCCAAGTGCCCTACCCATAGGAACCATAACCCTAGCTCCAAGTGCCCTACCCATAGGAACCCTAACCCTAGGGCGGGAAGCCCTACCCATAGGAACCCTAATCCTAGCTCCAAGTGCCCTACACATAGGAACCCTAACCCTAGCTCCAAGTACCCTACCCATAGGAACCCTAACCCTAGCTCCAAGTGCCCTACAAATAGGAACCCTAATCCTAGCTCCAAGTGCCCTACACATAGGAACCCTAACCCTAGCTCCAAGTGCCCTACCCATAGGAAACCTAGCCCTAGATCCAAGTGCCCTACACATAGGAACCCTAACCCTAGGGCGGGAAGCCCTACCCATAGGAACCCTAACCCTAGCTCCAAGTTCCCTACACATAGGAACCCTAACTCTAGGGCGGGAAGCCCTACCCATAGGAACCCTAACCCTAGGGCGGGAAGCCCTACCCATAGGATCTCTAACCCTAGCTCCAAGTGCCCTACTCATAGGAACACTAACCCTAGGGCGGGAAGCCCTACCCATAGGAACCCTAACCCTAACTCCCAGTGCCCTACCCATAGGAACCCTAACCCTAGGGCTGGAAGCCCTACCCATAGCAATCCTAACCCTAGGGCGGGAAGCCCTACCTATAGGAACCCAAACCCTAGCTCCAAGTGCCCTACCCATAGGAACCCTAACCCTAGCTCCAGGTGCACTACCCATAGGAACCCTAACCCTAGGGCGGGAAGCCCTACCCATAGGAACCCTAACCCTAGGGCGGGAAGCCCTACCCATAGGAACCCTAACCCTAGCTCCAAGTGCCCTACACATAGGAACCCTAACCCTAGGGCGGGAAGCCCTACCCATAGGAACCCTAACCCTAGCTCCAAGTGCCCTACCCATAGGAACCCTAACCCTAGCTCCAAGTGCCCTACCCATAGGAACCCTAACCCTAGCTCCAAGTGCCCTACCCATAGGAACCCTAACCCTAGCTCCAGGTGCCCTACACATAGGAACCATAACCCTAGGGCGGGAAGCCCTACCCATAGGAACCCTAACCCTAGGGCGGGAAGCCCTACCCATAGGAACCCTAATCCTAGCTCCAAGTGCCCTACACATAGGAAACCTAACCCTAGGGCGGGAAGCCCTACCCATAGGAACCCTAACCCTAGCTCCAAGTGCCCTACCCATAGGAACCCTAACCCTAGGGCGGGAAGCCCTACCCATAGGAACCCTAACCCTAGCTCCAAGTGCCCTACCCATAGGAACCCTAACCCTAGCTCCAAGTGCCCTACCCATAAGAACCCTAACCCTAGGGCGGAAAGCCCTACACATAGGAAGCCAAACACTAGGTCCAAGTGCCCTACCCGTAGGAACCCTAACCCTAGCTCCAAGTGCCCTACCCATAGGAACCCTAACCCTAGCTCCAAGTGCCCTACCCATAGGAACCCTAACCCTAGCTCCAAGTGCCCTACCCATAGGAACCCTAACCCTAGCTCCAAGTGCCCTACCCATAGGAACCCTAACCCTAGCTCCAAGTGCCCTACCCATAGGAACCCTAACCCTAGCTCCAAGTGCCCTACCCATAGGAACCCTAACCCTAGGGCGGGAAGCCCTACCCATAGGAACCCTAACCCTAGCTCCAAGTGCCCTACACATAGGAACCCTAACCCTAGGGCTGGAAGCCCTACCCATTGGAACCCTAACCCTAGCTCCAAGTGCCCTACACATAGGAACCCTAACCCTAGGGCGGGAAGCCCTACCCATAGGAACCCTAACCCTAGGGCGGGAAGCCCTACCCATTAGATCCCTAACCCTAGCTCCAAGTGCCCTACTCATAGGAACCCTAACCCTAGGGCGGGAAGCCCTACCCATAGGAACCCTAACCCTAGCTCCAAGTGCCCTACCGATAGGAACCCTAACCATAGGGCGGGAAGCCCTACCCATAGGAACCCTAAGCCTAGCTCCAAGTGCCCTACCCATAAGAACCCTAACCCTAGCTCCAAGTGCCCTACCCATAGGAACCCTAACCCTAGCTCCAAGTGCCCTACCCATTGGAACCCTAACCCTAGATCCAAGTGCCCTACACATAGGAACCCTAACCCTAGGGCGGGAAGCCCTACTCATAGGAACCCTAACCCTAGGGCGGGAAGCCCTACCCATAGGAACCCTAACCCTAGCTCCAAGTACCCTACCCATAGGAACCCTAACCCTAGCTCCAAGTGCCCTACAAATAGGAACCCTAATCCTAGCTCCAAGTGCCCTACACATAGGAACCCTAACCCTAGCTCCAAGTGCCCTACCCATAGGAAACCTAACCCTAGATCCAAGTGCCCTACACATAGGAACCCTAACCCTAGGGCGGGAAGCCCTACGCATAGGAACCCTAACCCTAACTCCCAGTGCCCTACCCATAGGAACCCTAACCCTAGGGCTGGAAGCCCTACCCATAGCAATCCTAACCCTAGGGCGGGAAGCCCTACCTATAGGAACCCAAACCCTAGCTCCAAGTGCCCTACCCATAGGAACCCTAACCCTAGCTCCAGGTGCACTACACATAGGAACCCTAACCCTAGGGCGGGAAGCCCTACCCATAGGAACCCTAATCCTAGGGCGGGAAGCCCTACCCATAGGAACCCTAACCCTAGCTCCAAGTGCCTTACACATAGGTACCCTAACCCTAGGGCGGGAAGCCCTACCCATAGGAACCCTAACCCTAGCTCCAAGTGCCCTACACATAGGAACCCTAACACTAGGGGGGGAAGCCCTACCTATAGGAACCCAAACCCTAGCTCCAAGTGCCCTACCCATAGGAACCCTAACCCTAGCTCCAAGTGCCCTACCCATAGGAACCCTAACCCTAGCTCCAAGTGCCCTACCCATAGAAACCCTAACCCTAGCTCCAGGTGCCCTACACATAGGAACCATAACCCTAGGGCGGGAAGCCCTACCCATAGGAACCCTAACCCTATGGCGGGAAGCCCTACCCATAGGAACCCTAATCCTAGCTCCAAGTGCCCTACACATAGGAACCCTAACCATAGGGCGGGAAGCCCTACCCATAGGAACCCTAACCCTAGCTCCAAGTGCCCTACACATAGGAAACATAACCCTAGGGCGGGAAGCCCTACCCATAGGAACCCTAACCCTAGCTCCAAGTGCCCTACCCATAGGAACCCTAACCCTAGGGCGGGAAGCCCTACCCATAGGAACCCTAACCCTAGCTCCAAGTGCCGTACCCATAGGAACCCTAACCCTAGGTCCAAGTGCCCTACCCATAAGAACCCTAACCCTAGGGCGGAAAGCCCTAGACATAGGAAGCCAAACACTAGGTCCAAGTGCCCTACCCGTAGGAACCCTAACCCTAGCTCCAAGTGCCCTACCCATAGGAACCCTAACCCTAGCTCCAAGTTCCCTACCCATAGGAACCCTAACCCTAGCTCCAGGTGCCCTACCCATAGGAACCCTAACCCTAGGGCGGGAAGCCCTACCCATAGGAACCCTAACCCTAGCTCCAAGTGCCCTACCCATAGGAACCATAACCCTAGCTCCAAGTGCCCTACCCATAGGAACCCTAACCCTAGGGCGGGAAGCCCTACCCATCGGAACCCTAACCCTAGCTCCAAGTGCCCTACACATAGGAACCCTAACCCTAGGGCGGGAAGCCCTACCCATTGGAACCCTAACCCTAGCTCCAAGTGCCCTACACATAGGAACCATAACCCTAGGGCGGGAAGCCCTACCCATAGGAACCCTAACCCTAGGGCGGGAAGCCCTACCCATAGGATCCCTAACCCTAGCTCCAAGTGCCCTACTCATAGGAACCCTAACCCTAGGGCGGGAAGCCCTACCCATAGGAACCCTAACCCTAGCTCCAAGTGCCCTACCCATAGGAACCCTAACCCTAGCTCCAAGTGCCCTAAACATAGGAACCCTAACCCTAGGGCGGGAAGCCCTACCCATAGGAACCCTAACCCTAGCTCCAAGTGCCCTACCCCTAGGAACCCTAACCCTAGGGCGGGAAGCCCTACCCATAGGAACCCTAACCCTAGCTCCAGGTGCCCTACACATAGGAACCCTAACCCTAGGGCGGGAAGCCCTACCCATAGGAACCCTAACTCTAGGGAGGGAAGCCCTACCCATAGGAACCCTAACCCTAGGGCGGGAAGCCCTACCCATAGGAACCCTAACCCTAGCCCCAAGTGCCCTACCCATAGGAACCCTAACCCTAGCTCCAAGTGCCCTACACATAGGAACCCTAATCCTAGGGCGGGAAGCCCTACCCATAGGAACCCTAACCCTAGGGCGGGAAGCCCTACCCATAGGAACCCTAACCCTAGCTCCAAGTGCCCTACCCATAGGAACCCTAACCCTAGCTCCAAGTGTGCTACCCATAGGAACCCTAACCATAGCTCCAAGTGCCCTACCCATAGGAACCCTAACCCTAGCTCCAAGTGCCCTACACATAGGAACCCTAACCCTATGGCGGGAAGCCCTACCCATAGGAACCCTAACCCTAGCTCCAAGTGCCCTACACATAGGAACCCTAACCCTAGGGCGGGAAGCCCTACTCATAGGAACCCTAACCCTAGCTCCAAGTGCGCTACAGATAGGAACCCTAACCCTAGCTCCAAGTGCCCTACCCATAGGAACCCTAAACCTAGCTCCAAGTGCCCTACCCATAGGAACCCTAACCCTAGGGCGGGAAGCCCTACCCATAGGAACCCTAACCCTAGCTCCAAGTGCGCTACAGATAGGAACCCTAACCCTAGCTCCAGGTGCCCTACCCATAGGAACCCTAACCCTAGGCAGGGAAGCCCTACCCATAGGAACCCTAACCCTAGCTCCAAGTGCCCTACACATAGGAACCCTAACCCTAGCTCCAAGTGCCGTACACATAGAAACCCTAACCCTAGGGCGGGAAGCCCTACCCATAGGAACCCTAACCTTAGCTCCAAGTGCCCTACTTATAGGAACCCTAACCCTAGGGCGGGAAGCCCTACCCATAGGAACCCTAACCCTAGCTCCAAGTGCCCTACACATAGGAACCCTAACCGTAGGGCGGGAAGCCCTACCCATAGGAACCCTAACCCTAGGTCCAAGTGCCCTACCCATAGGAACCCTAACCCTAGGGCTGGAAGCCCTACATATAGGAACCCTAACCCTAGGGCGGGAAGCCCTACCCATAGGAACCCTAACCCTAGCTCCAAGTGCCCTACCCATAGGAACCCTAACCATAGCTCCAAGTGCCCTACCCATAGGAACCCTAACCCTAGCTCCAAGTGCCCTACACATAGGAACCCTAACCCTATGGCGGGAAGCCCTACCCATAGGAACCCTAACCCTATCTCCAAGTGCCCTACACATAGGAACCCTAACCCTAGGGCGGGAAGCCCTACTCATAGGAACCCTAACCCTAGCTCCAAGTGCGCTACAGATAGGAACCCTAACCCTAGCTCCAAGTGCCCTACCCATAGGAACCCTAAACCTAGCTCCAAGTGCCCTACCCATAGGAACCCTAACCCTAGGGCGGGAAGCCCTACCCATAGGAACCCTAACCCTAGCTCCAAGTGCGCTACAGATAGGAACCCTAACCCTAGCTCCAGGTGCCCTACCCATAGGAACCCTAACCCTAGGCAGGGAAGCCCTACCCATAGGAACCCTAACCCTAGCTCCAAGTGCCCTACACATAGGAACCCTAACCCTAGCTCCAAGTGCCGTACACATAGAAACCCTAACCCTAGGGCGGGAAGCCCTACCCATAGGAACCCTAACCTTAGCTCCAAGTGCCATACTTATAGGAACCCTAACCCTAGGGTGGGAAGCCCTACCCATAGGAACCCTTACCCTAGCTCCAAGTGCCCTACACATAGGAACCCTAACCGTAGGGCGGGAAGCCCTACCCATAGGAAACCTAACCCTAGCTCCAAGTGCCCTACCCATAGGAACCCTAACCCTAGGGCGGGAAGCCCTACATATAGGAACCCTAACCCTAGGGCGGGAAGCCCTACCCATAGGAACCCAACCCTAGCTCCAAGTGCCCTACACATAGGAACCCTAACCCTAGGGCGGGAAGCCCTACCAATAGGAACCCTAACCCTATCTCCAAGTGCCCTACCCATAGGAACCCTAACCCTAGGGCGGGAAGCCCTACCCATCGGAACCCTAACCCTAGCTCCAAGTGCCCTACCCATAGGAACCCTAACCCAAGGGCGGGAAACCGTACATATAGGAACCCTAACCCTAGGGCGGGAAGCCCTACCCATAGGAACCCTAACCCTAGCTCCAAGTGCCCTACACATAGGAACCCTAACCCTAGGGCGGGAAGCCCTACCCATAGGAACCCTAACCGTAGCTCCAAGTGCCCTACCCATAGGAACCCTAACCCTAGGGCGGGAAGCGCTACCCATCGGAACCCTAACCCTAGCTCCAAGTGCCCTACCCATAGGAACCCTAACCCAAGGACGGGAAGCCGTACATATAGGAACCCTAACCCTAGGGAGGGAAGCCCTACCCATAGGAACCCTAACCCTAGCTCCAAGTGCCCTACCAATAGGAACCCTAACCCTAGCTCCAAGTGCCCTACACATAGGAACTCTAATCCTAGGGTGGGAAGCCCTACCCATAGGAACCCTAACCTTAGGGCGGGAAGCCCTACCCATAGGAACCCTAACCCTAGCTCCAAGTGCCCTACACATAGGAACCCTAATCCTAGGGCGGGAAGCCCTATCCATAGGAACCCTAACCCTAGGGCGGGAAGCCCTACCTATAGGAACCCTAACCCTAGCTCCAAGTGCCCTACCCATAGGAACCCTAACCCTAGGGCGGGAAGCCCTACCCGCAACACCGCGGTCCTGCTCTCCGGCAGGAGCCCTGCAGGCCCGCGGTCCCACTCTCCCGCCCAAGCGCAGCAACCCCGCAGCCGCACTCTCTTCACTCACAGCCCCGCAACCCTGCAGCCCCACTCGCTGGACTGGAGCCCGCAAAATCGCGATCCCGCCGGCAACCCCACACCCCCGCTCTTCTGGCAGGAGCCCGCAACCATGGAGCCACGGTCCCCTGGCATGAGCCCTGAGACTCCTGCTACCCAGCCAAGAGCCCAGCAACCCGGTGTCCCGCTCCCCCACCCAAGTTCAGAAGCCCCGCAGCCCCACTCTCTTGGCCTGGAGCCTGCAACCCTGTGTGATGGAGTAGGGGCTGTCTGTGTGGGGTTGGGAGAGCCGGGGAGGACTTTAGGTGAGGGACAGGTATTCAGCCTGTAACCTGAGCTAGGCAGGGGGGAGGGGAGGTCAACACCTTTGCCAGGGGAGCTAGACAAAGAAAAAGAGCCGAGTGGAGAGGGGGAGTCAGTTTCGGATTGGGGCTGGATGGTGGGAGTTCAGGGAATCCTAGGCTGGGATCCAAGCACCGTGAACCCCAGAAAGGCAAGATTGAGAGGTCCTGGCTCTGAACACTAGCTCTGCTGTAGCCTGTGCTCCTGTTTTTCAATAAACCTTCTGTTTTACAGGCTGGCTGAGAGTCCCTGTGAGTCCGAGGAAGAGGGGTGCAGGGCCGGACTCCCCCACACTCCGTGACAGTCTCCAACACCTTCAGTTGGCACCTTTGCAGAGGAGGGGCCCAGGCCATCAGTTGCAAGGAGACAGAGTGTCAGGCATTTAGGTGCACTGGTCTCTTGCTTTGCTAGATACTTAAGAACTGCATAGGGGACACTGAGGCACCAACACAGCATTCACAGACCCCCAGTAAGAACAGTCCCCCTTCGTCACATCTCTCCCCCCTTCGAGACCGAACTGAGTGGGGTCACTTCAGCCAGTGACCTGGGGAAGTTCGAACCCACCTACATTCCCATGGATGCCCCAGGATCCCCCCAGTTATGGGGGAAGAGTTACCCCAGGCCATTCCAGTTTCCTGCCCCCCTTTAGGTCGGGGGGACTCAAGGGCACTCGCAGTTGGCAGGTGGAAAGGCTTATGCAGCCCAGGGCTTTTTGTCACTCCAATACCCCTGGGGTTCAAGCTGGGCTGGGGTCTTCTCAACGCGTTCCAGTCTGGGGGGGCTGTGATTTGGGCTCTCTTGGTTCAGAGCCCTTTCGTAAAGCAGAGTTGCACTGTTAAGCCCTTTGTTAGAGCTCCTTCCGTGAAAATAGCAAAACATGACCCTTTTCGCTGCGAGCGAGGAACGTCTAATGGAATCGTCCTCCTTCTGCAATTCTGATACACTGCTGAGTAATTGGCAGTTCTACGTTGTGAAAACAGTGAAACATGAGAAATTCACTGCAGATTATTGGGAAGCACGAATTCCTCCTGCTCCCATCCTAAAATTGCTATTCGGATGCACAGCTAGCAACTTGACCGAGCTACGCTGTGAAAACAGCTATACCTGAGCAATTCATTCGAAATCACTCGTAGGCATGAATTTCTTCTGGAAACACGCTAAAAATGCTATTCGGTTCCACTGCTGGCTATTTGGAAGAGCTCCGTTTGTGAAAATTCCTAAAAAGGAGACGTTCAGTGCAAACCACTGCTAGGCAACACTTTCTCCTAGACCCATCTTACAAATGCTATTCCGATGCATTGCTGGCAATTTGGCAGAGATCCGTTTGGGAAAACAGCGAAATGTGAGAAATTCATTGCGGATTATTAGTAGTCATGAATTTCTCCTGGTACCATCCTAAAATTGATATCAAACTGCACTGCTGTCAATTTGACAGAGGTACGATTTCAAAGAAGGTTTCAAAGCAGCTAAACATGAGAAAGGATTCCACATCATTGGTAAGCACGACTTCCTCCTGTTCCCATCCTAAATTTGCTATTCGGATGCACAGCAACAACATGACCGAGATACGCTGTGAAAACAGCTACACATGAGCAATTCATTCCAAATCACTCGTAGGCACGAATTGCTCCTGGAACCATCCTACAAATGTTATTCGATTACACTCCTGCCCATTTGGCAGAGATCCGTTTGTGAAAATAGCTAAACCTCAGAAATTCAGTCAAAATGTAAGCTAGGCACATGAAAAGAGCTAATGAAGAATTATTAAACCCACATCAGTGCTAGACACGACTTTCCCCTTGAACCAACCTCCAATTGCTATTCGAAAGCACTGGTGGCTATTTGGCAGAGTTCCTTTCGTGAAAATTGCTAAAAAGGAGACGTTCAGTGCAAAGCACTGCTAGGCAACACTTTCTCCTGGAACCATTTTACAAATGCTATTCGGTTGCATTGCTGGCCATAAGACTAATCTGCGTGTGTGAAAATGGAAAATATGAGAAATTCGAATCATAGTGCAGCTACAGACAAGAGCAATGTCTAGCTACAAGGGGATCCAGTCCATTTGAAATGTACGCTGTTTCAGAAAAGGAAAATAGGAGAATATGAGAAAATATGAGAAATTATGAGAAATTCGTTCAGGATCACTGCTAGGCACCGATTTATCTGAGAATCGTCTTTCACAAGCCAATAGCATCCCCTGCTGGACATTTGGTAAAGATTCCTTTCGTGAACCTTGCTAAACATGAGCCAGTCATTGCAGCTCACTGATAGGTACGAATTTCTCTTTGAAATAGCCACAAAATAGCATTCGGTTGCACTGTTAAGCCCTTTGTTAGAGCTCCTTCCGTGAATATAGCAAAACATGACCCTTTCGAGCCTTATCTCTGCGAGCGAGGAAAGTCTAATGGAATCGTCCTCCTTCTGCAATTCTGATGCACTGCTGAGTATTTGGCAGTGCTACATAACTAATAGATTTTTCTCTCCTAATAATCGTCTGCCTTTTTGAGTTCCCACTTCCTAGCAGAAAACTACGGCTTTCAGGTACTCTCTATACTTGAATTCTTTAAAAATAACCTAATCTGCTAATGTTTACTCTTCAGGGACGTAATCTCAGTCGAGTCAGAAGTCTTTGATATAGGTGAGCAAATCTGCTGTGGAAATAAACTGGTAGTCGGCCATTGATTTTAAAGACGCTCGAATCATAGTGCAGCTACAGACAAGAGCAATGTCTAGCTACAAGGGGACCCAGTCCATTTGAAATGTACGCTGTTTCAGAAAAGGAACTAGAAATGGGTTCAAAGCCTACAGCTATCCACAGCTCACAGGTATTTGACTCAGGGGGTTGGTTTTGGGCCGCTCTAGAGACAGCGATTAGCCAACTATCTAAAGTTTAGGGTGTTCAGATGCACGGATCTATCTATCTATCTATCTATCTATCTATCTATCTATCTATCTATCTATCTATCTATCTATCTATCTATCTATCACGAACACTAATAAGCATCTTTAATTTTTCTTGTTTAAGCAATGCCATTGGAACTGCGGCAGTTTTACTGACAACATTACTGAAAAGTTCTACAGTTACCTTATCTATCTACAGATCTAGCTATCCATAAACACTAATGAGCATCTTTAATTTTTCTGGCTTAAGAATTTCCATTTGAACTCCTCCTGGTCTACTTACAACTTTTCTCCACATTGATCTATCTAGCGATCTAGCTAGCTGTCTAGCGACCTAGACAGCTATCTAATCACTAAAACTAATGAGCTTTTATTTTTCTTGTTTACGCATTTCCAGCGGAACTTCCCCTGTTTCACTGACAAGTATCAGAGGGGTAGCTGTGTAAGTCTTAGGTTATATTTAATAATGTCTTATGTATTCAGGTGCCTGTCTGATCCGATAGCTAGCTAGCTAGATTGCTAGATCGAGTAACTGAATAACGCTTGAGTAAAGCTATCAGGAAAACAGGGACTCTTACAAAGAGAAAAAGTAAAGCTTCTTATCACTGTTCGTGATTAGTTAGCTCCATCGATCGAGCTAGAGCGAGAGACAGACAGTGTAACTGTATAAATCTTGAGAAATGCTGTCAGTGAAACAGGGGAAGTTCCATTTGTAATTGTAAACCGTACACAAGAAAAATAAAAGGTGCTCATTAGTGTTTGTGATTAGATAGATAATTAGATCGCTAGACAGCTAGCTAGATCGCTACGTTGTTAAAAGTGAATAAAGTTGTAAGTAGAACAGAGGGAGCTCAAATGGAAACGCTTAAACAAGAAAAATTAAAGATGCTTATTAGTGTTCGTGATTAGATAGATAGATAGCTATTGCATCTGCACACACTAAACTTTAGGTAGTTGCAGAGGAGCTCTGTCTCCAGAACGGCAAAAACCAAAACCCTGCGCCAATACCTGTGGCTGATGGTATCTGCAGGCTTTGAAACCATTTCTAGGTCCTTTTCTGAAAGAGCGTACATTTCAAATGGTCCCCCGCGTACCTGGACATTGCTCTAGTCTGCAGCTGCCCTATGATTCGAGCGTGGGTGTCTTTCAAATCACTGGCCGACTAACTCTTCATTTCTACAGCAGATTTGCTCAAAGACTCCTGTCCCGACTGAGATTCCATACCTCAAGTTGTTTTTAAAGAATTCGAGAAACAGAAAGAATGTAATAAGCCGTATTTTGAAACTAGGAAGGGTGAACTCAAAAAGACAGACGACTTTTCCAATAAAGGCATTAAAAAGTCAGGCACGAGAATGAGCCTAGGAAACTTCATTCCAGAGACTAATTCTTTCCAAAGCTCCAAGGGCCTGTATAGAGAGGCTAATATTACAAGCAGCAGCTTAGCCATAGCTAGATTAAAATGGCTCTATAGCTGTGTAGGCATACACATAGATTGCTGTTACAGCTCAAACTCAGACACCTAGGTAGTGGAGACTAAGTGAAATCCTGACTGTAAACCCAGTAAACTATACAATTTGGAACTGTATGAAGTAAAATTGGAATGCATGTTCCTCTAAACCTGGGCTAGACAACCTATGGCACGTGTGCCGAAGGCTGCACAGAAGCTGATTTTCAGTGGCACTCACACTGCCCGGTCCTCGCCACCAATTCGAGGCAGAGGATTATGGGGAGGGTGGCGCTGTCCATTTTAATTTCAATATAGATGAAGCGTCTTCATCATTTAAGAAACCTTATTTACTATACATACAAACAAAGTTTAGTGTCAGAGGGGTAGCCGTGTTAGTCTGGTTCTGTAAAAGCAGCAAAGAATCCTGTGGCACCTTATAGACTAACAGACGTTTTGCAGCATGAGCTTTCGTGGGTGAACACCCACTTCTTCGGATGCAATTAGTTTAGTTATACATTTTAGACATAAAGAAAGAGACCTTCTGAAAACCTTGATATGTATTTCGGTTACGCGAAACCTCAAAAATGAGTGACTAAATGAAGACTGGGCACAGCTCTTCTGAAACGGTGCCGAGCCCTGCTGTAGCCAGTCTTATTGCACGACAGAGAGAGTTTTTCCTAGAAACCAGCAGAGGGTGCTGTTGCCTTGTCAAGGCTCTTTCCTTGAGGCTTTTGAAAAAGCTCCGGTGAAGTAGTTTATTTTTCAAGAGCGCTATGCTAAATGGACTAGAAAAATGCCACGAAATGAGCTGCCCGGGGAGCGGGCGCGTACGGACGGTCGCGCGCCGGCCAGAGGAGCGTGGATCCCGCTCCCTCGGTGGGTCCGCGGGGTCCAGAACATAGAAAAGACTTTACAAAAGAGGTGATCCATTCTAATTCTCTCCGAAGTAACAGAGCAGGCTATAAACACTACTATAGCGACTCATTGAAATAGTCACTGCCAGACATGGACTTCTTGTCCTCAGGCGCTCTCTGAACTCTTCCCGGCTACGTTCTCAGCCATACTCTATTTTGGTGACAAAACCCTCTTAGTTGTCTCTCTTCAGAACCACAACTATTTCGTGCATCTCCACAATAAATGTCGCAGAGACCCTCTTCTCGAGCTGTCCCACATTAGTAAGACTTCACCATAGGCGACAGGTACAGTATTGTCTCGCTCTCCGGGACCAAGCTCCGCAACCCCTTTCTCCCTCTCCTCCGGCTGTAGCTCCACATCCCCGCGGCCCTCTCCCCCGGCCAGAACCTCGCAACTTCAGAGCTCCCAGCCGGAGCCCCACAACCCCGCGGTCCCGCTCCCCCGCCCAAGTACAGAAACCCCGCAGCCACACTCTCTTGTCCCGGAGCCCCGCAACCCTCCACCCCCAGTCGCCGGACCGGAGCCGGCAACCCTGCAGCCCCGTTCTCTCGGTCAGAGGCTCGCAACCCCGCACTCTGGCCGGAACCCCGTAACCCGGCAGCCCCGCTCTCCCGGCAGGAGGCCCGCAACCTAGCAGACCCGTGCTCCCGGCCGGAGCCCCCAACCCCTTGGTTCCGCATCCCCGGCCGGACCTCCGCATCCCCGCGATCCCGTTGTCCCGGCCAAGCGCGGCAAGTCCTGCGGCTCCGTTTCCCCGACCGGAGCACGGCCACCCCTTCGTCCCGCTCCCACCGGCCGGAGCTCCGCGTCCCCGCCAGAACCTCGCAACCCCAGAGCTCCCGGTCAGAGGCTCACAACCCCGCAGCCCCCCTCTCTGGCCGGAACCCCGTAACCCCGCAGCCCCGCTCTCCCGGCCAGAGCCCCGCAACACCGCGTCCCGCTACCCAGGCTGGAGCCCCGCCACCCAGCAGACCCGTTCTCCCGGCCGGATCTCCGCAACCCCTTGGTCCCGCATCTCCGGCCGGACCTCCGCATCCCCGCGATCCCGCTGTCCCGGCCGAGCGCGGCAAGTCCCGCGGCTCCATTTCCCCGACCGGAGCACGGCAACCCCGCAGCCCCGCTCTCCCGGCCAGAGCCCTGCCACCCCATAGTCCCGCTCACCCGGCTGGAGTCCGCAACTCCCCAGACCTACTCTCACCGCTGGAGCCCCGGGGCACCGACACGCTGGACAGAGCCCCGCCAACCCGGACAGAGCCCGGCTAACGCAGACCGAGCCCCGCAACACTGAGTCCTGCTCTCCCGGCAGGAGCCCTGCAACCCCGTGGTCCCACTCCCCAGACCAAGTGCAGCAACCACTCTCTCCACTCAGAGCCCCACAACCCTGCAGCCCCACTCGCCGGACCGGAGCCCCACAAAACCGCGATCCCCCGGCAACCCCGCACCCCCGCTCTTCTGGCAGGAGCCCGCAACCATGGAGCCCCGCTCTCCTGGCAGCAGCCCCGCAACTCCTTGGTCCCGCTCCCCCGGCCGGAGCTCCGCATGCCAGCGATCCGGCTGTCCCAGCTGAGCGCAGCAAGTCCCGCGGATCCGCTCCCACGGCCAGAACCCCGCAAGCCCGCGGTCCCGCTCCCCCGCCAGAACCACGCAACTCCGCAGGCCCACTCTCCTCGCTGGAGCCCCAGGGCCCCGACACCCCAGCCAGATCCCGTCACCCTGTGGTCCCGCTCTCCCGGCAGGAGCCCCACAACTCCGGCGCCCCGGTGCCCGGACACCCCGGAGAGAGCCCCGCTACCCCGGACAGAGCCCCCCCAACCCCGTGGTCCTGCTCTCCCGGCATCACCCCTGCTAGGGCTCCGCAACCCTTGTGACAAAGGTGGACTGTTCCTACTGGGGTCTGTGAATGCTGTGTTGGTGCCTCAGTGTCCCCTATGCAGTTCTTAAGTATCTAGCAAAGCAAGAGGCCAGTGCACCTAAATGCCCGACACTCTGTCTCCTAGCAACTGCTGGCCTGGGCCCCTCCTCTGCAAAGGTGCCAACTGAAGGTGTTGGAGACAAAGAGATCAGGTGACCTCCTGGCCGGGGAAAGGGGCTGAGCAGAGAGGAGGGACTGGAGGGAGTTGGGGAGACTGGAGCTGGCTCGGGGAGGAAGGGGAGGACAGACAGGGCTCTGATCTCGCAATGGGGCTGTGGGGCTCCTGGGGCCCCAAGATGGGCCTAACAGTGGGGATCTGGTTCTCTGTGCCTGCAAGACCTGTGTTGCACTGTGTTCCTGGCATCTGAATAAACCACCTGCTTTACTGGCTGTGCCCGTGTCCCAGTACCCAGTGACCTTCCTCACATCTACGTCCAGGGGAACAAGGCACTCTATCCAGAGGGGCAGCCCCGTGCCCATCCTGTAAACCCAAACTTCGGAGCCTGGAGCATCCAGCCCCCCAAGAGGAACTGACCTGGGGCCCTCCTCCCTCCTTCCCAGGTGGAACGCTGCCAGCCCCCCTTTCCTGGGAATGTTGCCCCTCATCTGACTGGGTCTTTACCCAGTCAAACCTCTGCGGGTTGGGTCTGCTCGGTCTGCCTCTGAGAGTCCTGGTGAATCGCAGGAAGCTGGGGGTGCAGGACGCTGACTCCCCCACACTCCGTGACAGCTGGTGGCAGGGGCGGAATGTACTGCACCCCGTGGACGGCGCTTCCTGCAGTAAGTGACTAGGGAGCAGTAAAACGAAGGGGCGATTTCAGGAGGCAATTAACCCCGGGAGCGTGTGACCAGCACAAAGGACTTTGCAGTAACAGGGTCCCCGGGGGGATTGCAGGAGCAGTCTCAGGGGCGGAGGACTCTGCAGCACGACCCTGGCCGAGAGGGAGTGACCTGAAGAAGGGCTGGTGCACGAGGGGTCTCCCTGGAACCGGTGGGAAGCTGAGAGCACACGCCGGCGAGTGGCCAGCAGGAAGATATATGCTAAGCACCTTAAGAAAGACCTGGTGGAGCTGTGCAGGCAGAGGGGGCTGCGCATTGGGAGGTCCACCAAAGACCAGCTAATTGCCCAGCTGGAGGAGAAGGATCGCTTGGGTGAACCGAGCCCTGTCCCAGAGGGAAGCCGCCCAACAGATACAGTGTGGGCCGCGGGGCCTGACATGGCTGGGAGGGGCCAGACTGCTGCCGAGGACACCCCGAGACCCTGCCCACCTATACCTATGGGAGGGGTTGGGGGAAGCCCAGTGAATACTGAGGGCACCCTGAGCCCGGCGGCCAGCAGGGGATCGTCCCGGCAGAGCTCCCCGTCCCTGGAACAGATGCGGTTGGAATATGACAGAGGAGTGGAGGAGGCAAGAACTGAAGGAGCGGGAGAACCAGCATAAACACGAGGAGAACCAGCGCCAGCATGAGCTGGAACTGGCCCGGCTGAGGAGCAGCGGGGCCCCGGCTACGGTGAGCGAGGTGGGACCCAAGCCTACAAAAATCTTTGCTAAAGGCTTCCTGGCCCGGCGTAAGGAGTGGAAGGACATAGATACCTTCCTGACGGCCTTTGAGAATACCTGCGAGCTGCACAGGGTTGACCCTGCAGACAGGATCCCGTTTCTAACCCCCTTATTGGACTCCACAGCCGTGGAGGTGTACAGCCGAATGAAAGGGGCGGAGTCAGGGGACTATGAACTGTTCAAACAGGCCCTGCTCCACGAGTTTGGGCTGACTCCTGCGATGTACAGGAAGAGGTTCCGGAACAACATAAAACCCGTGAGGTCCCATACCTACAACTGGTCAACCGGGCGAAGGGGTATGCCCACAAGTGAACAGCTGGGGCCCAAACTAAAGAGGACATGCTTGACCTATACATACTGGAGCACCTGTATGAGCAGTGCCCGTCTGACCTGAGGCTGTGGTTGATGGACCAGGAGCCTGAGAACCCGCAGCACGCAGGCCAGCTGGTCGACCGATTTGTGGACAGTCGGGCAGGGAATAGCAGGGAGAAGTCTCGAAGGAGCAGGCCTGCCTCAACGCAGCGAGAAAGTCACCATGGGACCTCCCAGCAGGGGCCTATGGAGAACCCCCACCAAAGGGGAACATCCAGCGTCAGGTCCATCCGACCCACTCGAGGGGACCCACGAGACATGGGCTGCTATCAATGTGGCCAACGAGGCCACATATGGGCCCAATGCCCCAAGCTCAGGGACAGACCGAGCAGACTCAACCCACAGAGGGTTGACTGGGTAAAGACCCAGTCGGATGAGAGGCAACATTCCCAGGAAAGGGGGGCTGGCAGCGTTCCACCTGGGAAGGAGGGAGGAGGGCCCCAGGTCAGCTCCTCTGGGGGGCTGGATGCTCCAGGCTCCGAGTTTTGGGTTTACAGGGTGGGCACGAGGCTACCCCTCCGGAGAGAGTGCCTTCTTCCCCTGGAGGTAGATGGGATGAAGGTCACTGGGTACTGGGACACGGGCGCAGAGGTGACGCTGGCCCGGCCTGGGGTGGTGGCCCCAGATTGGATGGTGCCCAACACCTACCTGCCCCTGAGGGGTGTGAGCGGGACACCATTCAAGGTGCCCGTGGTGAGGGTACACCTGAAGTGGGGGGCCAAGGAGGGCCCCAAGGAGGTGGGGGTACACCCACATTTGCCCACAGAGGTGTTAATGGGGGGGGGGACCTCGAGGACTGGCCAAGTAACACCCATAGGAACCCAAACCCTAGGGCGGGAAGCCCTACCCATAGGAACCCTAACCCTAGCTCCAAGTGCCCTACCATAGGAACCCTAACCCTAGCTCCAAGTGCCCTACACATAGGAACCCTAACCCTAGGGCGGGAAGCCCTACCCATAGGAACCCTAACCCTAGCTCCAAGTGCCCTACCCATAGGAACCCTAACCCTAGGGCGGGAAGCCCTACCCATAGGAACCCTAACCCTAGCACCAAGTGCCCTACACATAGGAACCCTAACCCTAGGGCGGGAAGCCCTACGCATAGGAACCCTAACCCTAGCTCCAAGTGCCCTACACATAGGAACCCTAACCGTAGGGCGGGAAGCCCTACCCATAGGAACCCTAAGCCTAGCTCCAAGTGCCCTACCCATAGGAACCCTAACCCTCGCTCCAAGTGCCCTACCCATAAGAACCCTAACCCTAGCTCCAAGTGCCCTACCCATAGGAACCCTAACCCTAGCTCCAAGTGCCCTACCCATAGGAACCCTAACCCTAGATCCAAGTGCCCTACACATAGGAACCCTAACCCTAGCTCCAAGTGCCCTACAAATAGGAACCCTAATCCTAGCTCCAAGTGCCCTACCCATAGGAAACCTAACCCTAGATCCAAGTGCCCTACAAATAGGAACCCTAATCCTAGCTCCAAGTGCCCTACACATAGGAACCCTAACCCTAGCTCCAAGTACCCTACCCATAGGAACCCTAACCCTAGCTCCAAGTGCCCTACAAATAGGAACCCTAATCCTAGCTCCAAGTGCCCTACACATAGGAACCCTAACCCTAGCTCCAAGTGCCCTACCCATAGGAAACCTAACCCTAGATCCAAGTGCCCTACACATAGGAACCCTAACCCTAGGGCGGGAAGCCCTACCCATAGGAACCCTAACCCTAGCTCCAAGTGCCCTACACATAGGAACCCTAACTCTAGGGCGGGAAGCCCTACCCATAGGAATCCTAACCCTAGGGCGGGAAGCCCTACCCATAGGATCTCTAACCCTAGCTCCAAGTGCCCTACTCATAGGAACACTAACCCTAGGGCGGGAAGCCCTACCCATAGGAACCCTAACCCTAACTCCCAGTGCCCTACCCATAGGAACCCTAACCCTAGGGCTGGAAGCCCTACCCATAGCAATCCTAACCCTAGGGAGGGAAGCCCTACCTATAGGAACCCAAACCCTAGCTCCAAGTGCCCTACCCATAGGAACCCTAACCCTAGCTCCAGGTGCACTACACATAGGAACCCTAACCCTAGGGCGGGAAGCCCTACCCATAGGAACCCTAACCCTAGGGCGGGAAGCCCTACCCATAGGAACCCTAACCCTAGCTCCAAGTGCCCTACACATAGGAACCCTAACCCTAGGGCGGGAAGCCCTACCCATAGGAACCCTAACCCTAGCTCCAAGTGCCCTACCCATAGGAACCCTAACCCTAGCTCCAAGTGCCGTACCCATAGGAACCCTAACCCTAGCTCCAAGTGCCCTACCCATAAGAACCCTAACCCTAGGGCGGAAAGCCCTAGACATAGGAAGCCAAACACTAGGTCCAAGTGCCCTACCCGTAGGAACCCTAACCCTAGCTCCAAGTGCCCTACCCATAGGAACCCTAACCCTAGCTCCAAGTTCCCTACCCATAGGAACCCTAACTCTAGCTCCAGGTGCCCTACCCATTGGAACCCTAACCCTAGGGCGGGAAGCCCTACCCATAGGAACCCTAACCCTAGCTCCAAGTGCCCTACCCATAGGAACCCTAACCCTAGCTCCAAGTGCCCTACCCATAGGAACCCTAACCCTAGCTCCAAGTGCCCTACCCATAGGAACCCTAACCCTAGGGCGGGAAGCCCTACCCATCGGAACCCTAACCCTAGCTCCAAGTGCCCTACACATAGGAACCCTAACCCTAGGGCGGGAAGCCCTACCCATTGGAACCCTAACCCTGGCTCCAAGTGCCCTACACATAGGAACCCTAACCCTAGGGCGGGAAGCCCTACCCATAGGATCCCTAACCCTAGCTCCAAGTGCCCTACTCATAGGAACCCTAACCCTAGGGCGGGAAGCCCTACCCATAGGAACCCTAACCCTAGCTCCAAGTGCCCTACCCATAGGAACCCTAACCCTAGCTCCAGGTGCACTACACATAGGAACCCTAACCCTAGGGCGGGAAGCCCTACCCATAGGAACCCTAACCCTAGCTCCAAGTGCCCTACACATAGGAACCCTAACCCTAGGGCGGGAAGCCCTACCCATAGGAACCCTAACCCTAGCTCCAAGTGCCCTACACATAGGAATCCTAACCCTAGCTCCAAGTGCCCTACCCATAGGAACCCTAACCCTAGGGCGGGAAGCCCTACCCATAGGAACCCTAACCCTAGCTCCAAGTGCCCTACCCATAGGAACCCTAACCCTAGGGCGGGAAGCCCTACCCATAGGAACCCTAACCCTAGCTCCAAGTGCCCTACACATAGGAACCCTAACCCTAGGGCGGGAAGCCCTACCCATAGGAACCCTAACCCTAGCTCCAAGTGCCCTACCAATAGGAACCCTAAACCTAGCTCCAAGTGCCCTACACATAGGAACCCTAACCCTAGGGCGGGAAGCCCTACCCATAGGAACCCTAACCCTAGGGCGGGAAGCCCTACCCATAGGAACCCTAATCCTAGCTCCAAGTGCCCTACACATAGGAACCCTAACCCTAGGGCGGGAAGCCCCACCCATAGGAACCCTAACCCTAGCTCCAAGTGCCCTACACATAGGAAACCTAACCCTAGGGCGGGAAGCCCTACCCATAGGAACCCTAACCCTAGCTCCAAGTGCCCTACCCATAGGAACCCTAACCCTAGGGCGGGAAGCCCTACCCATAGGAACCCTAACCCTAGCTCCAAGTGCCCTACCCATAGGAACCCTAACCCTAGCTCCAAGTGCCGTACCCATAGGAACCCTAACCCTAGCTCCAAGTGCCCTACCCATAAGAACCCTAACCCTAGGGCGGAAAGCCCTAGACATAGGAAGCCAAACACTAGGTCCAAGTGCCCTACCCGTAGGAACCCTAACCCTAGCTCCAAGTGCCCTACCCATAGGAACCCTAACCCTAGCTCCAAGTTCCCTACCCATAGGAACCCTAACCCTAGCTCCAGGTGCCCTACCCATAGGAACCCTAACCCTAGGGCGGGAAGCCCTACCCATAGGAACCCTAACCCTAGCTCCAAGTGCCCTACCCATAGGAACCCTAACCCTAGCTCCAAGTGCCCTACCCATAGGAACCCTAACCCTAGTTCCAAGTGCCCTACCCATAGGAACCCTAACCCTAGCTCCAAGTGCCCTACCCATAGGAACCCTAACCCTAGGGCGGGAAGCCCTACCCATCGGAACCCTAACCCTAGCTCCAAGTGCCCTACACATAGGAACCCTAACCCTAGGGCGGGAAGCCCTACCCATTGGAACCCTAACCCTAGCTCCAAGTGCCCTACACATAGGAACCCTAACCCTAGGGCGGGAAGCCCTACCCATAGGAACCCTAACCCTAGGGCGGGAAGCCCTCCCCATAGGATCCCTAACCCTAGCTCCAAGTGCCCTACTCATAGGAACCCTAACCCTAGGGCGGGAAGCCCTACCCATAGGAACCCTAACCCTAGCTCCAAGTGCCCTACCCATAGGAACCCTAACCCTAGCTCCAAGTGCCCTACACATAGGAACCCTAACCCTAGGGCGGGAAGCCCTACCCATAGGAACCCTAACCCTAGGGCGGGAAGCCCTCCCCATAGGAACCCTAATCCTAGCTCCAAGTGCCCTACTCCTAGGAACCCTAACCCTAGGGCGGGAAGCCCTACCCATAGGAACCCTACCCCTAGCTCCAGGTGCCCTACACATAGGAACCCTAACCCTAGGGCGGGAAGCCCTACCCATAGGAACCCTAACCCTAGCTCCAAGTGCCCTACACATAGGAACCCTAACCCTAGCTCTAAGTGCCCTACCAATAGGAACCCTAACCCTAGCTCCAAGTGCCCTACACATAGGAACCCTAACCGTAGGGCGGGAAGCCCTACCCATAGGAACCCTAACCCTAGGGCGGGAAGCCCTACCGATAGGAACCATAACCCTAGCTCCAAGTGCCCTACCGATAGGAACCCTAACCCTAGGGCGGGAAGCCCTACCCATAGGAACCCTAACCGTAGCTCCAAGTGCCCTACCCATAGGAACCCTAACCCTAGCTCCAAGTGCCCTACCCATAGGAACCCTAACCCTAGCTCCAAGTGCCCTACACATAGGAACCCTAACCCTAGCTCCAAGTGCCCTACCCATAGGAACCCTAACCCTAGATCCAAGTGCCCTACACATAGGAACCCTAACGCTAGGACGGGAAGCCCTACCCATAGGAACCCTAACCCTAGGGCGGGAAGCCCTACCCATAGGAACCCTAACCCTAGCTCCAAGTGCTCTACCCATAGGAACCCTAACCCTAGCTCCAAGTGCCCTACACATAGGAACCCTAACCCTAGCTCCAAGTGCCCTACCAATAGGAATCCTAAACCTAGATCCAAGTGCCCTACACATAGGAAACGTAACCCTAGGGCGGGAAGCCCTACCCATAGGAACCATAACCCTAGCTCCAAGTGCCCTACCCATAGGAACCCTAACCCTAGGGCGGGAAGCCCTACCCATAGGAACCCTAACCCTAGCTCCAAGTGCCCTACCCATAGGAACCCTAACCCTAGCTCCAAGTGCCCTACCCATAAGAACCCTAACCCTAGGGCGGAAAGCCCTACACATAGGAAGCCAAACACTAGGTCCAAGTGCCCTACCCGTAGGAACCCTAACCCTAGCTCCAAGTGCCCTACCCATAGGAACCCTAACCCTAGCTCCAAGTTCCCTACCCATAGGAACCCTAACCCTAGCTCCAGGTGCCCTACCCATAGGAACCCTAACCCTAGGGCGGGAAGCCCTACCCATAGGAACCCTAACCCTAGCTCCAAGTGCCCTACCCATAGGAACCATAACCCTAGCTCCAAGTGCCCTACCCATAGGAACCCTAACCCTAGGGCGGGAAGCCCTACTCATAGGAACCCTAACCCTAGCTCCAAGTGCCCTACCCATAGGAACCCTAACCCTAGGGCGGGAAGCCCTACCCATAGGAACCCTAACCCTAGCTCCAAGTGCCCTACACATAGGAACCCTAACCCTAGGGTTGGAAGCCCTACCCATAGGAACCCTAACCCTAGCTCCAAGTGCCCTACCCATAGGAACCCTAAACCTAGCTCCAAGTGCCCTACCCATAGGAACCCTAACCCTAGCTCGAAGTGCCCTACACATAGGAACCCTAACCCTAGGGCGGGAAGCCCTACCCATAGGAACCCTAATCCTAGCTCCAAGTGCCCTACTCCTAGGAACCCTAACCCTAGGGCGGGAAGCCCTACCCATAGGAACCCTACCCCTAGCTCCAGGTGCCCTACACATAGGAACCCTAACCCTAGGGCGGGAAGCCCTACCCATAGGAACCCTAACCCTAGCTCCAAGTGCCCTACCCATAGGAACCCTAACCCTAGCTCCAAGTGCCCTACCAATAGGAACCCTAACCCTAGCTCCAAGTGCCCTACACATAGGAACCCTAACCGTAGGGCGGGAAGCCCTATCCATAGGAACCATAACCCTAGCTCCAAGTGCCCTACCGATAGGAACCCTAACCCTAGGGCGGGAAGCGCTACCCATAGGAACCCTAACCCTAGCTCCAAGTGCCCTACCCATAGGAACCCTAACCCTAGCTCCAAGTGCCCTACCCATAGGAACCCTAACCCTAGCTCCAAGTGCCCTACACATAGGAACCCTAACCCTAGCTCCAAGTGCCCTACCCATAGGAACCCTAACCCTAGATCCAAGTGCCCTACACGTAGGAACCGTAACGCTAGGGCGGGAAGCCCTACCCATAGGAACCCTAACCCTAGGGCGGGAAGCCCTACCCATAGGAACCCTAACCCTAGCTCCAAGTGCCCTACCCATAGGAACCCTAACCCTAGCTCCAGGTGCCCTACACATAGGAACCCTAACCCTAGCTCCAAGTGCCCTACCAATAGGAATCCTAACCCTAGATCCAAGTGCCCTACACATGGGAACCCTAACCCTAGGGCGGGAAGCCCTACCCATAGGAACCATAACCCTAGCTCTAAGTGCCCTACCCATAGGAACCCTAACCCTAGGGCGGGAAGCACTACCCATAGGAATCCTAACCCAAGGGCTGGAAGCCCTACCCATAGGAACCCTAACCCTAGCTCCAAGTGCCCTACCCATAGGAACCCTAACCCTAGCTCCAGGTGCAGTACACATAGGAACCCTAACCCTAGGGCGGGAAGCCCTACCCGTAGGAACCCTAACCCTAGGGCTGGAAGCCCTACCCATAGGAACCCTAACCCTAGCTCCAAGTGCCCTACAAATAGGAACCCTAACCCTAGGTCGGGAAGCCCTACCCATAGGAACCCTAACCCTAGTTCCAAGTGCCCTACACATAGGAACCCTAACCCTAGCTCCAAGTGCCATACCCATAGGAACCCTAACCCTAGGGCGGGAAGCCCTACCATAGGAACCCTAACCCTAGGTCCAAGTGCCCTACCCATACGAACCCTAACCCTAGGGCGGGAAGCCCTACCCATAGGTACCCTAACCCTAGCTCCAAGTGCCCTACACATAGGAACCCTAACCCTAGGGCGGGAAGCCCTACCCATAGGAACCCTAACCCTAGCTCCAAGTGCCCTACCCATAGGAACCCTAACCCTAGCTCCAAGTGCCCTACCCATAGGAACCCTAACCCTAGCTCCAAGTGCCCTACCCATAGGAATCCTAACCCTAGGGCGGGAAGCCCTACCCATAGGAACCCTAACCCTAGCTCCAAGAGCCCTACCCATAGGAACCCTAACCCTAGCTCAAAGTGCCGTACCCATAGGAACCCTAACCCTAGGGCGGGAAGCCCTACCCATAGGAACCCTAACCCTAGCTCCAAGTGCCCTACCCATAGGAATCCTAACCCTAGGGCGGGAAGCCCTACCCATAGGAACCCTAACCCTAGCTCCAAGAGCCCTACCCATAGGAACCCTAACCCTAGCTCAAAGTGCCGTACCCATAGGAACCCTAACCCTAGCTCCAAGTGCCCTACCCATAGGAACCCTAACCCAAGCTCCAGGTCCCTACACATAGGAACCATAACACTAGGGCGGGAAGCCCTACCCATAGGAACCCTAACCCTAGGGCGGGAAGCACTACCCATAGGAATCCTAACCCAAGGGCTGGAAGCCCTACCCATAGGAACCCTAACCCTAGCTCCAAGTGCCCTACCCATAGGAACCCTAACCCTAGCTCCAGGTGCAGTACACATAGGAACCCTAACCCTAGGGCGGGAAGCCCTACCCGTAGGAACCCTATCCCTAGGGCTGGAAGCCCTACCCATAGGAACCCTAACCCTAGCTCTAAGTGCCCTACCCATAGGAACCCTAACCCTAGGGCGGGAAGCACTACCCATAGGAATCCTAACCCAAGGGCTGGAAGCCCTACCCATAGGAACCCTAACCCTAGCTCCAAGTGCCCTACCCATAGGAACCCTAACCCTAGCTCCAGGTGCAGTACACATAGGAACCCTAACCCTAGGGCGGGAAGCCCTACCCGTAGGAACCCTATCCCTAGGGCTGGAAGCCCTACCCATAGGAACCCTAACCCTAGCTCCAAGTGCCCTACAAATAGGAACCCTAACCCTAGGTCGGGAAGCCCTACCCATAGGAACCCTAACCCTAGTTCCAAGTGCCCTACACATAGGAACCCTAACCCTAGCTACAAGTGCCCTACCCATAGGAACCCTAACCCTAGGGCGGGAAGCCCTACCATAGGAACCCTAACCCTAGGTCCAAGTGCCCTACCCATACGAACCCTAACCCTAGGGAGGGAAGCCCTACCCATAGGTACCCTAACCGTAGCTCCAAGTGCCCTACACATAGGAACCCTAACCCTAGGGCGGGAAGCCCTACCCATAGGAACCCTAACCCTAGCTCCAAGTGCCCTACCCATAGGAACCCTAACCCTAGCTCCAAGTGCCCTACCCATAGGAACCCTAACCCTAGGGCGGGAAGCCCTACCCATAGGAACCCTAACCCTAGCTCCAAGTGCCCTACCCATAGGAATCCTAACCCTAGGGCGGGAAGCCCTACCCATAGGAACCCTAACCCTAGCTCCAAGAGCCCTACCCATAGGAACCCTAACCCTAGCTCAAAGTGCCGTACCCATAGGAACCCTAACCCTAGCTCCAAGTGCCCTACCCATAGGAACCCTAACCCAAGCTCCAGGTGCCCTACACATAGGAACCATAACCCTAGGGCGGGAAGCCCTACCCATAGGAACCCTAACCCTAGGGCGGGAAGCTGTACCCATAGGAACCCTAACCCTAGTTCCAAGTGCCCTACACATAGGAACCCTAACCCTAGGGCTGGAAGCCCTACCCATAGGAACCCTAACCCTAGCTCCAAGTGCCCTACACATAGGAAAACTAACCCTAGGGCGGGAAGCCCTACCCATAGGAAGCCTAACCCTAGGGCGGGAAGCCCTACCCATAGGAACCCTAACCCTAGCTCCAAGTGCCCTACCCATAGGAACCCTAACCCTAGGGCGGGAAGCCCTACCCATAGGAACCCTAACCCTAGCTCCAAGTGCCCTACCCATAGGAACCCTAACCCTAGCTCCAAGTGCCGTACCCATAGGAACCCTAACCCTAGCTCCAAGTGCCCTACCCATAAGAACCCTAACCCTAGGGCGGAAAGCCCTACACATAGGAAGCCAAACACTAGGTCCAAGTGCCCTACCCATAGGAACCCTAACCCTAGCTCCAAGCGCCCTACCTATAGGAACCCTAACCCTAGCTCCAAGCGCCCTACCCATAGGAACCCTAACCCTAGCTCCAAGCGCCCTACCCATAGGAACCCTAACCCTAGTTCCAAGCTCCCTACCCATAGGAACCCTAACCCTAGCTCCAAGTGCCCTACCCATAGGAACCCTAACCCTAGGGCGCGAAGCCCTACCCATAGGAACCCTAACCCTAGCTCCAAGTGCCCTACACATAGGAACCCTAACCCTAGGGCGGGAAGCCCTACCCATAGGAACCCTAACCCTAGCTCCAAGTGCCCTACTCATAGGAACCCTAAACCTAGGGCGGGAAGCCCTACCCATAGGAACCCTAACCCTAGCTCCAAGTGCCCTACCCATAGGAACCCTAACCCTAGGGCGGGAAGCCCTACCCATAGGAACCCTAACCCTAGCTCCAAGTGCCCTACACATAGGAACCCTAACCCTAGGGCGGGAAGCCCTACCCATAGGAACCCTAACCCTAGCTCCAAGTGCCCTACCCATAGGAACCCTAACCCTAGCTCCAAGTGCCCTACCCATAGGAACCCTAACCCTAGCTCCAAGTGCCCTAAACATAGGAACCCTAACCCTAGGGCGGGAAGCCCTACCCATAGGAACCCTAACCCTAGCTCCAAGTGCCCTACCCCTAGGAACCCTAACCCTAGGGCGGGAAGCCCTACCCATAGGAACCCTAACCCTAGCTCCAGGTGCCCTACACATAGGAACCCTAACCCTAGGGCGGGAAGCCCTACCCATAGGAACCCTAACCCTAGCTCCAAGTGCCCTACCCATAGGAACCCTAACCCTAGCTCCAAGTGCCCTACACATAGGAACCCTAACCCTAGGGCGGGAAGCCCTACCCATAGGAACCCTAACCCTAGGGCGGGAAGCCCTACCCATAGGAACCCTAACCCTAGCTCTAAGTGCCCTACCCATAGGAACCCTAACCCTAGCTCCAAGTGTGCTACACATAGGAACCCTAACCATAGCTCCAAGTGCCCTACCCATAGGAACCCTAACCCTAGCTCCAAGTGCCCTACACATAGGAACCCTAACCCTATGGCGGGAAGCCCTACCCATAGGAACCCTAACCCTAGCTCCAAGTGCCCTACACATAGGAACCCTAACCCTAGGGCGGGAAGCCCTACTCATAGGAACCCTAACCCTAGCTCCAAGTGCGCTACAGATAGGAACCCTAACCCTAGCTCCAAGTGCCCTACCCATAGGAACCCTAAACCTAGCTCCAAGTGCCCTACCCATAGGAATCCTAACCCTAGGGCGGGAAGCCCTACCCATAGGAACCCTAACCCTAGCTCCAAGTGCCCTACACATAGGAACCCTAACCCTAGGGCGGGAAGCCCTACCCATAGGAACCCTAATCCTAGCTCCAAGTGCCCTACTCCTAGGAACACTAACCCTAGGGCGGTAAGCCCTACCCATAGGAACCCTACCCCTAGCTCCAGGTGCCCTACACATAGGAACCCTAACCCTAGGGTGGGAAGCCCTACCCATAGGAACCCTAACCCTAGCTCCAAGTGCCCTACACATAGGAACCCTAACCCAAGCTCCAAGTGCCCTACCAATAGGAACCCTAACCCTAGCTCCAAGTGCCCTACACATAGGAACCCTAACCGTAGGGCGGGAAGCCCTACCCATAGGAACCCTGACCCTAGGGCGGGAAGCCCTACCGATAGGAACCATAACCCTAGCTCCAAGTGCCCTACCGATAGGAACCCTAACCCTAGGGCGGGAAGCCCTACCCATAGGAACCCTAACCCTAGCTCCAAGTGCCCTACCCATAGGAACCCTAACCCTAGCTCCAAGTGCCCCACCCATAGGAACCCTAACCCTAGCTCCAAGTGCCCTACCCATAGGAACCCTAACCCTAGATCCAAGTGCCCTACACATAGGAACCCTAACGCTAGGGCGGGAAGCCCTACCCATAGGAACCCTAACCCTAGGGCGGGAAGCCCTACCCATAGGAACCCTAACCCTAGCTCCAAGTGCCCTACCCATAGGAACCCTAACCCTAGCTCCAATTGCCCTACACATAGGAACCCAAACCCTTGCTCCAAGTGCCCTACCAATAGGAATCCTAACCCTAGATCCAAGTGCCCTACACATAGGAACCCTAACCCTAGGGCGGGAAGCCCTACCCATAGGAACCGTAACCCTAGCTCTAAGTGCCCTACCCATAGGAACCCTAACCCTAGGGCGGGAAGCACTACCCATAGGAATCCTAACCCAAGGGCTGGAAGCCCTACCCATAGGAACCCTAACCCTAGCTCCAAGTGCCCTACCCATAGGAACCCTAACCCTAGCTCCAGGTGCAGTACACATAGGAACCCTAACCCTAGGGCGGGAAGCCCTACCCGTAGGAACCCTAACCCTAGGGCTGGAAGCCCTACCCATAGGAACCCTAACCCTAGCTCCAAGTGCCCTACAAATAGGAACCCTAACCCTAGGTCGGGAAGCCCTACCCATAGGAACCCTAACCCTAGGTCCAAGTCCCCTACACATAGGAACCCTAACCCTAGCTCCAAGTGCCCTACCCATAGGAACCCTAACCCTAGGGCGGGAAGCCCTACCCATAGGAACCCTAACCCTAGCTCCAAGTGCCCTACCCATAGGAACCCTAACCCTAGCTCCAAGTGCCCTACCCATAGGAACCCTAACCCTAGCTCCAAGTGCCCTACACATAGGAACCCTAACCCTAGGGCGGGAAGCCCTACCATAGGAACCCTAACCCTAGGTCCAAGTGCCCTACCCATACGAACCCTAACCCTAGGGCGGGAAGCCCTACCCATAGGTACCCTAACCCTAGCTCCAAGTGCCCTACACATAGGAACCCTAACCCTAGGGCGGGAAGCCCTACCCATAGGAACCCTAACCCTAGCTCCAAGTGCCCTACCCATAGGAACCCTAACCCTAGCTCCAAGTGCCCTACCCATAGGAACCCTAACCCTAGCTCCAAGTGCCCTACCCATAGGAACCCTAACCCTAGGGCGGGAAGCCCTACCCATAGGAACCCTAACCCTAGCTCCAAGTGCCCTACCCATAGGAATCCTAACCCTATGGCGGGAAGCCCTACCCATAGGAACCCTAACCCTAGCTCCAAGAGCCCTACCCATAGGAACCCTAACCCTAGCTCAAAGTGCCGTACCCATAGGAACCCTAACCCTAGCTCCAAGTGCCGTACCCATAGGAACCCTAACCCAAGCTCCAGGTGCCCTACACATAGGAACCATAACCCTAGGGCGGGAAGCCCTACCCATAGGAACCCTAACCCTAGGGCGGGAAGCCCTACCCATAGGAACCCTAACCCTAGCTCCAAGTGCCCTACACATAGGAACCCTAACCCTAGGGCTGGAAGCCCTACCCATAGGAACCCTAACCCTAGCTCCAAGTGCCCTACACATAGGAAAACTAACCCTAGGGCGGGAAGCCCTACCCATAGGAACCCTAACCCTAGGGCGGGAAGCCCTACCCATAGGAACCCTAACCCTAGCTCCAAGTGCCCTACCCATAGGAACCCTAACCCTAGCTCCAAGTGCCCTACACATAGGAACCCTAACCCTATGGCGGGAAGCCCTACCCATAGGAACCCTAACCCTATCTCCAAGTGCCCTACACATCGGAACCCTAACCCTAGGGCGGGAAGCCCTACTCATAGGAACCCTAACCCTAGCTCCAAGTGCGCTACAGATAGGAACCCTAACCCTAGCTCCAAGTGCCCTACCCATAGGAACCCTAAACCTAGCTCCAAGTGCCCTACCCATAGGAACCCTAACCCTAGGGCGGGAAGCCCTACCCATAGGAACCCTAACCCTAGCTCCAAGTGCGCTACAGATAGGAACCCTAACCCTAGCTCCAGGTGCCCTACCCATAGGAACCCTAACCCTAGGCAGGGAAGCCCTACCCATAGGAACCCTAACCCTAGCTCCAAGTGCCCTACACATAGGAACCCTAACCCTAGCTCCAAGTGCCGTACACATAGAAACCCTAACCCTAGGGCGGGAAGCCCTACCCATAGGAACCCTAACCTTAGCTCCAAGTGCCATACTTATAGGAACCCTAACCCTAGGGTGGGAAGCCCTACCCATAGGAACCCTTACCCTAGCTCCAAGTGCCCTACACATAGGAACCCTAACCGTAGGGCGGGAAGCCCTACCCATAGGAACCCTAACCCTAGCTCCAAGTGCCCTACCCATAGGAACCCTAACCCTAGGGCGGGAAGCCCTACATATAGGAACCCTAACCCTAGGGCGGGAAGCCCTACCCATAGGAACCCAACCCTAGCTCCAAGTGCCCTACACATAGGATCCCTAACCCTAGGGCGGGAAGCCCTACCAATAGGAACACTAACCCTATCTCCAAGTGCCCTACCCATAGGAACCCTAACCCTAGGGCGGGAAGCCCTACCCATCGGAACCCTAACCCTAGCTCCAAGTGCCCTACCCATAGGAACCCTAACCCAAGGGCGGGAAACCGTACATATAGGAACCCTAACCCTAGGGCGGGAAGCCCTACCCATAGGAACCCTAACCCTAGCTCCAAGTGCCCTACACATAGGAACCCTAACCCTAGGGCGGGAAGCCCTACCCATAGGAACCCTAACCCTAGGTCCAAGTCCCCTACACATAGGAACCCTAACCCTAGCTCCAAGTGCCCTACCCATAGGAACCCTAACCCTAGGGCGGGAAGCCCTACCCATAGGAACCCTACCCCTAGCTCCAGGTGCAGTACACATAGGAACCCTAACCCTAGGGCGGGAAGCCCTACCCGTAGGAACCCTAACCCTAGGGCTGGAAGCCCTACCCATAGGAACCCTAACCCTAGCTCCAAGTGGCCTACAAATAGGAACCCTAACCCTAGGTCGGGAAGCCCTACCCATAGGAACCCTAACCCTAGGTCCAAGTCCCCTACACATAGGAACCCTAACCCTAGCTCCAAGTGCCCTACCCATAGGAACCCTAACCCTAGGGCGGGAAGCCCTACCCATAGGAACCCTAACCCTAGCTCCAAGTGCCCTACCCATAGGAACCCTAACCCTAGCTCCAAGTGCCCTACCCATAGGAACCCTAACCCTAGCTCCAAGTGCCCTACACATAGGAACCCTAACCCTAGGGCGGGAAGCCCTACCATAGGAACCCTAACCCTAGGTCCAAGTGCCCTACCCATACGAACCCTAACCCTAGGGCGGGAAGCCCTACCCATAGGTACCCTAACCCTAGCTCCAAGTGCCCTACACATAGGAACCCTAACCCTAGGGCGGGAAGCCCTACCCATAGGAACCCTAACCCTAGCTCCAAGTGCCCTACCCATAGGAACCCTAACCCTAGCTCCAAGTGCCCTACACATAGGAACCCTAATCCTAGGGCGGGAAGCCCTATCCATAGGAACCCTAACCCTAGGGCGGGAAGCCCTACCTATAGGAACCCTAACCCTAGCTCCAAGTGCCCTACCCATAGGAACCCTAACCCTAGGGCGGGAAGCCCTACCCGCAACACCGCGGTCCTGCTCTCCGGCAGGAGCCCTGCAGGCCCGCGGTCCCACTCTCCCGCCCAAGCGCAGCAACCCCGCAGCCGCACTCTCTTCACTCACAGCCCCGCAACCCTGCAGCCCCACTCGCTGGACTGGAGCCCGCAAAATCGCGATCCCGCCGGCAACCCCACACCCCCGCTCTTCTGGCAGGAGCCCGCAACCATGGAGCCACGGTCCCCTGGCAGGAGCCCTGAGACTCCTGCTACCCAGCCAAGAGCCCAGCAACCCGGTGTCCCGCTCCCCCACCCAAGTGCAGAAGCCCCGCAGCCCCACTCTCTTGGCCTGGAGCCTGCAACCCTGTGTGATGGAGTAGGGGCTGTCTGTGTGGGGTTGGGAGAGCCGGGGAGGACTTTAGGTGAGGGACAGGTATTCAGCCTGTAACCTGAGCTAGGCAGGGGGGAGGGGAGGTCAACACCTTTGCCAGGGGAGCTAGACAAAGAAAAAGAGCCGAGTGGAGAGGGGGAGTCAGTTTCAGATTGGGGCTGGATGGTGGGAGTTCAGGGAATCCTAGGCTGGGATCCAAGCACCGTGAACCCCAGAAAGGCAAGATTGAGAGGTCCTGGCTCTGAACACTAGCTCTGCTGTAGCCTGTGCTCCTGTTTTTCAATAAACCTTCTGTTTTACAGGCTGGCTGAGAGTCCCTGTGAGTCCGAGGAAGAGGGGTGCAGGGCCGGACTCCCCCACACTCCGTGACAGTCTCCAACACCTTCAGTTGGCACCTTTGCAGAGGAGGGGCCCAGGCCATCAGTTGCAAGGAGACAGAGTGTCAGGCATTTAGGTGCACTGGTCTCTTGCTTTGCTAGATACTTAAGAACTGCATAGGGGACACTGAGGCACCAACACAGCATTCACAGACCCCCAGTAAGAACAGTCCCCCTTCGTCACATCTCTCTCCCCCCTTCGAGACCGAACTGAGTGGGGTCACTTCAGCCAGTGACCTGGGGAAGTTCGAACCCACCTACATTCCCATGGATGCCCCAGGATCCCCCCAGTTATGGGGGAAGAGTTACCCCAGGCCATTCCAGTTTCCTGCCCCCCTTTAGGTCGGGGGGACTCAAGGGCACTCGCAGTTGGCAGGTGGAAAGGCTTATGCAGCCCAGGGCTTTTTGTCACTCCAATACCCCTGGGGTTCAAGCTGGGCTGGGGTCTTCTCAACGCGTTCCAGTCTGGGGGGGCTGTGATTTGGGCTCTCTTGGTTCAGAGCCCTTTCGTAAAGCAGAGTTGCACTGTTAAGCCCTTTGTTAGAGCTCCTTCCGTGAAAATAGCAAAACATGACCCTTTTCGCTGCGAGCGAGGAACGTCTAATGGAATCGTCCTCCTTCTGCAATTCTGATACACTGCTGAGTAATTGGCAGTTCTACGTTGTGAAAACAGTGAAACATGAGAAATTCACTGCAGATTATTGGGAAGCACGAATTCCTCCTGCTCCCATCCTAAAATTGCTATTCGGATGCACAGCTAGCAACTTGACCGAGCTACGCTGTGAAAACAGCTATACCTGAGCAATATTCATTCGAAATCACTCGTAGGCATGAATTTCTTCTGGAAACACGCTAAAAATGCTATTCGGTTCCACTGCTGGCTATTTGGAAGAGCTCCGTTTGTGAAAATTCCTAAAAAGGAGACGTTCAGTGCAAACCACTGCTAGGCAACACTTTCTCCTAGACCCATCTTACCAATGCTATTCCGATGCATTGCTGGCAATTTGGCAGAGATCCGTTTGGGAAAACAGCGAAATGTGAGAAATTCATTGCGGATTATTAGTAGTCATGAATTTCTCCTGGTACCATCCTAAAATTGATATCAAACTGCACTGCTGTCAATTTGACAGAGGTACGATTTCAAAGAAGGTTTCAAAGCAGCTAAACATGAGAAAGGATTCCACATCATTGGTAAGCACGACTTCCTCCTGTTCCCATCCTAAATTTGCTATTCGGATGCACAGCAACAACATGACCGAGATACGCTGTGAAAACAGCTACACATGAGCAATTCATTCCAAATCACTCGTAGGCACGAATTGCTCCTGGAACCATCCTACAAATGTTATTCGATTACACTCCTGCCCATTTGGCAGAGATCCGTTTGTGAAAATAGCTAAACCTCAGAAATTCAGTCAAAATGTAAGCTAGGCACATGAAAAGAGCTAATGAAGAATTATTAAACCCACATCAGTGCTAGACACGACTTTCCCCTTGAACCAACCTCCAATTGCTATTCGAAAGCACTGGTGGCTATTTGGCAGAGTTCCTTTCGTGAAAATTGCTAAAAAGGAGACGTTCAGTGCAAAGCACTGCTAGGCAACACTTTCTCCTGGAACCATTTTACAAATGCTATTCGGTTGCATTGCTGGCCATAAGACTAATCTGCGTGTGTGAAAATGGAAAATATGAGAAATTCGAATCATAGTGCAGCTACAGACAAGAGCAATGTCTAGCTACAAGGGGATCCAGTCCATTTGAAATGTACGCTGTTTCAGAAAAGGAAAATAGGAGAATATGAGAAAATATGAGAAATTATGAGAAATTCGTTCAGGATCACTGCTAGGCACCGATTTATCTGAGAATCGTCTTTCACAAGCCAATAGCATCCCCTGCTGGACATTTGGTAAAGATTCCTTTCGTGAACCTTGCTAAACATGAGCCAGTCATTGCAGCTCACTGATAGGTACGAATTTCTCTTTGAAATAGCCACAAAATAGCATTCGGTTGCACTGTTAAGCCCTTTGTTAGAGCTCCTTCCGTGAATATAGCAAAACATGACCCTTTCGAGCCTTATCTCTGCGAGCGAGGAAAGTCTAATGGAATCGTCCTCCTTCTGCAATTCTGATGCACTGCTGAGTATTTGGCAGTGCTACATAACTAATAGATTTTTCTCTCCTAATAATCGTCTGCCTTTTTGAGTTCCCACTTCCTAGCAGAAAATTACGGCTTTCAGGTACTCTCTATACTTGAATTCTTTAAAAATAACCTAATCTGCTAATGTTTACTCTTCAGGGACGTAATCTCAGTCGAGTCAGAAGTCTTTGATATAGGTGAGCAAATCTGCTGTGGAAATAAACTGGTAGTCGGCCATTGATTTTAAAGACGCTCGAATCATAGTGCAGCTACAGACAAGAGCAATGTCTAGCTACAAGGGGACCCAGTCCATTTGAAATGTACGCTGTTTCAGAAAAGGAACTAGAAATGGGTTCAAAGCCTACAGCTACCCACAGCTCACAGGTATTTGACTCATGGGGTTGGTTTTGGGCCGCTCTAGAGACAGCGATTAGCCAACTATCTAAAGTTTAGGGTGTTCAGATGCACGGATCTATCTATCTATCTATCTATCTATCTATCTATCTATCTATCTATCACGAACACTAATAAGCATCTTTAATTTTTCTTGTTTAAGCAATGCCATTGGAACTGCGGCAGTTTTACTGACAACATTACTGAAAAGTTCTACAGTTACCTTATCTATCTACAGATCTAGCTATCCATAAACACTAATGAGCATCTTTAATTTTTCTGGCTTAAGAATTTCCATTTGAACTCCTCCTGGTCTACTTACAACTTTTCTCCACATTGATCTATCTAGCGATCTAGCTAGCTGTCTAGCGACCTAGACAGCTATCTAATCACTAAAACTAATGAGCTTTTATTTTTCTTGTTTACGCATTTCCAGCGGAACTTCCCCTGTTTCACTGACAAGTATCAGAGGGGTAGCTGTGTAAGTCTTAGGTTATATTTAATAATGTCTTATGTATTCAGGTGCCTGTCTGATCCGATAGCTAGCTAGCTAGATTGCTAGATCGAGTAACTGAATAACGCTTGAGTAAAGCTATCAGGAAAACAGGGACTCTTACAAAGAGAAAAAGTAAAGCTTCTTATCACTGTTCGTGATTAGTTAGCTCCATCGATCGAGCTAGAGCGAGAGACAGACAGTGTAACTGTATAAATCTTGAGAAATGCTGTCAGTGAAACAGGGGAAGTTCCATTTGTAATTGTAAACCGTACACAAGAAAAATAAAAGGTGCTCATTAGTGTTTGTGATTAGATAGATAATTAGATCGCTAGACAGCTAGCTAGATCGCTACGTTGTTAAAAGTGAATAAAGTTGTAAGTAGAACAGAGGGAGCTCAAATGGAAACGCTTAAACAAGAAAAATTAAAGATGCTTATTAGTGTTCGTGATTAGATAGATAGATAGCTATTGCATCTGCACACACTAAACTTTAGGTAGTTGCAGAGGAGCTCTGTCTCCAGAACGGCAAAAACCAAAACCCTGCGCCAATACCTGTGGCTGATGGTATCTGCAGGCTTTGAAACCATTTCTAGGTCCTTTTCTGAAAGAGCGTACATTTCAAATGGTCCCCCGCGCGTACCTGGACATAGATCTAGTCTGCAGCTGCCCTATTAATCGAGCGTGGGTGTCTTTCAAATCACTGGCCGACTAACTCTTCATTTCTACAGCAGATTTGCTCAAAGACTCCTGTCCCGACTGAGATTCCATACCTCAAGTTGTTTTTAAAGAATTCGAGAAACAGAAAGAATGTAATAAGCCGTATTTTGAAACTAGGAAGGGTGAACTCAAAAAGACAGACGACTTTTCCAATAAAGGCATTAAAAAGTCAGGCACGAGAATGAGCCTAGGAAACTTCATTCCAGAGACTAATTCTTTCCAAAGCTCCAAGGGCCTGTATAGAGAGGCTAATATTACAAGCAGCAGCTTAGCCATAGCTAGATTAAAATGGCTCTATAGCTGTGTAGGCATACACATAGATTGCTGTTACAGCTCAAACTCAGACACCTAGGTAGTGGAGACTAAGTGAAATCCTGACTGTAAACCCAGTAAACTATACAATTTGGAACTGTATGAAGTAAAATTGGAATGCATGTTCCTCTAAACCTGGGCTAGACAACCTATGGCACGTGTGCCGAAGGCTGCACAGAAGCTGATTTTCAGTGGCACTCACACTGCCCGGTCCTCGCCACCAATTCGAGGCAGAGGATTATGGGGAGGGTGGCGCTGTCCATTTTAATTTCAATATAGATGAAGCGTCTTCATCATTTAAGAAACCTTATTTACTATACATACAAACAAAGTTTAGTGTCAGAGGGGTAGCCGTGTTAGTCTGGTTCTGTAAAAGCAGCAAAGAATCCTGTGGCACCTTATAGACTAACAGACGTTTTGCAGCATGAGCTTTCGTGGGTGAACACCCACTTCTTCGGATGCAATTAGTTTAGTTATACATTTTAGACATAAAGAAAGAGACCTTCTGAAAACCTTGATATGTATTTCGGTTACGCGAAACCTCAAAAATGAGTGACTAAATGAAGACTGGGCACAGCTCTTCTGAAACGGTGCCGAGCCCTGCTGTAGCCAGTCTTATTGCACGACAGAGAGAGTTTTTCCTAGAAACCAGCAGAGGGTGCTGTTGCCTTGTCAAGGCTCTTTCCTTGAGGCTTTTGAAAAAGCTCCGGTGAAGTAGTTTATTTTTCAAGAGCGCTATGCTAAATGGACTAGAAAAATGCCACGAAATGAGCTGCCCGGGGAGCGGGCGCGTACGGACGGTCGCGCGCCGGCCGGAGGAGCGTGGATCCCGCTCCCTCGGTGGGTCCGCGGGGTCCAGAACATAGAAAAGACTTTACAAAAGAGGTGATCCATTCTAATTCTCTCCGAAGTAACAGAGCAGGCTATAAACACTACTATAGCGACTCATTGAAATAGTCACTGCCAGACATGGACTTCTTGTCCTCAGGCGCTCTCTGAACTCTTCCCGGCTACGTTCTCAGCCATACTCTATTTTGGTGACAAAACCCTCTTAGTTGTCTCTCTTCAGAACCACAACTATTTCGTGCATCTCCACAATAAATGTCGCAGAGACCCTCTTCTCGAGCTGTCCCACATTAGTAAGACTTCACCATAGGCGACAGGTACAGTATTGTCTCGCTCTCCGGGACCAAGCTCCGCAACCCCTTTCTCCCTCTCCTCCGGCTGTAGCTCCACATCCCCGCGGCCCTCTCCCCCGGCCAGAACCTCGCAACTTCAGAGCTCCCAGCCGGAGCCCCACAACCCCGCGGTCCCGCTCCCCCGCCCAAGTACAGAAACCCCGCAGCCACACTCTCTTGTCCCGGAGCCCCGCAACCCTCCACCCCCAGTCGCCGGACCGGAGCCGGCAACCCTGCAGGCCCCGTTCTCTCGGTCAGAGGCTCGCAACCCCGCACTCTGGCCGGAACCCCGTAACCCGGCAGCCCCGCTCTCCCGGCAGGAGGCCCGCAACCTAGCAGACCCGTGCTCCCGGCCGGAGCCCCCAACCCCTTGGTTCCGCATCCCCGGCCGGACCTCCGCATCCCCGCGATCCCGTTGTCCCGGCCAAGCGCGGCAAGTCCTGCGGCTCCGTTTCCCCGACCGGAGCACGGCCACCCCTTCGTCCCGCTCCCACCGGCCGGAGCTCCGCGTCCCCGCCAGAACCTCGCAACCCCAGAGCTCCCGGTCAGAGGCTCACAACCCCGCAGCCCCCCTCTCTGGCCGGAACCCCGTAACCCCGCAGCCCCGCTCTCCCGACCAGAGCCCCGCAACACCGCGTCCCGCTACCCAGGCTGGAGCCCCGCCACCCAGCAGACCCGTTCTCCCGGCCGGATCTCCGCAACCCCTTGGTCCCGCATCTCCGGCCGGACCTCCGCATCCCCGCGATCCCGCTGTCCCGGCCGAGCGCGGCAAGTCCCGCGGCTCCATTTCCCCGACCGGAGCACGGCAACCCCCGCCCCGCTCTCCCGGCCAGAGCCCTGCCACCCCATAGTCCCGCTCACCCGGCTGGAGTCCGCAACTCCCCAGACCTACTCTCACCGCTGGAGCCCCGGGGCACCGACACGCTGGACAGAGCCCCGCCAACCCGGACAGAGCCCGGCTAACGCAGACCGAGCCCCGCAACACTGAGTCCTGCTCTCCCGGCAGGAGCCCTGCAACCCCGTGGTCCCACTCCCCAGACCAAGTGCAGCAACCACTCTCTCCACTCAGAGCCCCACAACCCTGCAGCCCCACTCGCCGGACCGGAGCCCCACAAAACCGCGATCCCCCGGCAACCCCGCACCCCCGCTCTTCTGGCAGGAGCCCGCAACCATGGAGCCCCGCTCTCCTGGCAGCAGCCCCGCAACTCCTTGGTCCCGCTCCCCCGGCCGGAGCTCCGCATGCCAGCGATCCGGCTGTCCCAGCTGAGCGCAGCAAGTCCCGCGGATCCGCTCCCACGGCCAGAACCCCGCAAGCCCGCGGTCCCGCTCCCCCGCCAGAACCACGCAACTCCGCAGGCCCACTCTCCTCGCTGGAGCCCCAGGGCCCCGACACCCCAGCCAGATCCCGTCACCCTGTGGTCCCGCTCTCCCGGCAGGAGCCCCACAACTCCGGCGCCCCGGTGCCCGGACACCCCGGAGAGAGCCCCGCTACCCCGGACAGAGCCCCCCCAACCCCGCGGTCCTGCTCTCCCGGCATCACCCCTGCTAGGGCTCCGCAACCCTTGTGACAAAGGTGGACTGTTCCTACTGGGGTCTGTGAATGCTGTGTTGGTGCCTCAGTGTCCCCTATGCAGTTCTTAAGTATCTAGCAAAGCAAGAGGCCAGTGCACCTAAATGCCCGACACTCTGTCTCCTAGCAACTGCTGGCCTGGGCCCCTCCTCTGCAAAGGTGCCAACTGAAGGTGTTGGAGACAAAGAGATCAGGTGACCTCCTGGCCGGGGAAAGGGGCTGAGCAGAGAGGAGGGACTGGAGGGAGTTGGGGAGACTGGAGCTGGCTCGGGGAGGAAGGGGAGGACAGACAGGGCTCTGATCTCGCAATGGGGCTGTGGGGCTCCTGGGGCCCCAAGATGGGCCTAACAGCGGGGATCTGGTTCTCTGTGCCTGCAAGACCTGTGTTGCACTGTGTTCCTGGCATCTGAATAAACCACCTGCTTTACTGGCTGTGCCCGTGTCCCAGTACCCAGTGACCTTCCTCACATCTACGTCCAGGGGAACAAGGCACTCTATCCAGAGGGGCAGCCCCGTGCCCATCCTGTAAACCCAAACTTCGGAGCCTGGAGCATCCAGCCCCCCAAGAGGAACTGACCTGGGGCCCTCCTCCCTCCTTCCCAGGTGGAACGCTGCCAGCCCCCCTTTCCTGGGAATGTTGCCCCTCATCTGACTGGGTCTTTACCCAGTCAAACCTCTGCGGGTTGGGTCTGCTCGGTCTGCCTCTGAGAGTCCTGGTGAATCGCAGGAAGCTGGGGGTGCAGGACGCTGACTCCCCCACACTCCGTGACAGCTGGTGGCAGGGGCGGAATGTACTGCACCCCGTGGACGGCGCTTCCTGCAGTAAGTGACTAGGGAGCAGTAAAACGAAGGGGCGATTTCAGGAGGCAATTAACCCCGGGAGCGTGTGACCAGCACAAAGGACTTTGCAGTAACAGGGTCCCCGGGGGATTGCAGGAGCAGTCTCAGGGGCGGAGGACTCTGCAGCACGACCCTGGCCGAGAGGGAGTGACCTGAAGAAGGGCTGGTGCACGAGGGGTCTCCCTGGAACCGGTGGGAAGCTGAGAGCACACGCCGGCGAGTGGCCAGCAGGAAGATATATGCTAAGCACCTTAAGAAAGACCTGGTGGAGCTGTGCAGGCAGAGGGGGCTGCGCATTGGGAGGTCCACCAAAGACCAGCTAATTGCCCAGCTGGAGGAGAAGGATCGCTTGGGTGAACCGAGCCCTGTCCCAGAGGGAAGCCGCCCAACAGATACAGTGTGGGCCGCGGGGCCTGACATGGCTGGGAGGGGCCAGACTGCTGCCGAGGACACCCCGAGACCCTGCCCACCTATACCTATGGGAGGGGTTGGGGGAAGCCCAGTGAATACTGAGGGCACCCTGAGCCGGCGGCCAGCAGGGGATCGTCCCGGCAGAACTCCCCGTCCCTGGAACAGATGCGGTTGGAATATGACAGAGGAGTGGAGGAGGCAAGAACTGAAGGAGCGGGAGAACCAGCATAAACACGAGGAGAACCAGCGCCAGCATGAGCTGGAACTGGCCCGGCTGAGGAGCAGCGGGGCCCCGGCTACGGTGAGCGAGGTGGGACCCAAGCCTACAAAAATCTTTGCTAAAGGCTTCCTGGCCCGGCGTAAGGAGTGGAAGGACATAGATACCTTCCTGACGGCCTTTGAGAATACCTGCGAGCTGCACAGGGTTGACCCTGCAGACAGGATCCCGTTTCTAACCCCCTTATTGGACTCCACAGCCGTGGAGGTGTACAGCCGAATGAAAGGGGCGGAGTCAGGGGACTATGAACTGTTCAAACAGGCCCTGCTCCACGAGTTTGGGCTGACTCCTGCGATGTACAGGAAGAGGTTCCGGAACAACATAAAACCCGTGAGGTCCCATACCTACAACTGGTCAACCGGGCGAAGGGGTATGCCCACAAGTGAACAGCTGGGGCCCAAACTAAAGAGGACATGCTTGACCTATACATACTGGAGCACCTGTATGAGCAGTGCCCGTCTGACCTGAGGCTGTGGTTGATGGACCAGGAGCCTGAGAACCCGCAGCACGCAGGCCAGCTGGTCGACCGATTTGTGGACAGTCGGGCAGGGAATAGCAGGGAGAAGTCTCGAAGGAGCAGGCCTGCCTCAACGCAGCGAGAAAGTCACCATGGGACCTCCCAGCAGGGGCCTATGGAGAACCCCCACCAAAGGGGAACATCCAGCGTCAGGTCCATCCGACCCACTCGAGGGGACCCACGAGACATGGGCTGCTATCAATGTGGCCAACGAGGCCACATATGGGCCCAATGCCCCAAGCTCAGGGACAGACCGAGCAGACTCAACCCACAGAGGGTTGACTGGGTAAAGACCCAGTCGGATGAGAGGCAACGTTCCCAGGAAAGGGGGGCTGGCAGCGTTCCACCTGGGAAGGAGGGAGGAGGGCCCCAGGTCAGCTCCTCTGGGGGGCTGGATGCTCCAGGCTCCGAGTTTTGGGTTTACAGGGTGGGCACGAGGCTACCCCTCCGGAGAGAGTGCCTTCTTCCCCTGGAGGTAGATGGGATGAAGGTCACTGGGTACTGGGACACGGGCGCAGAGGTGACGCTGGCCCGGCCTGGGGTGGTGGCCCCAGATTGGATGGTGCCCAACACCTACCTGCCCCTGAGGGGTGTGAGCGGGACACCATTCAAGGTGCCCGTGGTGAGGGTACACCTGAAGTGGGGGGCCAAGGAGGGCCCCAAGGAGGTGGGGGTACACCCACATTTGCCCACAGAGGTGTTAATGGGGGGGGGGACCTCGAGGACTGGCCAAGTAACACCCATAGGAACCCAAACCCTAGGGCGGGAAGCCCTACCCATAGGAACCCTAACCCTAGCTCCAAGTGCCCTACCATAGGAACCCTAACCCTAGCTCCAAGTGCCCTACACATAGGAACCCTAACCCTAGGGCGGGAAGCCCTACCCATAGGAACCCTAACCCTAGCTCCAAGTGCCCTACCCATAGGAACCCTAACCCTAGGGCGGGAAGCCCTACCCATAGGAACCCTAACCCTAGCACCAAGTGCCCTACACATAGGAACCCTAACCCTAGGGCGGGAAGCCCTACGCATAGGAACCCTAACCCTAGCTCCAAGTGCCCTACACATAGGAACCCTAACCGTAGGGCGGGAAGCCCTACCCATAGGAACCCTAAGCCTAGCTCCAAGTGCCCTACCCATAGGAACCCTAACCCTCGCTCCAAGTGCCCTACCCATAAGAACCCTAACCCTAGCTCCAAGTGCCCTACCCATAGGAACCCTAACCCTAGCTCCAAGTGCCCTACCCATAGGAACCCTAACCCTAGATCCAAGTGCCCTACACATAGGAACCCTAACCCTAGCTCCAAGTGCCCTACAAATAGGAACCCTAATCCTAGCTCCAAGTGCCCTACCCATAGGAAACCTAACCCTAGATCCAAGTGCCCTACAAATAGGAACCCTAATCCTAGCTCCAAGTGCCCTACACATAGGAACCCTAACCCTAGCTCCAAGTACCCTACCCATAGGAACCCTAACCCTAGCTCCAAGTGCCCTACAAATAGGAACCCTAATCCTAGCTCCAAGTGCCCTACACATAGGAACCCTAACCCTAGCTCCAAGTGCCCTACCCATAGGAAACCTAACCCTAGATCCAAGTGCCCTACACATAGGAACCCTAACCCTAGGGCGGGAAGCCCTACCCATAGGAACCCTAACCCTAGCTCCAAGTGCCCTACACATAGGAACCCTAACTCTAGGGCGGGAAGCCCTACCCATAGGAACCCTAACCCTAGGGCGGGAAGCCCTACCCATAGGATCTCTAACCCTAGCTCCAAGTGCCCTACTCATAGGAACACTAACCCTAGGGCGGGAAGCCCTACCCATAGGAACCCTAACCCTAACTCCCAGTGCCCTACCCATAGGAACCCTAACCCTAGGGCTGGAAGCCCTACCCATAGCAATCCTAACCCTAGGGCGGGAAGCCCTACCTATAGGAACCCAAACCCTAGCTCCAAGTGCCCTACCCATAGGAACCCTAACCCTAGCTCCAGGTGCACTACACATAGGAACCCTAACCCTAGGGCGGGAAGCCCTACCCATAGGAACCCTAACCCTAGGGCGGGAAGCCCTACCCATAGGAACCCTAACCCTAGCTCCAAGTGCCCTACACATAGGAACCCTAACCCTAGGGCGGGAAGCCCTACCCATAGGAACCCTAACCCTAGCTCCAAGTGCCCTACCCATAGGAACCCTAACCCTAGCTCCAAGTGCCCTACCCATAGGAACCCTAACCCTAGCTCCAAGTGCCCTACCCATAGGAACCCTAACCCTAGCTCCAAGTGCCCTACCCATAGGAACCCTAACCCTAGCTCCAGGTGCCCTACACATAGGAACCATAACCCTAGGGCGGGAAGCCCTACCCATAGGAACCCTAACCCTAGGGCGGGAAGCCCTACCCATAGGAACCCTAATCCTAGCTCCAAGTGCCCTACACATAGGAACCCTAACCCTAGGGCGGGAAGCCCTACCCATAGGAACCCTAACCCTAGCTCCAAGTGCCCTACACATAGGAAACCTAACCCTAGGGCGGGAAGCCCTAACCATAGGAACCCTAACCCTAGCTCCAAGTGCCCTACCCATAGGAACCCTAACCCTAGGGCGGGAAGCCCTACCCATAGGAACCCTAACCCTAGCTCCAAGTGCCCTACCCATAGGAACCCTAACCCTAGCTCCAAGTGCCGTACCCATAGGAACCCTAACCCTAGCTCCAAGTGCCCTACCCATAAGAACCCTAACCCTAGGGCGGAAAGCCCTAGACATAGGAAGCCAAACACTAGGTCCAAGTGCCCTACCCGTAGGAACCCTAACCCTAGCTCCAAGTGCCCTACCCATAGGAACCCTAACCCTAGCTCCAAGTTCCCTACCCATAGGAACCCTAACCCTAGCTCCAGGTGCCCTACCCATTGGAACCCTAACCCTAGGGCGGGAAGCCCTACCCATAGGAACCCTAACCCTAGCTCCAAGTGCCCTACCCATAGGAACCCTAACCCTAGCTCCAAGTGCCCTACCCATAGGAACCCTAACCCTAGTTCCAAGTGCCCTACCCATAGGAACCCTAACCCTAGCTCCAACTGCCCTACCCATAGGAACCCTAACCCTAGGGCGGGAAGCCCTACCCATCGGAACCCTAACCCTAGCTCCAAGTGCCCTACACATAGGAACCCTAACCCTAGGGCGGGAAGCCCTACCCATTGGAACCCTAACCCTGGCTCCAAGTGCCCTACACATAGGAACCCTAACCCTAGGGCGGGAAGCCCTACCCATAGGATCCCTAACCCTAGCTCCAAGTGCCCTACTCATAGGAACCCTAACCCTAGGGCGGGAAGCCCTACCCATAGGAACCCTAACCCTAGCTCCAAGTGCCCTACCCATAGGAACCCTAACCCTAGCTCCAGGTGCACTACACATAGGAACCCTAACCCTAGGGCGGGAAGCCCTACCCATAGGAACCCTAACCCTAGCTCCAAGTGCCCTACACATAGGAACCCTAACCCTAGGGCGGGAAGCCCTACCCATAGGAACCCTAACCCTAGCTCCAAGTGCCCTACACATAGGAATCCTAACCCTAGCTCCAAGTGCCCTACCCATAGGAACCCTAACCCTAGGGCGGGAAGCCCTACCCATAGGAACCCTAACCCTAGCTCCAAGTGCCCTACCCATAGGAACCCTAACCCTAGGGCGGGAAGCCCTACCCATAGGAACCCTAACCCTAGCTCCAAGTGCCCTACACATAGGAACCCTAACCCTAGGGCGGGAAGCCCTACCCATAGGAACCCTAACCCTAGCTCCAAGTGCCCTACCAATAGGAACCCTAAACCTAGCTCCAAGTGCCCTACACATAGGAACCCTAACCCTAGGGCGGGAAGCCCTACCCATAGGAACCCTAACCCTAGGGCGGGAAGCCCTACCCATAGGAACCCTAATCCTAGCTCCAAGTGCCCTACACATAGGAACCCTAACCCTAGGGCGGGAAGCCCCACCCATAGGAACCCTAACCCTAGCTCCAAGTGCCCTACACATAGGAAACCTAACCCTAGGGCGGGAAGCCCTACCCATAGGAACCCTAACCCTAGCTCCAAGTGCCCTACCCATAGGAACCCTAACCCTAGGGCGGGAAGCCCTACCCATAGGAACCCTAACCCTAGCTCCAAGTGCCCTACCCATAGGAACCCTAACCCTAGCTCCAAGTGCCGTACCCATAGGAACCCTAACCCTAGCTCCAAGTGCCCTACCCATAAGAACCCTAACCCTAGGGCGGAAAGCCCTAGACATAGGAAGCCAAACACTAGGTCCAAGTGCCCTACCCGTAGGAACCCTAACCCTAGCTCCAAGTGCCCTACCCATAGGAACCCTAACCCTAGCTCCAAGTTCCCTACCCATAGGAACCCTAACCCTAGCTCCAGGTGCCCTACCCATAGGAACCCTAACCCTAGGGCGGGAAGCCCTACCCATAGGAACCCTAACCCTAGCTCCAAGTGCCCTACCCATAGGAACCCTAACCCTAGCTCCAAGTGCCCTACCCATAGGAACCCTAACCCTAGTTCCAAGTGCCCTACCCATAGGAACCCTAACCCTAGCTCCAAGTGCCCTACCCATAGGAACCCTAACCCTAGGGCGGGAAGCCCTACCCATCGGAACCCTAACCCTAGCTCCAAGTGCCCTACACATAGGAACCCTAACCCTAGGGCGGGAAGCCCTACCCATTGGAACCCTAACCCTAGCTCCAAGTGCCCTACACATAGGAACCCTAACCCTAGGGCGGGAAACCCTACCCATAGGAACCCTAACCCTAGGGCGGGAAGCCCTCCCCATAGGATCCCTAACCCTAGCTCCAAGTGCCCTACTCATAGGAACTCTAACCCTAGGGCGGGAAGCCCTACCCATAGGAACCCTAACCCTAGCTCCAAGTGCCCTACCCATAGGAACCCTAACCCTAGCTCCAGGTGCACTACACATAGGAACCCTAACCCTAGGGCGGGAAGCCCTACCCATAGGAACCCTAACCCTAGCTCCAAGTGCCCTACACATAGGAACCCTAACCCTAGGGCGGGAAGCCCTACCCATAGGAACCCTAACCCTAGCTCCAAGTGCCCTACACATAGGAATCCTAACCCTAGCTCCAAGTGCCCTACCCATAGGAACCCTAACCCTAGGGCGGGAAGCCCTACCCATAGGAACCCTAACCCTAGCTCCAAGTGCCCTACCAATAGGAACCCTAAACCTAGCTCCAAGTGCCCTACCCATAGGAACCCTAACCCTAGCTCCAAGTGCCCTACCCATAGGAACCCTAACCCTAGCTCCAAGTGCCCTACACATAGGAACCCTAAACCTAGCTCCAAGTGCCCTACCCATAGGAACCCTAACCCAGCTCCAAGTGCCCTACACATAGGAACCCTAACCCTAGGGCGGGAAGCCCTACCCATAGGAACCCTAATCCTAGCTCCAAGTGCCCTACTCCTAGGAACCCTAACCCTAGGGCGGGAAGCCCTACCCATAGGAACCCTACCCCTAGCTCCAGGTGCCCTACACATAGGAACCCTAACCCTAGGGCGGGAAGCCCTACCCATAGGAACCCTAACCCTAGCTCCAAGTGCCCTACACATAGGAACCCTAACCCTAGCTCTAAGTGCCCTACCAATAGGAACCCTAACCCTAGCTCCAAGTGCCCTACACATAGGAACCCTAACCGTAGGGCGGGAAGCCCTACCCATAGGAACCCTAACCCTAGGGCGGGAAGCCCTACCGATAGGAACCATAACCCTAGCTCCAAGTGCCCTACCGATAGGAACCCTAACCCTAGGGCGGGAAGCCCTACCCATAGGAACCCTAACCCTAGCTCCAAGTGCCCTACCCATAGGAACCCTAACCCTAGCTCCAAGTGCCCTACCCATAGGAACCCTAACCCTAGCTCCAAGTGCCCTACCCATAGGAACCCTAACCCTAGATCCAAGTGCCCTACACATAGGAACCCTAACGCTAGGACGGGAAGCCCTACCCATAGGAACCCTAACCCTAGGGCGGGAAGCCCTACCCATAGGAACCCTAACCCTAGCTCCAAGTGCTCTACCCATAGGAACCCTAACCCTAGCTCCAATGCCCTACACATAGGAAGCCTAACCCTAGCTCCAAGTGCCCTACCAATAGGAATCCTAAACCTAGATCCAAGTGCCCTACACATAGGAACCGTAACCCTAGGGCGGGAAGCCCTACCCATAGGAACCATAACCCTAGCTCCAAGTGCCCTACCCATAGGAACCCTAACCCTAGGGCGGGAAGCCCTACCCATAGGAACCCTAACCCTAGCTCCAAGTGCCCTACCCATAGGAACCCTAACCCTAGCTCCAAGTGCCGTACCCATAGGAACCCTAACCCTAGCTCCAAGTGCCCTACCCATAAGAACCCTAACCCTAGGGCGGAAAGCCCTACACATAGGAAGCCAAACACTAGGTCCAAGTGCCCTACCCGTAGGAACCCTAACCCTAGCTCCAAGTGCCCTACCCATAGGAACCCTAACCCTAGCTCCAAGTTCCCTACCCATAGGAACCCTAACCCTAGCTCCAGGTGCCCTACCCATAGGAACCCTAACCCTAGGGCGGGAAGCCCTACCCATAGGAACCCTAACCCTAGCTCCAAGTGCCCTACCCATAGGAACCATAACCCTAGCTCCAAGTGCCCTACCCATAGGAACCCTAACCCTAGGGCGGGAAGCCCTACCCATAGGAACCCTAACCCTAGCTCCAAGTGCCCTACCCATAGGAACCCTAACCCTAGGGCGGGAAGCCCTACCCATAGGAACCCTAACCCTAGCTCCAAGTGCCCTACACATAGGAACCCTAACCCTAGGGCGGGAAGCCCTACCCATAGGAACCCTAACCCTAGCTCCAAGTGCCCTACCCATAGGAACCCTAAACCTAGCTCCAAGTGCCCTACCCATAGGAACCCTAACCCTAGCTCCAAGTGCCCTACACATAGGAACCCTAACCCTAGGGCGGGAAGCCCTACCCATAGGAACCCTAATCCTAGCTCCAAGTGCCCTACTCCTAGGAACCCTAACCCTAGGGCGGGAAGCCCTACCCATAGGAACCCTACCCCTAGCTCCAGGTGCCCTACACATAGGAACCCTAACCCTAGGGCGGGAAGCCCTACCCATAGGAACCCTAACCCTAGCTCCAAGTGCCCTACACATAGGAACCCTAACCCTAGCTCTAAGTGCCCTACCAATAGGAACCCTAACCCTAGCTCCAAGTGCCCTACACATAGGAACCCTAACCGTAGGGCGGGAAGCCCTACCCATAGGAACCCTAACCCTAGGGCGGGAAGCCCTACCGATAGGAACCATAACCCTAGCTCCAAGTGCCCTACCGATAGGAACCCTAACCCTAGGGCGGGAAGCCCTACCCATAGGAACCCTAACCCTAGCTCCAAGTGCCCTACCCATAGGAACCCTAACCCTAGCTCCAAGTGCCCTACCCATAGGAACCCTAACCCTAGCTCCAAGTGCCCTACCCATAGGAACCCTAACCCTAGATCCAAGTGCCCTACACATAGGAACCCTAACGCTAGGACGGGAAGCCCTACCCATAGGAACCCTAACCCTAGGGCGGGAAGCCCTACCCATAGGAACCCTAACCCTAGCTCCAAGTGCTCTACCCATAGGAACCCTAACCCTAGCTCCAAGTGCCCTACACATAGGAAGCCTAACCCTAGCTCCAAGTGCCCTACCAATAGGAATCCTAAACCTAGATCCAAGTGCCCTACACATAGGAACCGTAACCCTAGGGCGGGAAGCCCTACCCATAGGAACCATAACCCTAGCTCCAAGTGCCCTACCCATAGGAACCCTAACCCTAGGGCGGGAAGCCCTACCCATAGGAACCCTAACCCTAGCTCCAAGTGCCCTACCCATAGGAACCCTAACCCTAGCTCCAAGTGCCGTACCCATAGGAACCCTAACCCTAGCTCCAAGTGCCCTACCCATAAGAACCCTAACCCTAGGGCGGAAAGCCCTACACATAGGAAGCCAAACACTAGGTCCAAGTGCCCTACCCGTAGGAACCCTAACCCTAGCTCCAAGTGCCCTACCCATAGGAACCCTAACCCTAGCTCCAAGTTCCCTACCCATAGGAACCCTAACCCTAGCTCCAGGTGCCCTACCCATAGGAACCCTAACCCTAGGGCGGGAAGCCCTACCCATAGGAACCCTAACCCTAGCTCCAAGTGCCCTACCCATAGGAACCATAACCCTAGCTCCAAGTGCCCTACCCATAGGAACCCTAACCCTAGGGCGGGAAGCCCTACCCATAGGAACCCTAACCCTAGCTCCAAGTGCCCTACCCATAGGAACCCTAACCCTAGGGCGGGAAGCCCTACCCATAGGAACCCTAACCCTAGCTCCAAGTGCCCTACACATAGGAACCCTAACCCTAGGGCGGGAAGCCCTACCCATAGGAACCCTAACCCTAGCTCCAAGTGCCCTACCCATAGGAACCCTAAACCTAGCTCCAAGTGCCCTACCCATAGGAACCCTAACCCTAGCTCCAAGTGCCCTACACATAGGAACCCTAACCCTAGGGCGGGAAGCCCTACCCATAGGAACCCTAATCCTAGCTCCAAGTGCCCTACTCCTAGGAACCCTAACCCTAGGGCGGGAAGCCCTACCCATAGGAACCCTACCCCTAGCTCCAGGTGCCCTACACATAGGAACCCTAACCCTAGGGCGGGAAGCCCTACCCATAGGAACCCTAACCCTAGGGCGGGAAGCCCTACCCATAGGAACCCTAACCCTAGCTCCAAGTGCCCTACCAATAGGAACCCTAACCCTAGCTCCAAGTGCCCTACACATAGGAACCCTAACCGTAGGGCGGGAAGCCCTACCCATAGGAACCATAACCCTAGCTCCAAGTGCCCTACCGATAGGAACCCTAACCCTAGGGCGGGAAGCGCTACCCATAGGAACCCTAACCCTAGCTCCAAGTGCCCTACCCATAGGAACCCTAACCCTAGCTCCAAGTGCCCTACCCATAGGAACCCTAACCCTAGCTCCAAGTGCCCTACACATAGGAACCCTAACCCTAGCTCCAAGTGCCCTACCCATAGGAACCCTAACCCTAGATCCAAGTGCCCTACACATAGGAACCGTAACGCTAGGGCGGGAAGCCCTACCCATAGGAACCCTAACCCTAGGGCGGGAAGCCCTACCCATAGGAACCCTAACCCTAGCTCCAAGTGCCCTACCCATAGGAACCCTAACCCTAGCTCCAAGTGCCCTACACATAGGAACCCTAACCCTAGCTCCAAGTGCCCTACCAATAGGAATCCTAACCCTAGATCCAAGTGCCCTACACATGGGAACCCTAACCCTAGGGCGGGAAGCCCTACCCATAGGAACCATAACCCTAGCTCTAAGTGCCCTACCCATAGGAACCCTAACCCTAGGGCGGGAAGCACTACCCATAGGAATCCTAACCCAAGGGCTGGAAGCCCTACCCATAGGAACCCTAACCCTAGCTCCAAGTGCCCTACCCATAGGAACCCTAACCCTAGCTCCAGGTGCAGTACACATAGGAACCCTAACCCTAGGGCGGGAAGCCCTACCCGTAGGAACCCTAACCCTAGGGCTGGAAGCCCTACCCATAGGAACCCTAACCCTAGCTCCAAGTGCCCTACAAATAGGAACCCTAACCCTAGGTCGGGAAGCCCTACCCATAGGAACCCTAACCCTAGTTCCAAGTGCCCTACACATAGGAACCCTAACCCTAGCTCCAAGTGCCATACCCATAGGAACCCTAACCCTAGGGCGGGAAGCCCTACCATAGGAACCCTAACCCTAGGTCCAAGTGCCCTACCCATACGAACCCTAACCCAAGGGCGGGAAGCCCTACCCATAGGTACCCTAACCCTAGCTCCAAGTGCCCTACACATAGGAACCCTAACCCTAGGGCGGGAAGCCCTACCCATAGGAACCCTAACCCTAGCTCCAAGTGCCCTACCCATAGGAACCCTAACCCTAGCTCCAAGTGCCCTACCCATAGGTACCCTAACCCTAGCTCCAAGTGCCCTACCCATAGGAACCCTAACCCTAGGGCGGGAAGCCCTACCCATAGGAACCCTAACCCTAGATCCAAGTGCCCTACCCATAGGAATCCTAACCCTAGGGCGGGAAGCCCTACCCATAGGAACCCTAACCCTAGCTCCAAGAGCCCTACCCATAGGAACCCTAACCCTAGCTCAAAGTGCCGTACCCATAGGAACCCTAACCCTAGCTCCAAGTGCCCTACCCATAGGAACCCTAACCCAAGCTCCAGGTCCCTACACATAGGAACCATAACCCTAGGGCGGGAAGCCCTACCCATAGGAACCCTAACCCTAGGGCGGGAAGCTGTACCCATAGGAACCCTAACCCTAGTTCCAAGTGCCCTACACATAGGAACCCTAACCAAGGGCTGGAAGCCCTACCCATAGGAACCCTAACCCTAGCTCCAAGTGCCCTACACATAGGAAAACTAACCCTAGGGCGGGAAGCCCTACCCATAGGAAGCCTAACCCTAGGGCGGGAAGCCCTACCCATAGGAACCCTAACCCTAGCTCCAAGTGCCCTACCCATAGGAACCCTAACCCTAGGGCGGGAAGCCCTACCCATAGGAACCCTAACCCTAGCTCCAAGTGCCCTACCCATAGTAACCCTAACCCTAGCTCCAAGTGCCCTACCCATAAGAACCCTAACCCTAGGGCGGAAAGCCCTACACATAGGAAGCCAAACACTAGGTCCAAGTGCCCTACCCATAGGAACCCTAACCCTAGCTCCAAGTGCCCTACCCATAGGAACCCTAACCCTAGCTCCAAGCGCCCTACCCATAGGAACCCTAACCCTAGGGCGGGAAGCCCTACCCATAGGAGCCATAACCCTAGCTCCAAGTGCCCTACGCATAGGAACCCTAACCCTAGGGCGGGAAGCCCTACCCATAGGAACCCTAACCCTAGCTCCAAGTGCCCTACCCATAGGAACCCTAACCCTAGCTCCAAGTGCCGTACCCATAGGAACCCTAACCCTAGCTCCAAGTGCCCTACCCATAAGAACCCTAACCCTAGGGCGGAAAGCCCTACACATAGGAAGCCAAACACTAGGTCCAAGTGCCCTACCCGTAGGAACCCTAACCCTAGCTCCAAGTGCCCTACCCATAGGAACCCTAACCCTAGCTCCAAGTTCCCTACAAATAGGAACCCTAACCCTAGCTCCAGGTGCCCTACCCATAGGAACCCTAACCCTAGGGCGGGAAGCCCTACCCATAGGAACCCTAACCCTAGCTCCAAGTGCCCTACCCATAGGAACCATAACCCTAGCTCCAAGTGCCCTACCCATAGGAACCCTAACCCTAGGGCGGGAAGCCCTACCCATAGGAACCCTAACCCTAGCTCCAAGTGCCCTACCCATAGGAACCCTAACCCTAGGGCGGGAAGCCCTACCCATAGGAACCCTAACCCTAGCTCCAAGTGCCCTACACATAGGAACCCTAACCCTAGGGCGGGAAGCCCTACCCATAGGAACCCTAACCCTAGCTCCAAGTGCCCTACCCATAGGAACCCTAAACCTAGCTCCAAGTGCCCTACCCATAGGAACCCTAACCCTAGCTCCAAGTGCCCTACACATAGGAACCCTAACCCTAGGGCGGGAAGCCCTACCCATAGGAACCCTAATCCTAGCTCCAAGTGCCCTACTCTTAGGAACACTAACCCTAGGGCGGGAAGCCCTACCCATAGGAACCCTACCCCTAGCTCCAGGTGCCCTACACATAGGAACCCTAACCCTAGGGCGGGAAGCCCTACCCATAGGAACCCTAACCCTAGCTCCAAGTGCCCTACCCATAGGAACCCTAACCCTAGCTCCAAGTGCCCTACCAATAGGAACCCTAACCCTAGCTCCAAGTGCCCTACACATAGGAACCCTAACCGTAGGGCGGGAAGCCCTACCCATAGGAACCATAACCCTAGCTCCAAGTGCCCTACCGATAGGAACACTAAACCTAGGGCGGGAAGCCCTACCCATAGGAACCCTAATCCTAGCTCCAAGTGCCCTACCCATAGGAACCCTAACCCTAGCTCCAAGTGCCCTACCCATAGGAACCCTAACCCTAGCTCCAAGTGCCCTACACATAGGAACCCTAACCCTAGCTCCAAGTGCCCTACCCATAGGAACCCTAACCCTAGATCCAAGTGCCCTACACATAGGAACCCTAACGCTAGGGTGGGAAGCCCTACCCATAGGAACCCTAACCCTAGGGCGGGAAGCCCTACCCATAGGAACCCTAACCCTAGCTTCAAGTGCCCTACCCATAGGAACCCTAACCCTAGCTCCAAGTGCCCTACATATAGGAACCCTAACCCTAGCTCCAAGTGCTCTACCAATAGGAATCCTAACCCTAGATCCAAGTGCCCTTCACATAGGAACCCTAACCCTAGGGCGGGAAGCCCTACCCATAGGAACCATAACCCTAGCTCTAAGTGCCCTACCCATAGGAACCCTAACCCTAGGGCGGGAAGCACTACCCATAGGAATCCTAACCCAAGGGCTGGAAGCCCTACACATAGGAACCCTAACCCTAGCTCCAAGTGCCCTACCCATAGGAACCCTAACCCTAGCTCCAGGTGCAGTACACATAGGAACCCTAACCCTAGGGCGGGAAGCCCTACCCGTAGGAACCCTATCCCTAGGGCTGGAAGCCCTACCCATAGGAACCCTAACCCTAGCTCCAAGTGCCCTACAAATAGGAACCCTAACCCTAGGTCGGGAAGCCCTACCCATAGGAACCCTAACCCTAGTTCCAAGTGCCCTACACATAGGAACCCTAACCCTAGCTACAAGTGCCCTACCCATAGGAACCCTAACCCTAGGGCGGGAAGCCCTACCATAGGAACCCTAACCCTAGGTCCAAGTGCCCTACCCATACGAACCCTAACCCTAGGGAGGGAAGCCCTACCCATAGGTACCCTAACCGTAGCTCCAAGTGCCCTACACATAGGAACCCTAACCCTAGGGCGGGAAGCCCTACCCATAGGAACCCTAACCCTAGCTCCAAGTGCCCTACCCATAGGAACCCTAACCCTAGCTCCAAGTGCCCTACCCATAGGAACCCTAACCCTAGGGCGGGAAGCCCTACCCATAGGAACCCTAACCCTAGCTCCAAGTGCCCTACCCATAGGAATCCTAACCCTAGGGCGGGAAGCCCTACCCATAGGAACCCTAACCCTAGCTCCAAGAGCCCTACCCATAGGAACCCTAACCCTAGCTCAAAGTGCCGTACCCATAGGAACCCTAACCCTAGCTCCAAGTGCCCTACCCATAGGAACCCTAACCCAAGCTCCAGGTGCCCTACACATAGGAACCATAACCCTAGGGCGGGAAGCCCTACCCATAGGAACCCTAACCCTAGGGCGGGAGGCCCTACCCATAGGAACCCTAACCCTAGGGCGGGAAGCTGTACCCATAGGAACCCTAACCCTAGTTCCAAGTGCCCTACACATAGGAACCCTAACCCTAGGGCTGGAAGCCCTACCCATAGGAACCCTAACCCTAGGGCGGGAAGCTGTACCCATAGGAACCCTAACCCTAGTTCCAAGTGCCCTACACATAGGAACCGTAACCCTAGGGCTGGAAGCCCTACCCATAGGAACCCTAACCCTAGCTCCAAGTGCCCTACACATAGGAAAACTAACCCTAGGGCGGGAAGCCCTACCCATAGGAAGCCTAACCCTAGGGCGGGAAGCCCTACCCATAGGAACCCTAACCCTAGCTCCAAGTGCCCTACCCATAGGAACCCTAACCCTAGGGCGGGAAGCCCTACCCATAGGAACCCTAACCCTAGCTCCAAGTGCCCTACCCATAGGAACCCTAACCCTAGCTCCAAGTGCCGTACCCATAGGAACCCTAACCCTAGCTCCAAGTGCCCTACCCATAAGAACCCTAACCCTAGGGCGGAAAGCCCTACACATAGGAAGCCAAACACTAGGTCCAAGTGCCCTACCCATAGGAACCCTAACCCTAGCTCCAAGCGCCCTACCCATAGGAACCCTAACCCTAGCTCCAAGCGCCCTACCCATAGGAACCCTAACCCTAGCTCCAAGCGCCCTACCCATAGGAACCCTAACCCTAGTTCCAAGCTCCCTACCCATAGGAACCCTAACCCTAGCTCCAAGTGCCCTACCCATAGGAACCCTAACCCTAGGGCGGGAAGCCCTACCCATAGGAACCCTAATCCTAGCTCCAAGTGCCCTACTCCTAGGAACCCTAACCCTAGGGCGGGAAGCCCTACCCATAGGAACCCTACCCCTAGCTCCAGGTGCCCTACACATAGGAACCCTAACCCTAGGGCGGGAAGCCCTACCCATAGGAACCCTAACCCTAGCTCCAAGTGCCCTACCCATAGGAACCCTAACCCTAGCTCCAAGTGCCCTACCAATAGGAACCCTAACCCTAGCTCCAAGTGCCCTACACATAGGAACCCTAACCGTAGGGCGGGAAGCCCTACCCATAGGAACCATAACCCTAGCTCCAAGTGCCCTACCGATAGGAACCCTAACCCTAGGGCGGGAAGCGCTACCCATAGGAACCCTAACCCTAGCTCCAAGTGCCCTACCCATAGGAACCCTAACCCTAGCTCCAAGTGCCCTACCCATAGGAACCCTAACCCTAGCTCCAAGTGCCCTACACATAGGAACCCTAACCCTAGCTCCAAGTGCCCTACCCATAGGAACCCTAACCCTAGATCCAAGTGCCCTACACATAGGAACCGTAACGCTAGGGCGGGAAGCCCTACCCATAGGAACCCTAACCCTAGGGCGGAAGCCCTACCCATAGGAACCCTAACCCTAGCTCCAAGTGCCCTACCCATAGGAACCCTAACCCTAGCTCCAAGTGCCCTACACATAGGAACCCTAACCCTAGCTCCAAGTGCCCTACCAATAGGAATCCTAACCCTAGATCCAAGTGCCCTACACATGGGAACCCTAACCCTAGGGCGGGAAGCCCTACCCATAGGAACCATAACCCTAGCTCTAAGTGCCCTACCCATAGGAACCCTAACCCTAGGGCGGGAAGCACTACCCATAGGAATCCTAACCCAAGGGCTGGAAGCCCTACCCATAGGAACCCTAACCCTAGCTCCAAGTGCCCTACCCATAGGAACCCTAACCCTAGCTCCAGGTGCAGTACACATAGGAACCCTAACCCTAGGGCGGGAAGCCCTACCCGTAGGAACCCTAACCCTAGGGCTGGAAGCCCTACCCATAGGAACCCTAACCCTAGCTCCAAGTGCCCTACAAATAGGAACCCTAACCCTAGGTCGGGAAGCCCTACCCATAGGAACCCTAACCCTAGTTCCAAGTGCCCTACACATAGGAACCCTAACCCTAGCTCCAAGTGCCATACCCATAGGAACCCTAACCCTAGGGCGGGAAGCCCTACCATAGGAACCCTAACCCTAGGTCCAAGTGCCCTACCCATACGAACCCTAACCCTAGGGCGGGAAGCCCTACCCATAGGTACCCTAACCCTAGCTCCAAGTGCCCTACACATAGGAACCCTAACCCTAGGGCGGGAAGCCCTACCCATAGGAACCCTAACCCTAGCTCCAAGTGCCCTACCCATAGGAACCCTAACCCTAGCTCCAAGTGCCCTACCCATAGGAACCCTAACCCTAGCTCCAAGTGCCCTACCCATAGGAATCCTAACCCTAGGGCGGGAAGCCCTACCCATAGGAACCCTAACCCTAGCTCCAAGAGCCCTACCCATAGGAACCCTAACCCTAGCTCAAAGTGCCGTACCCATAGGAACCCTAACCCTAGCTCCAAGTGCCCTACCCATAGGAACCCTAACCCAAGCTCCAGGTCCCTACACATAGGAACCATAACCCTAGGGCGGGAAGCCCTACCCATAGGAACCCTAACCCTAGGGCGGGAAGCTGTACCCATAGGAACCCTAACCCTAGTTCCAAGTGCCCTACACATAGGAACCCTAACCAAGGGCTGGAAGCCCTACCCATAGGAACCCTAACCCTAGCTCCAAGTGCCCTACACATAGGAAAACTAACCCTAGGGCGGGAAGCCCTACCCATAGGAAGCCTAACCCTAGGGCGGGAAGCCCTACCCATAGGAACCCTAACCCTAGCTCCAAGTGCCCTACCCATAGGAACCCTAACCCTAGGGCGGGAAGCCCTACCCATAGGAACCCTAACCCTAGCTCCAAGTGCCCTACCCATAGTAACCCTAACCCTAGCTCCAAGTGCCGTACCCATAGGAACCCTAACCCTAGCTCCAAGTGCCCTACCCATAAGAACCCTAACCCTAGGGCGGAAAGCCCTACACATAGGAAGCCAAACACTAGGTCCAAGTGCCCTACCCATAGGAACCCTAACCCTAGCTCCAAGTGCCCTACCCATAGGAACCCTAACCCTAGCTCCAAGCGCCCTACCCATAGGAACCCTAACCCTAGGGCGGGAAGCCCTACCCATAGGAGCCATAACCCTAGCTCCAAGTGCCCTACGCATAGGAACCCTAACCCTAGGGCGGGAAGCCCTACCCATAGGAACCCTAACCCTAGCTCCAAGTGCCCTACCCATAGGAACCCTAACCCTAGCTCCAAGTGCCGTACCCATAGGAACCCTAACCCTAGCTCCAAGTGCCCTACCCATAAGAACCCTAACCCTAGGGCGGAAAGCCCTACACATAGGAAGCCAAACACTAGGTCCAAGTGCCCTACCCGTAGGAACCCTAACCCTAGCTCCAAGTGCCCTACCCATAGGAACCCTAACCCTAGCTCCAAGTTCCCTACAAATAGGAACCCTAACCCTAGCTCCAGGTGCCCTACCCATAGGAACCCTAACCCTAGGGCGGGAAGCCCTACCCATAGGAACCCTAACCCTAGCTCCAAGTGCCCTACCCATAGGAACCATAACCCTAGCTCCAAGTGCCCTACCCATAGGAACCCTAACCCTAGGGCGGGAAGCCCTACCCATAGGAACCCTAACCCTAGCTCCAAGTGCCCTACCCATAGGAACCCTAACCCTAGGGCGGGAAGCCCTACCCATAGGAACCCTAACCCTAGCTCCAAGTGCCCTACACATAGGAACCCTAACCCTAGGGCGGGAAGCCCTACCCATAGGAACCCTAACCCTAGCTCCAAGTGCCCTACCCATAGGAACCCTAAACCTAGCTCCAAGTGCCCTACCCATAGGAACCCTAACCCTAGCTCCAAGTGCCCTACACATAGGAACCCTAACCCTAGGGCGGGAAGCCCTACCCATAGGAACCCTAATCCTAGCTCCAAGTGCCCTACTCTTAGGAACACTAACCCTAGGGCGGGAAGCCCTACCCATAGGAACCCTACCCCTAGCTCCAGGTGCCCTACACATAGGAACCCTAACCCTAGCTCCAAGTGCCCTACACATAGGAACCCTAACCCTAGCTCCAAGTGCCCTACCCATAGGAACCCTAACCCTAGCTCCAAGTGCCCTACACATAGGAACCCTAACCCTAGCTCCAAGTGCCCTACCCATAGGAACCCTAACCCTAGATCCAAGTGCCCTACACATAGGAACCCTAACGCTAGGGCGGGAAGCCCTACCCATAGGAACCCTAACCCTAGGGCGGGAAGCCCTACCCATAGGAACCCTAACCCTAGCTTCAAGTGCCCTACCCATAGGAACCCTAACCCTAGCTCCAAGTGCCCTACATATAGGAACCCTAACCCTAGCTCCAAGTGCTCTACCAATAGGAATCCTAACCCTAGATCCAAGTGCCCTTCACATAGGAACCCTAACCCTAGGGCGGGAAGCCCTACCCATAGGAACCATAACCCTAGCTCTAAGTGCCCTACCCATAGGAACCCTAACCCTAGGGCGGGAAGCACTACCCATAGGAATCCTAACCCAAGGGCTGGAAGCCCTACCCATAGGAACCCTAACCCTAGCTCCAAGTGCCCTACCCATAGGAACCCTAACCCTAGCTCCAGGTGCAGTACACATAGGAACCCTAACCCTAGGGCGGGAAGCCCTACCCGTAGGAACCCTATCCCTAGGGCTGGAAGCCCTACCCATAGGAACCCTAACCCTAGCTCCAAGTGCCCTACAAATAGGAACCCTAACCCTAGGTCGGGAAGCCCTACCCATAGGAACCCTAACCCTAGTTCCAAGTGCCCTACACATAGGAACCCTAACCCTAGCTACAAGTGCCCTACCCATAGGAACCCTAACCCTAGGGCGGGAAGCCCTACCATACGAACCCTAACCCTAGGTCCAAGTGCCCTACCCATACGAACCCTAACCCTAGGGAGGGAAGCCCTACCCATAGGTACCCTAACCGTAGCTCCAAGTGCCCTACACATAGGAACCCTAACCCTAGGGCGGGAAGCCCTACCCATAGGAACCCTAACCCTAGCTCCAAGTGCCCTACCCATAGGAACCCTAACCCTAGCTCCAAGTGCCCTACCCATAGGAACCCTAACCCTAGGGCGGGAAGCCCTACCCATAGGAACCCTAACCCTAGCTCCAAGTGCCCTACCCATAGGAATCCTAACCCTAGGGCGGGAAGCCCTACCCATAGGAACCCTAACCCTAGCTCCAAGAGCCCTACCCATAGGAACCCTAACCCTAGCTCAAAGTGCCGTACCCATAGGAACCCTAACCCTAGCTCCAAGTGCCCTACCCATAGGAACCCTAACCCAAGCTCCAGGTGCCCTACACATAGGAACCATAACCCTAGGGCGGGAAGCCCTACCCATAGGAACCCTAACCCTAGGGCGGGAGGCCCTACCCATAGGAACCCTAACCCTAGGGCGGGAAGCTGTACCCATAGGAACCCTAACCCTAGTTCCAAGTGCCCTACACATAGGAACCCTAACCCTAGGGCTGGAAGCCCTACCCATAGGAACCCTAACCCTAGGGCGGGAAGCTGTACCCATAGGAACCCTAACCCTAGTTCCAAGTGCCCTACACATAGGAACCCTAACCCTAGGGCTGGAAGCCCTACCCATAGGAACCCTAACCCTAGCTCCAAGTGCCCTACACATAGGAAAACTAACCCTAGGGCGGGAAGCCCTACCCATAGGAAGCCTAACCCTAGGGCGGGAAGCCCTACCCATAGGAACCCTAACCCTAGCTCCAAGTGCCCTACCCATAGGAACCCTAACCCTAGGGCGGGAAGCCCTACCCATAGGAACCCTAACCCTAGCTCCAAGTGCCCTACCCATAGGAACCCTAACCCTAGCTCCAAGTGCCGTACCCATAGGAACCCTAACCCTAGCTCCAAGTGCCCTACCCATAAGAACCCTAACCCTAGGGCGGAAAGCCCTACACATAGGAAGCCAAACACTAGGTCCAAGTGCCCTACCCATAGGAACCCTAACCCTAGCTCCAAGCGCCCTACCCATAGGAACCCTAACCCTAGCTCCAAGCGCCCTACCCATAGGAACCCTAACCGTAGCTCCAAGCGTCCTACCCATAGGAACCCTAACCCTAGTTCCAAGCTCCCTACCCATAGGAACCCTAACCCTAGCTCCAAGTGCCCTACCCATAGGAACCCTAACCCTAGGGCGCGAAGCCCTACCCATAGGAACCCTAACCCTAGCTCCAAGTGCCCTACACATAGGAACCCTAACCCTAGGGCGGGAAGCCCTACCCATAGGAACCCTAACCCTAGCTCCAAGTGCCCTACTCATAGGAACCCTAAACCTAGGGCGGGAAGCCCTACCCATAGGAACCCTAACCCTAGCTCCAAGTGCCCTACCCATAGGAACCCTAACCCTAGGGCGGGAAGCCCTACCCATAGGAACCCTAACCCTAGCTCCAAGTGCCCTACACATAGGAACCCTAACCCTAGGGCGGGAAGCCCTACCCATAGGAACCCTAACCCTAGCTCCAAGTGCCCTACCCATAGGAACCCTAACCCTAGCTCCAAGTGCCCTACCCATAGGAACCCTAACCCTAGCTCCAAGTGCCCTAAACATAGGAACCCTAACCCTAGGGCGGGAAGCCCTACCCATAGGAACCCTAACCCTAGCTCCAAGTGCCCTACCCCTAGGAACCCTAACCCTAGGGCGGGAAGCCCTACCCATAGGAACCCTAACCCTAGCTCCAGGTGCCCTACACATAGGAACCCTAACCCTAGGGCGGGAAGCCCTACCCATAGGAACCCTAACCCTAGCTCCAAGTGCCCTACCCATAGGAACCCTAACCCTAGCTCCAAGTGCCCTACACATAGGAACCCTAACCCTAGGGCGGGAAGCCCTACCCATAGGAACCCTAACCCTAGGGCGGGAAGCCCTACCCATAGGAACCCTAACCCTAGCTCTAAGTGCCCTACCCATAGGAACCCTAACCCTAGCTCCAAGTGTGCTACACATAGGAACCCTAACCATAGCTCCAAGTGCCCTACCCATAGGAACCCTAACCCTAGCTCCAAGTGCCCTACACATAGGAACCCTAACCCTATGGCGGGAAGCCCTACCCATAGGAACCCTAACCCTAGCTCCAAGTGCCCTACACATAGGAACCCTAACCCTAGGGCGGGAAGCCCTACTCATAGGAACCCTAACCCTAGCTCCAAGTGCGCTACAGATAGGAACCCTAACCCTAGCTCCAAGTGCCCTACCCATAGGAACCCTAAACCTAGCTCCAAGTGCCCTACCCATAGGAATCCTAACCCTAGGGCGGGACGCCCTACCCATAGGAACCCTAACCCTAGCTCCAAGTGCCCTACACATAGGAACCCTAACCCTAGGGCGGGAAGCCCTACCCATAGGAACCCTAATCCTAGCTCCAAGTGCCCTACTCCTAGGAACCCTAACCCTAGGGCGGTAAGCCCTACCCATAGGAACCCTACCCCTAGCTCCAGGTGCCCTACACATAGGAACCCTAACCCTAGGGTGGGAAGCCCTACCCATAGGAACCCTAACCCTAGCTCCAAGTGCCCTACACATAGGAACCCTAACCCAAGCTCCAAGTGCCCTACCAATAGGAACCCTAACCCTAGCTCCAAGTGCCCTACACATAGGAACCCTAACCGTAGGGCGGGAAGCCCTACCCATAGGAACCCTGACCCTAGGGCGGGAAGCCCTACCGATAGGAACCATAACCCTAGCTCCAAGTGCCCTACCGATAGGAACCCTAACCCTAGGGCGGGAAGCCCTACCCATAGGAACCCTAACCCTAGCTCCAAGTGCCCTACCCATAGGAACCCTAACCCTAGCTCCAAGTGCCCTACCCATAGGAACCCTAACCCTAGCTCCAAGTGCCCTACCCATAGGAACCCTAACCCTAGATCCAAGTGCCCTACACATAGGAACCCTAACGCTAGGGCGGGAAGCCCTACCCATAGGAACCCTAACCCTAGGGCGGGAAGCCCTACCCATAGGAACCCTAACCCTAGCTCCAAGTGCCCTACCCATAGGAACCCTAACCCTAGCTCCAATTGCCCTACACATAGGAACCCAAACCCTTGCTCCAAGTGCCCTACCAATAGGAATCCTAACCCTAGATCCAAGTGCCCTACACATAGGAACCCTAACCCTAGGGCGGGAAGCCCTACCCATAGGAACCATAACCCTAGCTCTAAGTGCCCTACCCATAGGAACCCTAACCCTAGGGCGGGAAGCACTACCCATAGGAATCCTAACCCAAGGGCTGGAAGCCCTACCCATAGGAACCCTAACCCTAGCTCCAAGTGCCCTACCCATAGGAACCCTAACCCTAGCTCCAGGTGCAGTACACATAGGAACCCTAACCCTAGGGCGGGAAGCCCTACCCGTAGGAACCCTAACCCTAGGGCTGGAAGCCCTACCCATAGGAACCCTAACCCTAGCTCCAAGTGACCTACAAATAGGAACCCTAACCCTAGGTCGGGAAGCCCTACCCATAGGAACCCTAACCCTAGTTCCAAGTCCCCTACACATAGGAACCCTAACCCTAGCTCCAAGTGCCCTACCCATAGGAACCCTAACCCTAGGGCGGGAAGCCCTACCCATAGGAACCCTAACCCTAGCTCCAAGTGCCCTACCCATAGGAACCCTAACCCTAGCTCCAAGTGCCCTACCCATAGGAACCCTAACCCTAGCTCCAAGTGCCCTACACATAGGAACCCTAACCCTAGGGCGGGAAGCCCTACCATAGGAACCATAACCCTAGGTCCAAGTGCCCTACCCATACGAACCCTAACCCTAGGGTGGGAAGCCCTACCCATAGGTACCCTAACCCTAGCTCCAAGTGCCCTACACATAGGAACCCTAACCCTAGGGCGGGAAGCCCTACCCATAGGAACCCTAACCCTAGCTCCAAGTGCCCTACCCATAGGAACCCTAACCCTAGCTCCAAGTGCCCTACCCATAGGAACCCTAACCCTAGCTCCAAGTGCCCTACCCATAGGAACCCTAACCCTAGGGCGGGAAGCCCTACCCATAGGAACCCTAACCCTAGCTCCAAGTGCCCTACCCATAGGAATCCTAACCCTAGGGCGGGAAGCCCTACCCATAGGAACCCTAACCCTAGCTCCAAGAGCCCTACCCATAGGAACCCTAACCCTAGCTCAAAGTGCCGTACCCATAGGAACCCTAACCCTAGCTCCAAGTGCCGTACCCATAGGAACCCTAACCCAAGCTCCAGGTGCCCTACACATAGGAACCATAACCCTAGGGCGGGAAGCCCTACCCATAGGAACCCTAACCCTAGGGCGGGAAGCCCTACCCATAGGAACCCTAACCCTAGCTCCAAGTGCCCTACACATAGGAACCCTAACCCTAGGGCTGGAAGCCCTACCCATAGGAACCCTAACCCTAGCTCCAAGTGCCCTACACATAGGAAAACTAACCCTAGGGCGGGAAGCCCTACCCATAGGAACCCTAACCCTAGGGCGGGAAGCCCTACCCATAGGAACCCTAACCCTAGCTCCAAGTGCCCTACCCATAGGAACCCTAACCCTAGGGCGGGAAGCCCTACCCATAGGAACCCTAACCCTAGCTCCAAGTGCCCTACCCATAGGAACCCTAACCCTAGCTCCAAGTGCCCTACCCATAAGAATCCTAACCCTAGGGCGGAAAGCCCTACACATAGGAAGCCAAACACTAGGTCCAAGTGCCCTACCCATAGGAACCCTAACCCTAGCTCCAAGTACCCTACCCATAGGAACCCTAACCCTAGCTCCAAGTGCCCTACCCATAGGAACCCTAACCCTAGCTCCAAGTGCCCTACCCATAGGAACCCTAACGCTAGGGCGGGACGCCCTACCCATAGGAACCCTAACCCTAGCTCGAAGCGCCCTACCCATAGGAACCCTAACCCTAGCTCCAAGCGCCCTACCCATAGGAACCCTAACCCTAGCTCCAAGCGCCCTACCCATAGGAACCCTAACCCTAGTTCCAAGCTCCCTACTCATAGGAACCCTAACCCTAGCTCCAAGTGCCCTACCCATAGGAACCCTAACCCTAGGGCGCGAAGCCCTACCCATAGGAACACTAACCCTAGCTCAAAGTGCCCTACACATAGGAACCCTAACCCTAGGGCGGGAGGCCCTACCCATAGGAACCCTAACCCTAGGGCGGGAAGCCCTACCCATAGGAACCCTAACCCTAGCTCCAAGTGCCCTACCCATAGGAACCCTAACCCTAGCTCCAGGTGCACTACACATAGGAACCCTAACCCTAGGGCGGGAAGCCCTACCCATAGGAACCCTAACCCTAGCTCCAAGTGCCCTACCCATAGGAACCCTAACCCTAGGGCGGGAAGCCCTACCCATAGTAACCCTAACCCTAGCTCCAAGTGCCCTACACATAGGAACCCTAACCCTAGGGCGGGAAGCCCTACCCATAGGAACCCTAACCCTAGCTCCAAGTGCCCTACCCATAGGAACCCTAACCCTAGCTCCAAGTGCCCTACCCATAGGAACCCTAACCCTAGCTCCAAGTGCCCTAAACATAGGAACCCTAACCCTAGGGCGGGAAGCCCTACCCATAGGAACCCTAACCCTAGCTCCAAGTGCCCTACCCCTAGGAACCCTAACCCTAGGGCGGGAAGCCCTACCCATAGGAACCCTAACCCTAGCTCCAGGTGCCCTACACATAGGAACCCTAACCCTAGGGCGGGAAGCCCTACCCATAGGAACCCTAACCCTAGCTCCAAGTGCCCTACCCATAGGAACCCTAACCCTAGCTCCAAGTGCCCTACACATAGGAACCCTAACCCTAGCTCCAAGCGCCCTACCCATAGGAACCCTAACCCTAGCTCCAAGCGCCCTACCCATAGGAACCCTAACCCTAGTTCCAAGCTCCCTACTCATAGGAACCCTAACCCTAGCTCCAAGTGCCCTACCCATAGGAACCCTAACCCTAGGGCGCGAAGCCCTACCCATAGGAACACTAACCCTAGCTCAAAGTGCCCTACACATAGGAACCCTAACCCTAGGGCGGGAGGCCCTACCCATAGGAACCCTAACCCTAGGGCGGGAAGCCCTACCCATAGGAACCCTAACCCTAGCTCCAAGTGCCCTACCCATAGGAACCCTAACCCTAGCTCCAGGTGCACTACACATAGGAACCCTAACCCTAGGGCGGGAAGCCCTACCCATAGGAACCCTAACCCTAGCTCCAAGTGCCCTACCCATAGGAACCCTAACCCTAGGGCGGGAAGCCCTACCCATAGGAACCCTAACCCTAGCTCCAAGTGCCCTACACATAGGAACCCTAACCCTAGGGCGGGAAGCCCTACCCATAGGAACCCTAACCCTAGCTCCAAGTGCCCTACCCATAGGAACCCTAACCCTAGCTCCAAGTGCCCTACCCATAGGAACCCTAACGCTAGGGCGGGAAGCCCTACCCATAGGAACCCTAACCCTAGCTCGAAGCGCCCTACCCATAGGAACCCTAACCCTAGCTCCAAGCGCCCTACCCATAGGAACCCTAACCCTAGCTCCAAGCGCCCTACCCATAGGAACCCTAACCCTAGTTCCAAGCTCCCTACTCATAGGAACCCTAACCCTAGCTCCAAGTGCCCTACCCATAGGAACCCTAACCCTAGGGCGCGAAGCCCTACCCATAGGACACTAACCCTAGCTCAAAGTGCCCTACACATAGGAACCCTAACCCTAGGGCGGGAGGCCCTACCCATAGGAACCCTAACCCTAGGGCGGGAAGCCCTACCCATAGGAACCCTAACCCTAGCTCCAAGTGCCCTACCCATAGGAACCCTAACCCTAGCTCCAGGTGCACTACACATAGGAACCCTAACCCTAGGGCGGGAAGCCCTACCCATAGGAACCCTAACCCTAGCTCCAAGTGCCCTACCCATAGGAACCCTAACCCTAGGGCGGGAAGCCCTACCCATAGTAACCCTAACCCTAGCTCCAAGTGCCCTACACATAGGAACCCTAACCCTAGGGCGGGAAGCCCTACCCATAGGAACCCTAACCCTAGCTCCAAGTGCCCTACCCATAGGAACCCTAACCCTAGCTCCAAGTGCCCTACCCATAGGAACCCTAACCCTAGCTCCAAGTGCCCTAAACATAGGAACCCTAACCCTAGGGCGGGAAGCCCTACCCATAGGAACCCTAACCCTAGCTCCAAGTGCCCTACCCCTAGGAACCCTAACCCTAGGGCGGGAAGCCCTACCCATAGGAACCCTAACCCTAGCTCCAGGTGCCCTACACATAGGAACCCTAACCCTAGGGCGGGAAGCCCTACCCATAGGAACCCTAACCCTAGCTCCAAGTGCCCTACCCATAGGAACCCTAACCCTAGCTCCAAGTGCCCTACACATAGGAACCCTAACCCTAGCTCCAAGCGCCCTACCCATAGGAACCCTAACCCTAGCTCCAAGCGCCCTACCCATAGGAACCCTAACCCTAGTTCCAAGCTCCCTACTCATAGGAACCCTAACCCTAGCTCCAAGTGCCCTACCCATAGGAACCCTAACCCTAGGGCGCGAAGCCCTACCCATAGGAACACTAACCCTAGCTCAAAGTGCCCTACACATAGGAACCCTAACCCTAGGGCGGGAGGCCCTACCCATAGGAACCCTAACCCTAGGGCGGGAAGCCCTACCCATAGGAACCCTAACCCTAGCTCCAAGTGCCCTACCCATAGGAACCCTAACCCTAGCTCCAGGTGCACTACACATAGGAACCCTAACCCTAGGGCGGGAAGCCCTACCCATAGGAACCCTAACCCTAGCTCCAAGTGCCCTACCCATAGGAACCCTAACCCTAGGGCGGGAAGCCCTACCCATAGGAACCCTAACCCTAGCTCCAAGTGCCCTACACATAGGAACCCTAACCCTAGGGCGGGAAGCCCTACCCATAGGAACCCTAACCCTAGCTCCAAGTGCCCTACCCATAGGAACCCTAACCCTAGCTCCAAGTGCCCTACCCATAGGAACCCTAACCCTAGCTCCAAGTGCCCTAAACATAGGAACCCTAACCCTAGGGCGGGAAGCCCTACCCATAGGAACCCTAACCCTAGCTCCAAGTGCCCTACCCCTAGGAACCCTAACCCTAGGGCGGGAAGCCCTACCCATAGGAACCCTAACCCTAGCTCCAGGTGCCCTACACATAGGAACCCTAACCCTAGGGCGGGAAGCCCTACCCATAGGAACCCTAACCCTAGCTCCAAGTGCCCTACCCATAGGAACCCTAACCCTAGCTCCAAGTGCCCTACACATAGGAACCCTAACCCTAGGGCGGGAAGCCCTACCCATAGGAACCCTAACCCTAGGGCGGGAAGCCCTACCCATAGGAACCCTAACCCTAGCTCTAAGTGCCCTACCCATAGGAACCCTAACCCTAGCTCCAAGTGTGCTACACATAGGAACCCTAACCATAGCTCCAAGTGCCCTACCCATAGGAACCCTAACCCTAGCTCCAAGTGCCCTACACATAGGAACCCTAACCCTATGGCGGGAAGCCCTACCCATAGGAACCCTAACCCTAGCTCCAAGTGCCCTACACATAGGAACCCTAACCCTAGGGCGGGAAGCCCTACTCATAGGAACCCTAACCCTAGCTCCAAGTGCGCTACAGATAGGAACCCTAACCCTAGCTCCAAGTGCCCTACCCATAGGAACCCTAAACCTAGCTCCAAGTGCCCTACCCATAGGAATCCTAACCCTAGGGCGGGAAGCCCTACCCATAGGAACCCTAACCCTAGCTCCAAGTGCGCTACAGATAGGAACCCTAACCCTAGCTCCAGGTGCCCTACCCATAGGAACCCTAACCCTAGGCAGGGAAGCCCTACCCATAGGAACCCTAACCCTAGCTCCAAGTGCCCTACACATAGGAACCCTAACCCTAGCTCCAAGTGCCGTACACATAGAAACCCTAACCCTAGGGCGGGAAGCCCTACCCATAGGAACCCTAACCTTAGCTCCAAGTGCCCTACTTATAGGAACCCTAACCCTAGGGCGGGAAGCCCTACCCATAGGAACCCTAACCCTAGCTCCAAGTGCCCTACACATAGGAACCCTAACCGTAGGGCGGGAAGCCCTACCCATAGGAACCCTAACCCTAGCTCCAAGTGCCCTACCCATAGGAACCCTAACCCTAGGGCGGGAAGCCCTACCCATAGGAACCCTAACCCTATCTCCAAGTGCCCTACCCATAGGAACCCTAACCCTAGGGCGGGAAGCCCTACCCATCGGAACCCTAACCCTAGCTCCAAGTGCCCTACCTATAGGAACCCTAACCCAAGGGCGGGAAACCGTACATATAGGAACCCTAACCCTAGGGCGGGAAGCCCTACCCATAGGAACCCTAACCCTAGCTCCAAGTGCCCTACACATAGGAACCCTAACCGTAGGGCGGGAAGCCCTACCCATAGGAACCCTAACCCTAGCTCCAAGTGCCCTACCCATAGGAACCCTAACCCTAGGGCGGGAAGCCCTACCCATAGGAACCCTAACCCTAGCTCCAAGTGCCCTACCCATAGGAACCCTAACCCTAGCTCCAGGTGCACTACACATAGGAACCCTAACCCTAGGGCGGGAAGCCCTACCCATAGGAACCCTAACCCTAGCTCCAAGTGCCCTACCCATAGGAACCCTAACCCTAGGGCGGGAAGCCCTACCCATAGGAACCCTAACCCTAGCTCCATGTGCCCTACACATAGGAACCCTAACCCTAGGGCGGGAAGCCCTACCCATAGGAACCCTAACCCTAGCTCCAAGTGCCCTACCCATAGGAACCCTAACCCTAGCTCCAAGTGCCCTACCCATAGGAACCCTAACCCTAGCTCCAAGTGCCCTAAACATAGGAACCCTAACCCTAGGGCGGGAAGCCCTACCCATAGGAACCCTAACCCTAGCTCCAAGTGCCCTACCCCTAGGAACCCTAACCCTAGGGCGGGAAGCCCTACCCATAGGAACCCTAACCCTAGCTCCAGGTGCCCTACACATAGGAACCCTAACCCTAGGGCGGGAAGCCCTACCCATAGGAACCCTAACCCTAGGGCGGGAAGCCCTACCCATAGGAACCCTAACCCTAGCTCCAAGTGCCCTACCCATAGGAACCCTAACCCTAGCTCCAAGTGCCCTACACATAGGAACCCTAACCCTAGGGTGGGAAGCCCTACCCATAGGAACCCTAACCCTAGGGCGGGAAGCCCTACCCATAGGAACCCTAACCCTAGCTCTAAGTGCCCTACCCATAGGAACCCTAACCCTAGCTCCAAGTGTTCTACACATAGGAACCCTAACCATAGCTCCAAGTGCCCTACCCATAGGAACCCTAACCCTAGCTGCAAGTGCCCTACACATAGGAACCCTAACCCTATGGCGGGAAGCCCTACCCATAGGAACCCTAACCCTAGCTCCAAGTGCCCTACACATAGGAACCCTAACCCTAGGGCGGGAAGCCCTACTCATAGGAACCCTAACCCTAGCTCCAAGTGCGCTACAGATAGGAACCCTAACCCTAGCTCCAAGTGCCCTACCCATAGGAACCCTAAACCTAGCTCCAAGTGCCCTACCCATAGGAATCCTAACCCTAGGGCGGGAAGCCCTACCCATAGGAACCCTAACCCTAGCTCCAAGTGCGCTACAGATAGGAACCCTAACCCTAGCTCCAGGTGCCCTACCCATAGGAACCCTAACCCTAGGCAGGGAAGCCCTACCCATAGGAACCCTAACCCTAGCTCCAAGTGCCCTACACATAGGAACCCTAACCCTAGCTCCAAGTGCCGTACACATAGAAACCCTAACCCTAGGGCGGGAAGCCCTACCCATAGGAACCCTAACCTTAGCTCCAAGTGCCCTACTTATAGGAACCCTAACCCTAGGGCGGGAAGCCCTACTCATAGGAACCCTAACCCTAGTTCCAAGTGCCCTACACATAGGAACCCTAACCGTAGGGCGGGAAGCCCTACCCATAGGAACCCTAACCCTAGCTCCAAGTGCCCTACCCATAGGAACCCTAACCCTAGGGCGGGAAGCCCTACCCATAGGAACCCTAACCCTATCTCCAAGTGCCCTACCCATAGGAACCCTAACCCTAGGGCGGGAAGCCCTACCCATCGGAACCCTAACCCTAGCTCCAAGTGCCCTACCCATAGGAACCCTAACCCAAGGGCGGGAAACCGTACATATAGGAACCCTAACCCTAGGGCGGGAAGCCCTACCCATAGGAACCCTAACCCTAGCTCCAAGTGCCCTACACATAGGAACCCTAACCGTAGGGCGGGAAGCCCTACCCATAGGAACCCTAACCCTAGCTCCAAGTGCCCTACCCATAGGAACCCTAACCCTAGGGCGGGAAGCCCTACCCATAGGAACCCTAACCCTATCTCCAAGTGCCCTACCCATAGGAACCCTAACCCTAGGGCGGGAAGCCCTACCCATCGGAACCCTAACCCTAGCTCCAAGTGCCCTACCCATAGGAACCCTAACCCAAGGGCGGGAAACCGTACATATAGGAACCCTAACCCTAGGGCGGGAAGCCCTACCCATAGGAACCCTAACCCTAGCTCCAAGTGCCCTACACATAGGAACCCTAACCCTAGGGCGGGAAGCCCTACCCATCGGAACCCTAACCCTAGCTCCAAGTGCCCTACCCATAGGAACTCTAACCCAAGGACGGGAAGCCGTACATATAGGAACCCTAACCCTAGGGAGGGAAGCCCTTCCCATAGGAACCCTAACCCTAGCTCCAAGTGCCCTACCGATAGGAACCCTAACCCTAGCTCCAAGTGCCCTACACATAGGAACCCTAATCCTAGGGCGGGAAGCCCTATCCATAGGAACCCTAACCCTAGGGCGGGAAGCCCTACCTATAGGAACCCTAACCCTAGCTCCAAGTGCCCTACACATAGGAACCCTAACCCTAGCTCCAAGTGCCCTACCCATAGGAACCCTAACCCTAGGTCGGGAAGCCCTACCCGCAACACCGCGGTCCTGCTCTCCGGCAGGAGCCCTGCAGGCCCGCGGTCCCACTCTCCCGCCCAAGCGCAGCAACCCCGCAGCCACACTCTCTTCACTCACAGCCCCGCAACCCTGCAGCCCCACTCGCTGGACCGGAGCCCGCAAAATCGCGATCCCGCCGGCAACCCCACACCCCCGCTCTTCTGGCAGGAGCCCGCAACCATGGAGCCACGGTCCCCTGGCAGGAGCCCTGAGACTCCTGCTACCCAGCCAAGAGCCCAGCAACCCGGTGTCCCGCTCCCCCACCCAAGTGCAGAAGCCCCGCAGCCCCACTCTCTTGGCCTGGAGCCTGCAACCCTGTGTGATGGAGTAGGGGCTGTCTGTGTGGGGTTGGGAGAGCCGGGGAGGACTTTAGGTGAGGGACAGGTATTCAGCCTGTAACCTGAGCTAGGCAGGGGGGAGGGGAGGTCAACACCTTTGCCAGGGGAGCTAGACAAAGAAAAAGAGCCGAGTGGAGAGGGGGAGTCAGTTTCGGATTGGGGCTGGATGGTGGGAGTTCAGGGAATCCTAGGCTGGGATCCAAGCACCGTGAACCCCAGAAAGGCAAGATTGAGAGGTCCTGGCTCTGAACACTAGCTCTGCTGTAGCCTGTGCTCCTGTTTTTCAATAAACCTTCTGTTTTACAGGCTGGCTGAGAGTCCCTGTGAGTCCGAGGAAGAGGGGTGCAGGGCCGGACTCCCCCACACTCCGTGACAGTCTCCAACACCTTCAGTTGGCACCTTTGCAGAGGAGGGGCCCAGGCCATCAGTTGCAAGGAGACAGAGTGTCAGGCATTTAGGTGCACTGGTCTCTTGCTTTGCTAGATACTTAAGAACTGCATAGGGGACACTGAGGCACCAACACAGCATTCACAGACCCCCAGTAAGAACAGTCCCCCTTCGTCACATCTCTCCCCCCTTCGAGACCGAACTGAGTGGGGTCACTTCAGCCAGTGACCTGGGGAAGTTCGAACCCACCTACATTCCCATGGATGCCCCAGGATCCCCCCAGTTATGGGGGAAGAGTTACCCCAGGCCCTTCCAGTTTCCTGCCCCCCTTTAGGTCGGGGGGACTCAAGGGCACTCGCAGTTGGCAGGTGGAAAGGCTTATGCAGCCCAGGGCTTTTTGTCACTCCAATACCCCTGGGGTTCAAGCTGGGCTGGGGTCTTCTCAACGCGTTCCAGTCTGGGGGGGCTGTGATTTGGGCTCTCTTGGTTCAGAGCCCTTTCGTAAAGCAGAGTTGCACTGTTAAGCCCTTTGTTAGAGCTCCTTCCGTGAAAATAGCAAAACATGACCCTTTTCGCTGCGAGCGAGGAACGTCTAATGGAATCGTCCTCCTTCTGCAATTCTGATACACTGCTGAGTAATTGGCAGTTCTACGTTGTGAAAACAGTGAAACATGAGAAATTCACTGCAGATTATTGGGAAGCACGAATTCCTCCTGCTCCCATCCTAAAATTGCTATTCGGATGCACAGCTAGGAACTTGACCGAGCTACGCTGTGAAAACAGCTATACCTGAGCAATTCATTCGAAATCACTCGTAGGCATGAATTTCTTCTGGAAACACGCTAAAAATGCTATTCGGTTCCACTGCTGGCTATTTGGAAGAGCTCCGTTTGTGAAAATTCCTAAAAAGGAGACGTTCAGTGCAAACCACTGCTAGGCAACACTTTCTCCTAGACCCATCTTACCAATGCTATTCCGATGCATTGCTGGCAATTTGGCAGAGATCTGTTTGGGAAAACAGCGAAATGTGAGAAATTCATTGCGGATTATTAGTAGTCATGAATTTCTCCTGGTACCATCCTAAAATAGATATCAAACTGCACTGCTGTCAATTTGACAGAGGTACGATTTCAAAGAAGGTTTCAAAGCAGCTAAACATGAGAAAGGATTCCACATCATTGGTAAGCACGACTTCCTCCTGTTCCCATCCTAAATTTGCTATTCGGATGCACAGCAACAACATGACCGAGATACGCTGTGAAAACAGCTACACATGAGCAATTCATTCCAAATCACTCGTAGGCACGAATTGCTCCTGGAACCACCCTACAAATGTTATTCGATTACACTCCTGCCCATTTGGCAGAGATCCGTTTGTGAAAATAGCTAAACCTCAGAAATTCAGTCAAAATGTAAGCTAGGCACATGAAAAGAGCTAATGAAGAATTATTAAACCCACATCAGTGCTAGACACGACTTTCCCCTTGAACCAACCTCCAATTGCTATTCGAAAGCACTGGTGGCTATTTGGCAGAGTTCCTTTCGTGAAAATTGCTAAAAAGGAGACGTTCAGTGCAAAGCACTGCTAGGCAACACTTTCTCCTGGAACCATTTTACAAATGCTATTCGGTTGCATTGCTGGCCATAAGACTAATCTGCGTGTGTGAAAATGGAAAATATGAGAAATTCGAATCATAGTGCAGCTACAGACAAGAGCAATGTCTAGCTACAAGGGGATCCAGTCCATTTGAAATGTACGCTGTTTCAGAAAAGGAAAATAGGAGAATATGAGAAAATATGAGAAATTCGTTCAGGATCACTGCTAGGCACCGATTTCTCTGAGAATCGTCTTTCACAAGCCAATAGCATCCCCTGCTGGACATTTGGTAAAGATTCCTTTCGTGAACCTTGCTAAACATGAGCCAGTCATTGCAGCTCACTGATAGGTACGAATTTCTCTTTGAAATAGCCACAAAATAGCATTCGGTTGCACTGTTAAGCCCTTTGTTAGAGCTCCTTCCGTGAATATAGCAAAACATGACCCTTTCGAGCCTTATCTCTGCGAGCGAGGAAAGTCTAATGGAATCGTCCTCCTTCTGCAATTCTGATGCACTGCTGAGTATTTGGCAGTGCTACATAACTAATAGATTTTTCTCTCCTAATAATCGTCTGCCTTTTTGAGTTCCCACTTCCTAGCAGAAAATTACGGCTTTCAGGTACTCTCTATACTTGAATTCTTTAAAAATAACCTAATCTGCTAATGTTTACTCTTCAGGGACGTAATCTCAGTCGAGTCAGAAGTCTTTGATATAGGTGAGCAAATCTGCTGTGGAAATAAACTGGTAGTCGGCCATTGATTTTAAAGACGCTCGAATCATAGTGCAGCTACAGACAAGAGCAATGTCTAGCTACAAGGGGACCCAGTCCATTTGAAATGTACGCTGTTTCAGAAAAGGAACTAGAAATGGGTTCAAAGCCTACAGCTACCCACAGCTCACAGGTATTTGACTCATGGGGTTGGTTTTGGGCCGCTCTAGAGACAGCGATTAGCCAACTATCTAAAGTTTAGGGTGTTCAGATGCACGGATCTATCTATCTATCTATCTATCTATCTATCTATCTATCTATCTATCTATCTATCACGAACACTAATAAGCATCTTTAATTTTTCTTGTTTAAGCAATGCCATTGGAACTGCGGCAGTTTTACTGACAACATTACTGAAAAGTTCTACAGTTACCTTATCTATCTACAGATCTAGCTATCCATAAACACTAATGAGCATCTTTAATTTTTCTGGCTTAAGAATTTCCATTTGAACTCCTCCTGGTCTACTTACAACTTTTCTCCACATTGATCTATCTAGCGATCTAGCTAGCTGTCTAGCGACCTAGACAGCTATCTAATCACTAAAACTAATGAGCTTTTATTTTTCTTGTTTACGCATTTCCAGCGGAACTTCCCCTGTTTCACTGACAAGTATCAGAGGGGTAGCTGTGTAAGTCTTAGGTTATATTTAATAATGTCTTATGTATTCAGGTGCCTGTCTGATCCGATAGCTAGCTAGCTAGATTGCTAGATCGAGTAACTGAATAACGCTTGAGTAAAGCTATCAGGAAAACAGGGACTCTTACAAAGAGAAAAAGTAAAGCTTCTTATCACTGTTCGTGATTAGTTAGCTCCATCGATCGAGCTAGAGCGAGAGACAGACAGTGTAACTGTATAAATCTTGAGAAATGCTGTCAGTGAAACAGGGGAAGTTCCATTTGTAATTGTAAACCGTACACAAGAAAAATAAAAGGTGCTCATTAGTGTTTGTGATTAGATAGATAATTAGATCGCTAGACAGCTAGCTAGATCGCTACGTTGTTAAAAGTGAATAAAGTTGTAAGTAGAACAGAGGGAGCTCAAATGGAAACGCTTAAACAAGAAAAATTAAAGATGCTTATTAGTGTTCGTGATTAGATAGATAGATAGCTATTGCATCTGCACACACTAAACTTTAGGTAGTTGCAGAGGAGCTCTGTCTCCAGAACGGCAAAAACCAAAACCCTGCGCCAATACCTGTGGCTGATGGTATCTGCAGGCTTTGAAACCATTTCTAGGTCCTTTTCTGAAAGAGCGTACATTTCAAATGGTCCCCCGCGTACCTGGACATTGCTCTAGTCTGCAGCTGCCCTATGATTCGAGCGTGGGTGTCTTTCAAATCACTGGCCGACTAACTCTTCATTTCTACAGCAGATTTGCTCAAAGACTCCTGTCCCGACTGAGATTCCATACCTCAAGTTGTTTTTAAAGAATTCGAGAAACAGAAAGAATGTAATAAGCCGTATTTTGAAACTAGGAAGGGTGAACTCAAAAAGACAGACGACTTTTCCAATAAAGGCATTAAAAAGTCAGGCACGAGAATGAGCCTAGGAAACTTCATTCCAGAGACTAATTCTTTCCAAAGCTCCAAGGGCCTGTATAGAGAGGCTAATATTACAAGCAGCAGCTTAGCCATAGCTAGATTAAAATGGCTCTATAGCTGTGTAGGCATACACATAGATTGCTGTTACAGCTCAAACTCAGACACCTAGGTAGTGGAGACTAAGTGAAATCCTGACTGTAAACCCAGTAAACTATACAATTTGGAACTGTATGAAGTAAAATTGGAATGCATGTTCCTCTAAACCTGGGCTAGACAACCTATGGCACGTGTGCCGAAGGCTGCACAGAAGCTGATTTTCAGTGGCACTCACACTGCCCGGTCCTCGCCACCAATTCGAGGCAGAGGATTATGGGGAGGGTGGCGCTGTCCATTTTAATTTCAATATAGATGAAGCGTCTTCATCATTTAAGAAACCTTATTTACTATACATACAAACAAAGTTTAGTGTCAGAGGGGTAGCCGTGTTAGTCTGGTTCTGTAAAAGCAGCAAAGAATCCTGTGGCACCTTATAGACTAACAGACGTTTTGCAGCATGAGCTTTCGTGGGTGAACACCCACTTCTTCGGATGCAATTAGTTTAGTTATACATTTTAGACATAAAGAAAGAGACCTTCTGAAAACCTTGATATGTATTTCGGTTACGCGAAACCTCAAAAATGAGTGACTAAATGAAGACTGGGCACAGCTCTTCTGAAACGGTGCCGAGCCCTGCTGTAGCCAGTCTTATTGCACGACAGAGAGAGTTTTTCCTAGAAACCAGCAGAGGGTGCTGTTGCCTTGTCAAGGCTCTTTCCTTGAGGCTTTTGAAAAAGCTCCGGTGAAGTAGTTTATTTTTCAAGAGCGCTATGCTAAATGGACTAGAAAAATGCCACGAAATGAGCTGCCCGGGGAGCGGGCGCGTACGGACGGTCGCGCGCCGGCCGGAGGAGCGTGGATCCCGCTCCCTCGGTGGGTCCGCGGGGTCCAGAACATAGAAAAGACTTTACAAAAGAGGTGATCCATTCTAATTCTCTCCGAAGTAACAGAGCAGGCTATAAACACTACTATAGCGACTCATTGAAATAGTCACTGCCAGACATGGACTTCTTGTCCTCAGGCGCTCTCTGAACTCTTCCCGGCTACGTTCTCAGCCATACTCTATTTTGGTGACAAAACCCTCTTAGTTGTCTCTCTTCAGAACCACAACTATTTCATGCATCTCCACAATAAATGTCGCAGAGACCCTCTTCTCGGGCTGTCCCACATTAGTAAGACTTCACCATAGGCGACAGGTACAGTATTGTCTCGCTCTCCGGGACCAAGCTCCGCAACCCCTTTCTCCCTCTCCTCCGGCTGTAGCTCCACATCCCCGCGGCCCTCTCCCCCGGCCAGAACCTCGCAACTTCAGAGCTCCCAGCCGGAGCCCCACAACCCCGCGGTCCCGCTCCCCCGCCCAAGTACAGAAACCCCGCAGCCACACTCTCTTGTCCCGGAGCCCCGCAACCCTCCACCCCCAGTCGCCGGACCGGAGCCGGCAACCCTGCAGCCCCGTTCTCTCGGTCAGAGGCTCGCAACTCCGCACTCTGGCCGGAACCCCGTAACCCGGCAGCCCCGCTCTCCCAGCAGGAGGCCCGCAACCTAGCAGACCCGTGCTCCCGGCCGGAGCCCCCAACCCCTTGGTTCCGCATCCCCGGCCGGACCTCCGCATCCCCGCGATCCCGTTGTCCCGGCCAAGCGCGGCAAGTCCTGCGGCTCCGTTTCCCCGACCGGAGCACGGCCACCCCTTCGTCCCGCTCCCACCGGCCAGAGCTCCGCGTCCCCGCCAGAACCTCGCAACCCCAGAGCTCCCGGTCAGAGGCTCACAACCCCGCAGCCCCCCTCTCTGGCCGGAACCCCGTAACCCCGCAGCCCCGCTCTCCCGACCAGAGCCCCGCAACACCGCGTCCCGCTACCCAGGCTGGAGCCCCGCCACCCAGCAGACCCGTTCTCCCGGCCGGATCTCCGCAACCCCTTGGTCCCGCATCTCCGGCCGGACCTCCGCATCCCCGCGATCCCGCTGTCCCGGCCGAGCGCGGCAAGTCCCGCGGCTCCATTTCCCCGACCGGAGCACGGCAACCCCGCAGCCCCGCTCTCCCGGCCAGAGCCCTGCCACCCCATAGTCCCGCTCACCCGGCTGGAGTCCGCAACTCCCCAGACCTACTCTCACCGCCGGAGCCCCGGGGCACCGACACGCTGGACAGAGCCCCGCCAACCCGGACAGAGCCCGGCTAACGCAGACCGAGCCCCGCAACACTGAGTCCTGCTCTCCCGGCAGGAGCCCTGCAACCCCGCGGTCCCACTCCCCAGACCAAGTGCAGCAACCACTCTCTCCACTCAGAGCCCCACAACCCTGCAGCCCCACTCGCCGGACCGGAGCCCCACAAAACCGCGATCCCCCGGCAACCCCGCACCCCCGCTCTTCTGGCAGGAGCCCGCAACCATGGAGCCCCGCTCTCCTGGCAGCAGCCCCGCAACTCCTTGGTCCCGCTCCCCCGGCCGGAGCTCCGCATGCCAGCGATCCGGCTGTCCCAGCTGAGCGCAGCAAGTCCCGCGGATCCGCTCCCACGGCCAGAACCCCGCAAGCCCGCGGTCCCGCTCCCCCGCCAGAACCACGCAACTCCGCAGGCCCACTCTCCTCGCTGGAGCCCCAGGGCCCCGACACCCCAGCCAGATCCCGTCACCCTGTGGTCCCGCTCTCCCGGCAGGAGCCCCACAACTCCGGCGCCCCGGTGCCCGGACACCCCGGAGAGAGCCCCGCTACCCCGGACAGAGCCCCCCCAACCCCGCGGTCCTGCTCTCCCGGTATCACCCCTGCTAGGGCTCCGCAACCCTTGTGACAAAGGTGGACTGTTCCTACTGGGGTCTGTGAATGCTGTGTTGGTGCCTCAGTGTCCCCTATGCAGTTCTTAAGTATCTAGCAAAGCAAGAGGCCAGTGCACCTAAATGCCCGACACTCTGTCTCCTAGCAACTGCTGGCCTGGGCCCCTCCTCTGCAAAGGTGCCAACTGAAGGTGTTGGAGACAAAGAGATCAGGTGACCTCCTGGCCGGGGAAAGGGGCTGAGCAGAGAGGAGGGACTGGAGGGAGTTGGGGAGACTGGAGCTGGCTCGGGGAGGAAGGGGAGGACAGACAGGGCTCTGATCTCGCAATGGGGCTGTGGGGCTCCTGGGGCCCCAAGATGGGCCTAACAGCGGGGATCTGGTTCTCTGTGCCTGCAAGACCTGTGTTGCACTGTGTTCCTGGCATCTGAATAAACCACCTGCTTTACTGGCTGTGCCCGTGTCCCAGTACCCAGTGACCTTCCTCACATCTACGTCCAGGGGAACAAGGCACTCTATCCAGAGGGGCAGCCCCGTGCCCATCCTGTAAACCCAAACTTCGGAGCCTGGAGCATCCAGCCCCCCAAGAGGAACTGACCTGGGGCCCTCCTCCCTCCTTCCCAGGTGGAACGCTGCCAGCCCCCCTTTCCTGGGAATGTTGCCCCTCATCTGACTGGGTCTTTACCCAGTCAAACCTCTGCGGGTTGGGTCTGCTCGGTCTGCCTCTGAGAGTCCTGGTGAATCGCAGGAAGCTGGGGGTGCAGGACGCTGACTCCCCCACACTCCGTGACAGCTGGTGGCAGGGGCGGAATGTACTGCACCCCGTGGACGGCGCTTCCTGCAGTAAGTGACTAGGGAGCAGTAAAACGAAGGGGCGATTTCAGGAGGCAATTAACCCCGGGAGCGTGTGACCAGCGCAAAGGACTTTGCAGTAACAGGGTCCCCGGGGGGATTGCAGGAGCAGTCTCAGGGGCGGAGGAATCTGCAGCACGACCCTGGCCGAGAGGGAGTGACCTGAAGAAGGGCTGGTGCACGAGGGGTCTCCCTGGAACCGGTGGGAAGCTGAGAGCACACGCCGGCGAGTGGCCAGCAGGAAGATACATGCTAAGCACCTTAAGAAAGACCTGGTGGAGCTGTGCAGGCAGAGGGGGCTGCGCATTGGGAGGTCCACCAAAGACCAGCTAATTGCCCAGCTGGAGGAGAAGGATCGCTTGGGTGAACCGAGCCCTGTCCCAGAGGGAAGCCGCCCAACAGATACAGTGTGGGCCGCGGGGCCTGACATGGCTGGGAGGGGCCAGACTGCTGCCGAGGACACCCCGAGACCCTGCCCACCTATACCTATGGGAGGGGTTGGGGGAAGCCCAGTGAATACTGAGGGCACCCTGAGTCCGGCGGCCAGCAGGGGATCGTCCCGGCAGAGCTCCCCGTCCCTGGAACAGATGCGGTTGGAATATGACAGAGGAGTTGAGGAGGCAAGAACTGAAGGAGCGGGAGAACCAGCATAAACACGAGGAGAACCAGCGCCAGCATGAGCTGGAACTGGCCCGGCTGAGGAGCAGCGGGGCCCCGGCTACGGTGAGCGAGGTGGGACCCAAGCCTACAAAAATCTTTGCTAAAGGCTTCCTGGCCCGGCGTAAGGAGCGGAAGGACATAGATACCTTCCTGACGGCCTTTGAGAATACCTGCGAGCTGCACAGGGTTGACCCTGCAGACAGGATCCCGTTTCTAACCCCCTTATTGGACTCCACAGCCGTGGAGGTGTACAGCCGAATGAAAGGGGCGGAGTCAGGGGACTATGAACTGTTCAAACAGGCCCTGCTCCACGAGTTTGGGCTGACTCCTGCGATGTACAGGAAGAGGTTCCGGAACAACATAAAACCCGTGAGGTCCCATACCTACAACTGGTCAACCGGGCGAAGGGGTATGCCCACAAGTGAACAGCTGGGGCCCAAACTAAAGAGGACATGCTTGACCTATACATACTGGAGCACCTGTATGAGCAGTGCCCGTCTGACCTGAGGCTGTGGTTGATGGACCAGGAGCCTGAGAACCCGCAGCACGCAGGCCAGCTGGTCGACCAATTTGTGGACAGTCGGGCAGGGAATAGCAGGGAGAAGTCTCGAAGGAGCAGGCCTGCCTCAATGCAGCGAGAAAGTCACCATGGGACCTCCCAGCAGGGGCCTATGATGAACCCCCACCAAAGGGGAACATCCAGCGTCAGGTCCATCCAACCCACTCGAGGGGACCCACGAGACATGGGCTGCTATCAATGTGGCCAACGAGGCCACATATGGGCCCAATGCCCCAAGCTCAGGGACAGACCGAGCAGACTCAACCCACAGAGGGTTGACTGGGTAAAGACCCAGTCGGATGAGAGGCAACATTCCCAGGAAAGGGGGGCTGGCAGCGTTCCACCTGGGAAGGAGGGAGGAGGGCCCCAGGTCAGCTCCTCTGGGGGGCTGGATGCTCCAGGCTCCGAGTTTTGGGTTTACAGGGTGGGCATGAGGCTGCCCCTCCGGAGAGAGTGCCTTCTTCCCCTGGAGGTAGATGGGATGAAGGTCACTGGGTACTGGGACACGGGCGCAGAGGTGACGCTGGCCCGGCCTGGGGTGGTGGCCCCAGATTGGATGGTGCCCAACACCTACCTGCCCCTGAGGGGTGTGAGCGGGACACCATTCAAGGTGACCGTGGTGAGGGTACACCTGAAGTGGGGGGCCAAGGAGGGCCCCAAGGACGTGGGGGTACACCCACATTTGCCCACAGAGGTGTTAATGGGGGGGGACCTCGAGGACTGGCCAAGTAACAACCATAGGAACCCAAACCCTAGGGCGGTAAGCCCTACCCATAGGAACCCTAACCCTAGCTCCAAGTGCCCTACCATAGGAACCCTAACCCTAGCTCCAAGTGCCCTACACATAGGAACCCTAACCCTAGGGCGGGAAGCCCTACCCATAGGAACCCTAACCCTAGCACCAAGTGCCCTACACATAGGAACCCTAACCCTAGGGCGGGAAGCCCTACCCATAGGAAACCTAATCCTAGCTCCAAGTGCCCTACCCATAGGAACCCTAACCCTAGCTCCAAGTGCCCTATCCATAGGAACCCTAACCCTAGCTCCAAGTGCCCTACCCATAGGAACCCTAACCCTAGCTCCAAGTGCCCTACCAATAGGAACCCTAACCCTAGCTCCAAGTGCCCTGCCGTCGGGGCAGACTGCTGAGCGGGCAGCGGCGCCCTGAGTAGGGGGTGGAGCTCGGCTGAGGAGGGGCCTATAAAAGCGGCCGCCCAGCCAGGCAGGGGCACATCTGCGAGCAGCGGCACAGGAGCCAGCGAACAGGGGAGTTTGCGTGGGAGAGTTCCCACTGCAGGAGCAGGTATTTGGATTTGCATCTGTCTTTGTGTATTTGCATCTGTCTTTGTAGTGCTTGTATCTCTCTGTAGAGGGCCGTCGGGGTAGAGTGCTGAGCGAGCAGCGGCGCCCTGAGTAGGCGGTGGAGCTAGGCTGAGGAGGGGCCTATAAAAGTGGCCGCCCGGCCAGGCAGTGGCACTGGAGCCAGCGAGCAGCGGCACAGGAGCTAGCGAACAGGGGAGATTGCTTGGGAGATTTCCCATTGGAGGAGCAGTTATTTGGATTTGCAACTGTCTTTGTGGATTTGCATCTGTCTTTGTAGTGCTTGTATCTCTCTGTAGAGGCCCGTCCGGGCAGACTGCTGAGCGGGCAGCGGGGCCCTGAGTAGGGGGCGGAGCTAGGCTGAGGAGGGGCCTATAAAAGCGGCCGCCCAGCCAGGCTGCGGCACAGGAGCGAGCAAACAGCGGCACAGGAGCCAGCGAACAGGGGAGTTTGCGTGGCAGAGTTCCCTTTGGAGGAGCAGTTATTTGGATTTGCATCTGTCTTTGTGTATTTGCATCTGTCTTTGTAGTGCTTGTATCTCTCTGTAGAGAGCCGTCGGGGCAGACTGCTGAGCGAGCAGCGGCGCCCTGAGTAGGCGGTGGAGGTAGGCTGAGGAGGGGCCTATAAAAGTGGCCGCCGGGCCAGGCAGCGGCACTGGAGACAGCGAGCAGCGGCACAGGAGCTAGCGAACAGGGGAGATTGCTTGGGAGATTTCCCATTGGAGGAGCAGTTATTTGGATTTGCAACTGTCTTTGTGGATTTGCATCTGTCTTTGTAGTGCTTGTATCTCTCTGTAGAGGCCCGTCCGGGCAGACTGCTGAGCGGGCAGCGGGGCCCTGATTAGGGGGCGGAGCTAGGCTGAGGAGGGGCCTATAAAAGCGGCCGCCCAGCCAGGCAGCGGCACAGGAGCCAGCAAACAGGGCGGCGAACAGGGGAGTTTGCGTGGGAGTGTTCCAATTGGAGGAGCAGGTATTTAGATTTGCATCTGTCTTTGTGTATTTGCATCTGTCTTTCTAGTGCTTGTATCTCTCTGTAGAGGCCCGTCGGGGCAGACTGCTGAGCGGGCAGCGGCGGCCTGAGTAGGGGGCGGAGCTAGGCTGTGGAGGGGCCTATAAAAGCGGCCGCCCAGCCAGGCAGCGGCACAGGAGCCAGCAAACAGGGCGGTGAACAGGGAAGTTTGCGTTGGACAGTTCCCACTGGAGGAGCAGGTATTTGGATTTGCATCTGTCGTTGTGGATTTGCATCTGTCTTTGCAGTGCGTGTATCTCTCTGTAGAGGCCCGTCGGGGCAGACTTTGGAGCGGGCAGCGGCGCCCTGAGTAGTGGGCGGTGCTAGGCTGAGGAGGGGCCTATAAAAGTGGCCGCCCAGCCAGGCAGCAGCACAGGAGCCGGCGAACAGGTGAGTTTGCATGTGAGAGTTCCCATTGGAGGAGCAGGTATTTGGATTTGCATCTGTCTTTGTGTATTTGCGTCTGTCTTTGTAGTGCTTGTATCTCTCTGTAGAGGCCCGTCGGGGCACACTGTTGAGCGGGCAGCGGCGCCCTGAGTAGGGGCGGAGCTAGGCTGAGGAGGGGCCTTAAAAGAGGTCGCCCAGCCAGGCAGCGGCACAGCTGCGAGCAATCGGACAGGAGCCAGCAAACAGGGGAGATTGCGTGGAAGAGTTCCCATTGGAGGAGCAGGTATTAGGATTTGCATCTGTCTTTGTAGTGCTTGTATCTCTCTGTAGAGGCCCGTCGGGGCACACTGCTGAGCGGGCAGCGGCGCCCTCAGTAGGGGGCGGAGCTAGGCTGAAGAGGGGCCTATAAAAGCGGCCGCCCAGCCAGGCAGGGGCACACCTGCGAGCGGCGAACAGGGGAGTTTGCGTGAGTGAGTTCCCATTGGAGGAGCAGGTATTTCGATTTGCATCTGTTTTTGTAGTGCTTGTATCTCTCCGTAGAGGCCCGTGGGGCAGACTGCTGAGCGGACAGCGTCGCCCTGAGTAGGGGGCGGAGATAGGCTAGGAGGGGCCTATAAAAGCGGCCGCCCAGCCAGGCAGCGGCACAGGAGCCAGGGAGCAGCAGCACAGGAGCCAGCGAACAGGGGAGTTTGCGTGGGAGAGTTCCCATTGGAGGAGCAGGTATTTAGATTTGCATCTGTCTTTGTGTATTTGCATCTGTCTTTGTAGTGCTTGTATCTCTCTGTAGAGTCCCGTCGGGGCAGACTTCTGAGGGGGCAGCGGCGCCCTGAATAGTGGCAGAGCTAGGCTGAGGAGGGGCCTATAAAAGCGGCCGCCCAGGCAGGTAGCGGCACAGGAGCCAGCGAGCAGCGGCACAGGAGCCAGCGAACAGGGGAATTTGCGTGGGAGAGTTCCCATTGGAGGAGCAGATATTTGGATTTGCATCTGTCTTTGTGTATTTGCATTTTAGTAGTGCTTGTATCTCTCTGTAGAGGCCCGTCGGAGCAGACTGCTGAGGGGGCAGCGGCGCCCTGAATAGTGGCAGAGCTAGGCTGAGGAGGGGCCTATAAAAGTGGCTGCCCAGCCAGGCAGCAGCACAGGAACCGGCGAGCAGGGGAGTTTGCGTGGGAGAGTTCCCATTGGAGGAGCAGGTATTTGGATTTGCATCTGTCTTTGTGTATTTGCGTCTGTCTTTGTAGTGCTTGTATCTCTCTGTAGAGGCCCGTCGGGGCACACTGTTGAGCGGGCAGCGGCGGCCTGAGTAGGGGGCGGAATTAGGCTGAGGAGGGGCCTATAAAAGCGGCCGCCCAGCCAGGCAGCGGCACAGCTGCGAGCAGCGGCACAGGAGCCGCCGAACAGGGGAGTTTGCGTCGGAGAGTTCCCATTGGAGGAGCAGATATTTGGATTTGCATCTGTCTTTGTGTATTTGCATTTTAGTAGTGCTTGTATCTCTCTGTAGAGGCCCGTCGGGGCAGACTGCTGAGGGGGCAGCGGCGCCCTGAATAGTGGCAGAGCTAGGCTGAGGAGGGGCCTATAAAAGCGGCCGCCCAGGCAGGTAGCGGCACAGGAGCCAGCGAGCAGCGGCACAGGAGCCAGCGAACAGGGGAATTTGCGTGTGAGAGTTCCCATTGGAGGAGCAGGTATTTGGATTTGCATCTGTCTTTGTGTATTTGCATGTGTCTTTGTAGTACTTGTGTCTCTCTGTAGAGGCCCGTCGGGGCAGACTGCTGAGCGGGCAGTGGCGGCCTGAGTAGGGGGCGGTGCTAGGCTGAGGAGGGGCCTATAATATCGGCCGCCCAGTCAGGCAGCGGCACGGGAGCCAGCAAACAGGGGAGATTGCGTGGGAGAGTTCCCATTGGAGGAGCAGGTATTTGTATTTGCATCTCTGTCTTTGTAGTGCTTGTATCTCTCTGTAGAGGCCCGTCGGGGCAGACGGCTTAGTGGGCAGCGGCGCCCTGAGTAGGGGGCGGAGCTAGGCTTAGGAGGGGCTTATAAAAGCGGCCGCCCAGGCAGGCAGCGGCACAGGAGCCAGCAAACAGTGCTGCGAACAGGGGAGTTTGCGTGGAAGAGTTCCCATAGAAGGAGCAGGTATTTGGATTTGCATCTGTCTTGGTGTATTTGCATCTGTCTTTGTAGTGCTTGTATGTCTTTGTAGAAGCCAGTCGGGGCAGACTGCGGAGCAGGCAGCGGCGCCCTGAGTAGGGGCGGAGCAAGGCTGAGGAGGGACCTATCAAAGCGGCCGCCCAGCCAGGCAGCGGCACAGGAGCCAGCAAACAGTGCTGCGAACAGGGGAGTTTGCGTGGGAGAGTTCCCATTGGAGGAGCAGGTATTTGGATTTGCATCTGTCTTCGTGTATTTGCATCTGTCTTTGTAGTGCTTGTATCATAGAACCATAGAATCTCAGGGTTGGAAGGGACCTCAGGAGGTCATCTAGTCCAACCCCCTGCTCAAAGCAGGACCAAACCCAACTAAATCATCCCAGCCAGGGCTTTGTCAAGCCTGACCTTAAAAACCTCTAAGGAAGGAGATTCCACTACCTCCCTAGGTAACCCATTCCAGTTCTTCACCACCCCACTAGTGAAAAAGTTTTTCCTAATATCCAACCTAAACCTCCCCCTCTGCAACTTGAGACCATTACTCCTTGTTCTGTCATCTTCTACCACTGAGAACAGTCTAGATCCATCCTCTTTGGAACCCCCTTTCAGGTAGTTGAAAGCAGCTATCAAATCCCCCCTCATTCTTCTCTTCTGCAGACTAAACAATCCCAGTTCCCTCAGCCTCTCCTCATAAGTCATGTGCTCCAGCCCCCTAATCATTTTTGTTGCCCTCCGCTGGACTCTCTCCAATTTATCCACATCCTTCTTGTAGTGTGGGGCCCAAAACTGGACACAGTACTCCAAATGAGGCCTCACCAGTGCTGAGTAGAGGGGGATGATCACACCCCTTGATCTGCTGGAAATGACCCTACTTATACAACCCAAAATGCCATTAGCCTTCTTGGCAACAAGGGCACATTGTTGACTCAACAGTATCTCTCTGTAGAGGCCCGTCTGGGAAGACTGCTGAGCGGGCAGCGGCACCCTGAGTAGGGGGCGGAGCTAGGCTGAGGAGGGGCCTATCAAAGCGGCCGCCCAGCCAGGCAGCGGCACAGCTGCGAGCAGCGGCACAGCAGCAAGCAAACAGGGCGGCGAACAGGGAAGTTTGCGTGGGAGAGTTCCCATTGGAGGAGCAGGTATTTGGATTTGCATCTGTCTTTGTGCATTTGCATCTGTCTTTGTAGTGCTTGTATCTCTCTGTAGAGGCCCGTCGGGGCAGACTACAGAGCGGGCAGCGGCGCCATGAGTAGGGAACGGAGCTAGGCTGAGGAGGGGCCTATAATATCGGCCGCCCAGCCAGACAGCGGCACAGGAGCCAGCAACCAGGGGAGTTTGCGTGGGAGAGTTCCCATTGGAGGATCAGGTATTTGTATTTGCATCTCTGTCTTTGTAGTGCTTGTATCTCTCTGTAGAGGCCCGTCGGGGCAGACTGCTGAGCGGGCAGCGGCGCCCTGAGTAGGGGGCGGAGCTTGGCTGAGGAGAGGCCTATAAAAGCGGCCGCCCAGCCAGTCAGCGGCACTGGAGCCAGCGAACAGGGCGGCCAACAGGAGAGTTTGCGTGGGAGAGTTCCTATTGCAGGAGCAGGTATTTGGATTTGTATCTGTCTTTGTGTATTTGCATCTGTGTTTGTAGTGCTTGTATCTCCCTGTAGAGGCCCGTCGGGGCAGACTGCTGAGCGGGCTGCGGCGCCCTGAGTAGGGGGCGGAGCTAGGCTGAGGAGGGGCCTATAAAGGCGGCCGCCCAGCCAGGCAGAGGCACAGGAGCCAGCAAACAGGGGACTTTGCGTGGGAGTGTTCCCATTGGAGGAGCAGGAATTTGGATTTGCATCTCTGTCTTTGTAGTGTTTGTATCTCTCTGTAGAGGCCCGTCAGGGCAGACTGCTGAGCGGGCAGCGGCGCCCTGAGTATGGGGCGGAGCTAGGCTGAGGAGGGGCCTATAAAAGCGGCCACCCAGCAAGACAGTGTCACAGCTGCGAGCATCGGCACAGGAGCCAGCAAACAGGGGAATTTGCGTGGGAGAGTTCCCATTGGAGGAGCAGTTATTTCGATTTGCATCTGTCTTTGTGGATTTGCATCTGTCTTTGTAGTGCTTGTATTTCTGTGTAGAGGCCCGTCTGGGCAGACTGCTGAGCGGGCAGCGGTGTCCTGAGTAGGGGGCGGAGCTTGGCTGAGGAGAGGCCTTTAAAAGCGGCTGCCCAGCCAGGCAGCGACACAGGAGCCAGAAAACTGGGCGGCGAACAGGGGAGTTTGCGTGGGAGAGTTCCCATTGGACGAGCAGGTATTTGGATTTGCATCTGTCTTTGTGGATTTGCATCTGTTTTTGTAGTGCTTGTATCTCTCTGTAGAGGCCCGTCGGGGCATACTGCTGAGCGGGCTGCGGCGCCCTGAGTATGGGGCGGAGCTAGGCTGAGGAGGGGCCTATAAAAGCGGCCGCCCAGCCAGGCAGCGGCACAGGAGGCAGCAAACAGGGCAGTTTGCGTACAGAGTGGCCATTGTAGGAGCAGGTATTTGGAAATGCATCTGTCTTTGTGTATTTGCATCTGTCTTTGTAGTGCTTGTATCTCTCTGTAGAGGCCCGTTGGGGCAGACTGCTGAGCGGGCAGCGGCGCCCTGAGTAGGGGGCGGAGCTAGGCTGAGGAGGGGCCTATAAAAGCGGCCGCCCAGCCAGACAGCGGCATGGGAGCCAGCAAACAGGGCGGCAAACAGGGGAGTTTGCATGGGAGAGTTCCCATTGGAGGAGCAGGTATTTGGATTTGCATCTGTCTTTGTGTATTTGCATCTGTCTTTGTAGTGCTTGTATCTCTTCGTAGAGGCCCGTCGGGGCAGACTGCTGAGCGGGCAGCGATGCCCTGAGTAGGGGGCGGAGCTAGGCTGAGGAGGGGCCTATAAAAGTGGCCGCCCAGCCAGGCAGCAGCACAGGAGCCGGCGAACAGGTGAGTTTGCGTGGGAGAGTTCCCATTGGAGTAGCAGGTATTTGGATTTGCATCTGTCTTTGTGTATTTGCATCTGTCTTTGTGAGTGCTTGTATCTCTCTGTAGAGGCCCGTCGGGGCAGACTGCTGAGAAGGCAGCGGCGCCCTGAGTAGGGGCGGAGCTAGTCTGAGGAGGGGCCTATAAAAGCGGCCCCCCAGCCAGGCAGCGGCACAGGAGCCAGCAAACAGGGCGGCGAACAGGGGAGTTTTCGTGGGAGAGTTCCCATTGGAGGAGCAGGTATTTGGTTTTGCATCTGTCTTTGTAGATTTGCATCTTTCTTTGTAGTGCTTGTATCTCTCTTTAGAGGACCCTCGGGGCAGACTGCTGAGCGGGCAGCGGCGCCATGATTATGGGGCGGAGCTAGGCTGAGGAGGGGCCTATAAAAGCGGGCCGCCCAGCCAGGCAGCGGTACAGCTCTGAACAGGCGGGCGAACAGGGGAGTTTGCGTGGGAGAGTTCCCATTGGAGGAGCAGGTATTTGGATTTGCATCTCTCTTTGTGTATTTGCATGTGTCTTTGTAGTGCTTGTATCTCTCTGTAGAGGCCCGTCGGGGCAGACTGCTGAGCGGGCAGCGGCGCCTTGAGTAGGCGACATAGCTAGTCTGAGGAGGGGCCTAGAAAAAGCGGCCGCCCAGACAGGCAGCGGCACAGGAGGCGGCAAACATTGGAGTTTGCGTGGGAGAGTTCCCATTGGAGGAGCAGGTATTGGATTTGCATCTGTCTTTCTGTATTTGCATCGGTCTTTGTAGTGCTTGTATCTCTCTGTAGAGGCCCGTCGGGTCAGACTGCTGAGCGGGAAGCGGCGCCCTGAGTAGGGGGCGGAGCTAGGCTGAGGACGGGCCTATAAAATCGGCCGCCCAGCCAGGCAGCGGCACAGGAGCCAGCGAGCAGCGGCACAGGAGCCACCAAACAGGGCGGCGAAGTTTGCGTGGGAGAATTCCCATTGGAGGAGCAGGTATTTGGATTTGCATCTGTCTTTGTGGATTTGCATGTGTCTTTGTAGTCATTGTATCTCTCTGTAGAGGACCCTCTGGGCAGACTGCTGAGCGGGCAGCGGCGCCCTGAGTAGGGGGCGGAGCTAAGCTGAGGAGGGCCTATAAAAGCGGCCGCCCAGCAAGGCAGCGGCACAGGAGCCAGCGGACAGGGGAGTTGGCGTGGGAGAGTTCTTATTGGTGGAGAACATAAGAACATAAGAAAGGCCGTACCGGGTCAGACCAAAGGTCCATCTAGCCCAGTATCTGTTTACCGACAGTGGCCAATGCCAGGTGCCCCTGAGGGAGTGAACCTAACAGGCAATGATCAAGTGATCTCTCTCCTGCCATCCATCTCCATCCTCTGACGAACAGAGGCTAGGGACACCATTCTTACCCATCCTGGCTAATAGCCATTTATGGACTTAGCCACCATGAATGTATCCAGTCCCCTTTAAAAATTGTTATAGTCCTAGCCTTCACAACCTCCTCAGCTAAGGAGTTCCACAAGTTGACTGTGTGCTGTGTGAAGAAGAACTTCCTTTTATTAGTTTTAAACCTGCTGCCTATTAATTTCATTTGGTGACCCCTAGTTCTTGTATTATGGGAATAAGTAAATAACTTTTCCTTATCCACTTTCTCAACATCACTCATGATTTTATATACCTCTATCATGTCCCCCCTTAGTCTCCTCTTTTCCAAACTGAAGAGTCCTAGCCTCTTTAATCTTTCCTCATATGGGACCCTCTCTAAACCCCTAATCATTTTAGTTGCTCTTTTCTGAACCTTTTCTAGTGCTAGAATATCTTTTTTGAGGTGAGGAGACCACATCTGTACACAGTATTCGAGATGTGGGCGTACCATGGATTTATATAAGGGCAATAATATATTCTCTGTCTTATTCTCTATCCCCTTTTTAATGATTCCTAACATCCTGTTTGCTTTTTTGACTGCCTCTGCACACTGCGTGGACATCTTCAGAGAACTATCCACGATAACTCCAAGATCTTTTTCCTGACTCGTTGTAGCTAAATTAGCCCCATCATGTTGTATGTATAGTTGGGGTTATTTTTTCCAATGTGCATTACTTTACATTTATCCACATTAAATTTCATTTGCCATTTTGTTGCCCAATCACTTAGTTTTGTGAGATCTTTTTGAAGTTCTTCACAATCTGCTTTGGTCTTAACTATCTTGAGTAGTTTAGTGTCATCTGCAAACTTTGCCACCTCACTGTTTACCCCTTTCTCCAGATCATTTATGAATAAATTGAATAGGATTGGTCCTAGGACTGACCCTTGGGGAACACCACTAGTTACCCCTCTCCAGTCTGAGAATTTACCATTAATTCCTACCCTTTGTTCCCTGTCCTTTAACCAGTTCTCAATCCATGAAAGGACCTTTCCTTTTATCCCATGACAGCTTAATTTACGTAAGAGCCTTTGGTGAGGGACCTTGTCAAAGGCTTAATGGAAATCTAAGTACACTATGTCCACCGGATCCCCCTTGTCCACATGTTTGTTGACCCCTTCAAAGAACTCTAATAGATTAGTAAGACACAATTTCCCTTTACAGAAACCATGTTGACTATTGCTCAAGAGTTTATGTTTTTCTATGTGTCTGACAATTTTATTTTTTACTATTGTTTCAACTAATTTGCCCGGTACCGAAGTTAGACTTACCAGTCTGTAATTTCCGGGATCACCTCTAGAGCCCTTTTTAAATATTGGTGTTCCATTAGCTAACTTCCAGTCATTGGGTACCGAAGCCGATTTAAAGGACAGGTTACAAACCTTGGTTAATAGTTCCGCAACTTCACATTTGAGTTCTTTCAGAACTCTTGGGTGAATGCCATCTGGTCCCGGTGACTTGTTAATGTTGAGTTTATCAATTAATTCCAAAACCTCCTCTAGTGATACTTCAATCTGTGACAGTTCCTCAGATTTGTCACCTACAAAAGCCAGCTCAGGTTTGGGAATCTCCCTAACATCCTCAGCCATGAAGACTGAAGCAAAGAATCCATTTAGTTTCTCCGCAATGACTTTATCATCTTTAAGCGCTCCTTTTGTATTTCGATCATCAAGGGGCCCCACTGGTTGTTTAGCAGGCTTCCTGCTTCTGATGTACTTAAAAACATTTTGTTATTACCTTTGGAGTTTTTGGCTAGCCGTTCTTCAAACTCCTCTTTGGCTTTTCTTATTACACTCTTGCACTTAAGTTGGCAGTGTTTGTGCTCCTTTCTATTTGCCTCACTGGGGTTTGTCTTCCACTTTTTAAAGGAAGTCTTTTTATCTCTCACTGCTTCTTTTACATGGTTGTTAAGCCACGGTGGCTCTTTTTTAGTTCTTTTACTGTTTTTCTTAATTTGGGGTATAAATTGAAGTTGGGCCTCTATTATGGTGTCTTTAAAAAGGGCCCACGCAACTTGCAGGGATTTCACTTTAGTCACTGTACCTTTTAACTTTTGTCTAACTAACCCCCTCATTTTTGTATAGCTCCCCCTTTTGAAATTAAAGGCCACAGTGTTGGGCAGCTGAGATGTTCTTCCCACCACAGGGATGTTGAATGCTATTGTATTATGGTCACTATTTCCAAGCGGTCCTGCTATAGTTACCTCTTGGACCAGCCCCTGCGCTTCACTGAGGATTAAATCTAGAGTCGCCTCTCCCCATGTGGGTTCCCATACCAGCTGCTCCATGAAGCAGTCATTTAAAGTATCGAGAAATTTTATCTCCGCATTTCGTCCTGAAGTGAAATGTTTCCAGTCAATATGGGGATAATTGAAATCCCCCACTATTATTGGGTTCTTAATTTTGATAGCCTCTCTAATTTCCCTTAGCATCTCATCATCACTATTACTGTCCTGGTCAGGTGGTCGATAATAGATCCCTACTGTTATATTTTTACTAGAGCATGACATTTCTATCCATAGAGACTCTATGGAACCTGTGGATTCCCTTAAGATTTTTACGTCATTTGAATCTACACTTTCTTTAACATATAGTGCCACTCCTTCCCCTGGTGGAGCAGGTATTTGGATTTGAATCTGTCTTTGAGTATTTGCATCTGTCTTTGTAGTGCTTGTATCTCTCTGTAGAGTCCCGTCGGGGCAGACTGCTGGGCTGGCAGCAGCGCACTGAGTAGGGGGCGGAGCTAGGCTGAAGAGGGGCCTATAAAAGCGGCCGCCCAGCCAGGCAGCGGCACAGGAGCCAGCAAACAGGGCGGCGAACAGGGGAGTTTGCGTGGGAGAGTTCCCTTTGGAGGAGCAGGTATTTGGATTTGCATCTGTCTTTGTGTATTTGCATCTGTCTTTGTAGTGCTTGTATCTCTCTGTAGAGGCCCGTCGGGGCAGACTGCTGAGCGGGCAGCGGCGCCCTGAGTAGGGGGCGGAGCTAGGCTGAGGAGGGGCCTATAAAAGCGGGCGCCCAGCCAGGCAGGGGCACAACTGCGAGCAGCGGCACAGGAGCCAGCGAACAGGGGAGTTTCCGTGGGGGAGTTCCCACTGCAGGAGCAGGTATTTGGATTTGCATCTGTCTTTGTGTATTTGCATCTGTTTTTGTAGTGTTTGTATCTCTCTGTAGAGGCCCGTCGGGGCAGACTGCTGAGCGAGCAGCGGTGGCCTGAGTAGGGGGCGGAATTAGGCTGAGGAGGGGCCTATAATATCGGCCGCCCAGCCAGGCAGCGGCACGGGAGCCAGCAAACAGGGGAGATTGCGTGGGAGAGTTCCCATTGGAGGAGCAGATATTTGGATTTGCATCTGTCTTTGTGTATTTGCATTTTAGTAGTGCCTGTATCTCTCTGTAGAGGCCCGTCGGGGCAGACTGCTGAGGGGGCAGCGGCGCCCTGAATAGTGGCAGAGCTAGGCTGAGGAGGGGCCTATAAAAGCGGCCGCCCAAGCAGGTAGCGGCACAGGAGCCAGCGAACAGGGGAATTTGCGTGGGAGAGTTCCCATTGGAGGAGCAGGTATTTGGATTTGCATCTGTCTCTGTGTATTTGCATCTTAGTATGCTTGTATCTCTCTGTAGAGGCCCGTCGGGGCAGACTGCTGAGCGGGCAGCGGCGCCCTGAGTAGGGGGCGGACCTAGGCTGAGGAGGGGCCTATAAAAGCGGCCGCCCAGCCAGGCAGTGGCACAGGAGCCAGCGAGAAGCGGCACAGGAGCTAGCGAAGAGGGGTGTTTGCGTCGGAGAGTTCCCATTGGAGGAGCACCTATTTGGATTTGCATCTGTCTTTGTAGTGCTTGTGTCTCTCTGTAGAGGCCGGTCGGGGCAGACTGTTGAGCGGGAAGCGGCGCCCTGAGTAGGGGGCGTAGCTAGGCTGAGGAGGGGCCTGTAAAAGCTGCTGCCCAGCCAGGCAGCGGCACAGGAGCCAGCAAACAGGGCGGCGAACAGGGGAGTTTGCGTGGGAGAATTCCCAGTGGAGGAGCAGGTATTTGGATTTTCATCTCTCTTTGTGGATTTCTTCTGTCTTTGTAGTGCTTGTACATCTCTGTAGAGCCCGTCGGGGCAGACTGCTGAGCGGGCAGCGGCGCCCTGAGTAGGGGGCGGAGCTAGGCTGAGGAAGGGCCTATAAAAGCGGCCGCCCAGCCAGGGAGCGGCACAGGAGCCAGCGAACACGGGAGTTTGTGTGGGAGTGTTCCCATTGAAGGAGCAGGTATTTGGATTTGCACCTCTCTTTGTGGATTTCCATCTGTCTTTGTAGTGCTTGTACATCTCTGTAGGGGCACGCCGGGGCAGACTGCTGAGCGGGCAGCGGCGCCCTGAGTAGGGGGCGGAGCTAGCTGAGGAGGGGCCTATAAAAGCGGCCACCCAGCCAGGCAGCGGCACAGGAGCCAGCGAACAGGGGAGTTTGCATGGGAGAGTTCTCATTTGAGGAGCAGATATTTGGATTTGCATCTGTCTTTGTAGTGCTTTTATGACTCTGTAGAGGCACGTCGGGGCAGACTGCTGAGCGGGCAGCGGCGCCCTGAGTAGGGGGCGGAGCTAGGCTGTCGAGGGGCCTATCAAAGCGGCCGCCCAGCCAGGCAGCGGCACAGGAGCCAGCGAGCAGCTGCACAGGAGCCAGCGAACAGGGGAGTTTGCGTGGGAGAGTTCCCATTGGAGGAGCAGGTATTTGGATTTGCATCTTTCTTTGTAGTGCTTGTATCTCTCTGTAGAGGCCCGTCGGGGCAGACTGCTGAGTGGGCAGCGGCGCCCTGAGTAGGGGGCGGAGCTAGACTGAGGAGGGGCCTATAAAAGCGGCGGCCCAACCAGGCAGCGGCACAGAAGCCAGCAAAGAGGGCGGCGAACAGGGGAGTTTGCGTGGGAGAGTTCCCATTTTAGGAGCAGGTATGTGGATTTGCATCTGTCTTTGTTTATTTGCATGTGTCTTTGTAGTGCTTTTATCTCTCTGTAGAGGCCCGTCGGGTCAGACTGCTGAGCGGGTAGCGGCGCCATGAGTAGGGGGCGGAGCTAGGCTGAGGAGGGGCCTATAAAAGCGGCCGTCCAGGAAGGGAGCGGCACAGGATCCAGCGAGCAGGGGAGTTTGCCTGGGAGAGTTCCCATTGGAGGAGCATCGGTTTTTCTGTATTTGCGTCTGTGTTTGTAGTGCTTGTATCTCTCTGTAGAGGTCCGTCGGCGCAGAGTGCTGAGCGGGCAGCGGGGCCCTGAGTAGGCAGCGGAGCTAGGCTGATGTGGGGCCTATAAAAGCGGCCGCCCTGCCAGGCAGAGGCACAGAAGCCAGCAAAGAGGGCGGCGAACAGGGGAGTTTGCGTGGGAGAGTTCCCATTGGAGGAGCAGGTATTTGTATTTGCATCTGTCTTTGTTTATTTGCATGTGTCTTTGTAGTGCTTTTATCTCTCTGTAGAGGCCCGTCGGGGCAGACTGCTGAGCGGGCAGCGGCGCTCAGAGTAGGGGGCGGAGCTAGGCTGAGGAGGGGCCTATAAAAGCGGCAGCCCAGCCAGGCAGCGGCTCAGGAGCCAGAGAACAGGGCGGCGAACAGGGGAGTTTGCATGGGAGAGTTCCCATTGGAGGAGCAGGTATTTGGATTTGAATCTGTCTTTGTAGATTTGCATCTGTCTTTGTAGTGCTTGTATCTCTCTGTAGAGGCCCGTCGGGGCAGACTGCTGAGCGGGCAGCGGCGCCCTGAGTAGGGGGCGGAGCTAGGCTGAGGAGAGGCCTATAAAAGCGACCGCCCAGCCAGGCAGTGGCACAGGAGCCAGCGAACAGGTGAGTTTGCATGGGAGAATTCCCATTGGAGGAGCAGTTATTTGGATTTGCATGTGTCTTTGTGGATTTGCATATATCTTTGTAGTGCTTGTATCTCGCTGTAGAGGCCCGTCGGGGCAGACTTCTGAGCGGGCAGCGGCGCCCTGAGTTGGGGGCGGAGCTAGGCTGAGGAGGGGCTTATAAAAGCAGCCGCCCAGCAAGGCAGTGGCACAGGAGCCAGCGAACAGGGGAGTTTGCGTGGGAGAGTTCCCATTGGAGGAGCAGATATGTGGATTTGCATCTGTTTTTGTAGTGTTTGTATCTCTCTGTAGAGGCCCGTCGGGCCGACTGACTGCTGGGGGCAGCGGTGCCCTGAACAGTGGCGGAGCTAGGCTGAGGAGTGGCCTATAAAAGCGGCTACCCAGCCAGGCAGCGGCACAGGAGCCAGCAAACAGGGCAGTTTGCGTGGGAGAGTTCCCATTGGAGGAGCAGGTATTTGGATTTGCATCTGTCTTAGTGTATTTGCATCTGTCGTTGTAGTGCTTGTATCTCTCTGTAGAGGCCCGTCGGGGCAGACTGCTGAGCAGGCAGCGGCGCCCTGAGTAGGGGGCGGAGCTAGGCTGAGGAGGGGCCTATAAAAGCGGCTGCCCAGCCGGGGAGCGGCACAGGAGCCAGCGAGTAGCGGCTCAGGAGCCAGCGAACAGGGGAGTTTGCGTGGCAGAGTTCCCATTGGAGGAGCAGGTATTTGGATATGCATCTGTCTTTGTAGTGCTTCTATCTCTCTGTAGAGGCCCTTTGGGGCAGACTGCTGAGCGGGCAGCGGCGCCCTGAGTAGGGGGCGGAGCTAGGCTGAGGAGGGGCCTATAAAAGCGGCCACCCAGCCAGGCAGCGGCACAGGAGCCAGCGAGCAGCGGCACAGGAGCTAGTGAACAGGGCGGCGAAGATGGGAGTTTGCGTGGGAGAGTTCCCATTGGAAGAGCAGGTATTTGGATTTGCATCTGTCTTTATGGATTTGCATCTGTCTTTACAGACAGATACATGCACTACAGAGGCAGGTCGGGGCAGACTGCTGAACGGGCAGCGGCGCCCTGAGTAGGGGGCGGAGCAAGGCTGAGGAGGGGCCTATAAAAGCGGCCGCCCAGCCAGGCAGCGGCACAGGAGCCAGCAAACAGGGCGGCGAACAGGGGAGTTTGCGTGGGAGAGTTCCCATTGGAGGAGCAGGTATTTGGATTTTCATCTGTCTTTATGGATTTGCATCTGTCTTTGTAGTGCTTGTATCTGTCTGTAGAGGCCGGTCGGGGCAGACTGCTGAGCGGGCAGCAACGCCCTGAGTAGAGGGCGGAGCTAGGCTGAGGAGGGGCATATAGAAGCGGCCGCCCAGCCAGGTAGCGGCACAGCTACGAGCAGCGAACAGGGCGGCCAACAGGGGAGTTTGCGTGGGAGAGTTCCCATTGGAGGAGCATCTATTTGGATTGCATCTGTCTTTGTGTATTTGTATCTGTCTTTGTAGTGCTTGTATCTCTCTGTAGAGGCCAGTCGGGGCAGACTGCTGAGCGGGCAGCGGTGCCCTGAGTAGGGTTTTGGAGCTAGGCTGAGGAGGGGCCTATAAAAGCGGCCGCCCAGCTAGGCTGTGGCACCTTAGCCAGCAAACAGGGGAGTTTGCGTGGGAGAGTTCCTATTGGAGGAGCAGGTATTTGGATTGCATCTGTCTTTGTGTATTTGCATCTGTCTTTGTAGTGCTTGTATCTCTCTGTAGAGGCCCGTTCGGGGCAGACTGCTGAGCGGGAAGCGGCGCCCTGAATAGGGGGCGGAGCTAGGCTGAGGAGAGGCCTATAAAAGCGGCCGCCCAGCCAGTCAGCGGCACAGGAGCCAGCGAGCAGCGGCACAGGAGCCAGCAAACAGGGGAGTTTGCGTGGGAGAGTTCCCATTGGAGGAGCATGTATTTGGATTTGCATCTCTCTTCGTAGATTTGCATCTGTCTTTGTAGTGCTTGTATCTCTCTGTAGAGGCCCGTCGGGGCAGACTGCTGAGCGGGAGGCGGCGCCCTGAGTAGTGGTCGGAGCTAGGCTGAGGAGGGGCCTATAAAAGCGGCAGCCCAGCCAGGCTGCGGCACAGGAGCCAGCGAACAGGGGTGTTTGCGTGGGAGAGTTCCCATTGGACGAGCAGGTATTTGGATTTGCATCTGTCTTTGTGGATTTGATTTTTTTTGTAGTGCTTGTATCTCTCTGTAGAGGCCCGTCGGGGCAGACTACTGAGCGGGCAGCGGCGCCCTGAGTAGGGGGCGGAGATAGGCTGAGGAGGGGCCTATAAAAGCGGCCGCCCAGCCAGGCAGCGGCACAGGAGGGAGCGAGCAGCAGCTGCACAGGAGCCAACGAACAGGGGAGTTTGCGTGGGAGAGTTCCCATTGGAGGAGCAGGTATTTGGATTTGCATCTCTCTTTGTGGATTTGCATCTGTCTTTGTAGTGCTTGTATCTCTCTGCAGAGGCCCGTCGGGGCAGACTGCTGAGCAGGAAGCAGCGCCCTGTGTAGGGGGCGGAGCTAGGCTGAGGAGGGGCCTATAAAAGCTGCCGCCCAGCCAGTCAGCGGCACAGGAGCTAGAGAACAGGGCGGCGAACAGGGCAGTTTGCGTGGGAGAGTTCCCATTGGAGGAGCAGGTATTTGGATTTGCATCTGTCTTTGTGGATTTGCATCTGTCTATATAGTGCTTGTATCTCTCTGTAGAGGCCCGTCGGGGCAGACTGCTGAGCGTGCAGCGGCTCCCTGAGAAGGGGGCGGAGCTAGGCTGAGGAGGGGATTATAAAAGCGGCCGCCCAGCAAGGCATAGGCACAGCTGGGAGCAGCGAACAGGGCGGTGAACAGGGGAGTTTGCATGGGAGAGTTCCCATTGGATGAGCAGGTATTTGGATTTGCATCTGTCTTTGTGTATTTGCATATGTATTTGTAGTGCTTGTATGTCTCTGTAGAGGGCCCGTCGGGGCAGACTGCTGAGCGGGCAGCGGCGTCCTGAGTAGGGGGCGGAGCTAGGCTGTGGGGGGGCTTATAAAAGCGGATACCCAGTCAGGCAGCGGCACAGGAGCCAGCAAACAGGGCGGCGAAAAGGGGAGTTTGCGTGGGAGTGTTCCCATTGTTGGAGCAGGTATTTGGATTTGCATCTGTCTTTGAAGTGCTTGTATCTCTCTGTAGAGACCCGTCGGGACAGACTGCTGAGCGGGCAGAGGTACCCTGAGTAGGGGGTGGAGCTAGGCTGAGGAGGGGCCTATAAAAGCGGCCCCCAAGCCAGGCAGCGGCACAGGAGCCTTCAACCATGCCTGCGAACAGGGTATTTTGTGTGAGGGAGTTCCCATTGGAGGAGCATGTATTTGGATTTGCATCTTTCTTTGTGGATTTCCAACTGTCTTTGTAGTGCTTTGTATCTCTATGTAGAGGCCCGTCGGGGCAAACTGCTGAGCGGCAGCGGCGCCCTGAGTAGGGGGCGGAGCTAGGCTGAGGAGGGGCCTATAAAAGCGGCCGCCCAGCCAGGCAGCAGCACAGGAGCCAGCAAACAGGGCGGCGAACAGGGGAGTTTGCGTGGGAGAGTTCCCATTGGAGGAGCAGATATTTGGATTAGCATCTGTCTTTGTGGATTTGCATCTGTCTTTGTATTGCTTGTATCTCTCTGTAGAGGCCCGTCGGGGCTGACTGCTGAGCGTGCAGAGGCTCCCTGAGTAGGGGCGGGGCTAGGCTTAGGAGGGGAATAAAAAAGCGGCCGTCCAACCAGGCAGCGGCACGGGAACCAGCAAACAGGGCGGCGAACAGGGAAGTTTGCGTCGGAGAGTTCCCTTTGGAGGAGCAGGTATTTGGATTTGCATGTGTTTTTGCATCTGTCTTTGTAGTTCTTGTATCTCTCTGTAGAGGCCCGTCGGGGCAGACTGCTGAGCGGGCAGCGGCGCCCTGAGTAGGGGGCGGAGCTAGGCTGAGGAGAGGCCTATAAAAGCGACCGCCCAGCCAGGCAGTGGCACAGGAGCCAGCGAACAGGTGAGTTTGCATGGGAGAATTCCCATTGGAGGAGCAGTTATTTGGATTTGCATGTGTCTTTGTGGATTTGCATATGTCTTTGTAGTGCTTCTATCTCGCTGTAGAGGCCCGTCGGGGCAGACATCTGAGCGGGCAGCGGCGCCCTGAGTTGGGGGCGGAGCTACGCTGAGGAGCGGCCTATAAAAAGCAGCCGCCCAGCCAGGCAGTGGCACAGGAGCCAGCGAACAGGGGAGTTTGCGTGGGAGAGTTCCCATTGGAGGAGCAGATATGTGGCTTTGCATCTGTTTTTGTAGTGTTTGTATTTCTCTGTAGAGGCCCGTCGGGGCAGACTGCTGAGGGGGCAGCGGTGCCCTGAACAGTGGCGGAGCTAGGCTGAGGAGTGGCCTATAAAAGCGGCTACCCAGCCAGGCAGCGGCACAGGAGCCAGCGAACAGGGGAGTTTGCGTGGGAGAGTTCCCATTGGAGGAGCAGGAATTTGGATTTGCATCTGTCTTTGTGTATTTGCATCTGTCTTTGTAGTGCTTGTATCTCTCTGTAGAGGGCCGTCGGGGCAGACTGCTGAGCGAGCAGCGGCGCCCTGAGTAGGCGGCGGAGCTAGGCTGAGGAGGGGCCTATAAAAGTGGCGGCCTGGCCAGGCAGTGGCACTGGAGCCAGCGAGCAGCGGCACAGGAGCCAGCGAACAGGGGAGTTTGCTTGGGAGATTTCCCATTGGAGGAGCAGTTATTTGGATTTGCATCTGTCTTTGTGGATTTGCATCTGTCTTTGTAGTGCTTGTATCTCTCTGTAGAGGCCCGTCCGGGCAGGCTGCTGAGCGGGCAGCGGGGCCCTGAGTAGGGGGCGGAGCTAGGCTGAGGAGGGGCCTATAAAAGCGGCCGACCAGCCAGGCTGCGGCACAGGAGCCAGCAAACAGGGCAGTTTGCGTACAGAGTGCCCATTGGAGGAGCAGGTATTTGGATTTGCATATGTCTTTGTGTATTTGCACCTGTCTTTCTAGTGCTTGTATCTCTCTGAAGAGGCCCGTTGGGGCAGACTGCTTAGCGGGCAGCGGCGCACTGAGTAGGAGGCGGAGCTAGGCTGAGGAGAGGCCTATAAAAGCGGCCGCCCAGCCAGGCAGCGGCACAGGAGCCAACAAACAGGGCAGTTGTCATGGGAGAGTTCCCATTGGAGGAGCAGGTATTTGGATTTGCATCAGTCTTTGTGTATTTGCATCTGTCTTATAGTGCTTATATCTCCTGTAGAGGCCCGTCGGGGCAGACTGCTGAGCGGGTTGCGGCGCCCTGAGTATGGGGCAGAGCTAGGCTGAGGAGGGGCCTATAAAAGCGGCCGCCCAGCCAGGCTGCGGCACAGGAGCCAGCAAACAGCGGCACAGGAGCCAGCGAACAGGGGAGTTTGCGTGGGAGAGTTCCCTTTGGAGGAGCAGGTATTTGGATTTGCATCTGTCTTTGTGTATTTGCATCTGTCTTTGTAGTGCTTGTATCTCTCTGTAGAGGCCCGTCGAAGCAGACTCCTGAGCGGGCAGCGGCGCCCTGATTAGGGGGCGGAGCTAGGCTGAGGAGGGGCCTATCAAAGCGGCCGCCTGGCCAGGCAGCGGCACAGGAGCCAGCAAACAGGGCGGCGAACAGGGGAGTTTGCTTGGCAGTGTTCCAATTGGAGGAGCAGGTATTTGGATTTGCAATCTGTCTTTGTGTATTTGCATCTGTCTTTGTAGGTCTTGTATCTCTCTGTAGAGGCCCCTTGGGGCAGACTGCTGAGCGGGCAGCCGCGCCCTGAGTAGGGGGCGGAGCTAGGCTGGGGAGGGGCCTATAAAAGCTGTCGCCCAGCCAGGCTGCGGCACAGGAGCCAGCGAAAAGGGCGGCGAACAGGGGAGATTGGGTGGCCGAGTTCCCATTGGAGGAGCAGGTATTTGGATTTGCATCTGTCTTTGTGTATTTGCATCTGTCTTATAGTGCTTATATCTTCCTGTAGAGGCCCGTCGGGGCAGACTGCTGAGCGGATTGCGGCGCCCTGATTAGGGGGCGGAGCGAGGCTGAGGAGGGGCCTATAAAAGCGGCCGCCGAGGAAGGCAGCCGCACAGGAGCCAGCAAACAGGGCATTTTGCGTACAGAGTACCCATTGGAGGAGCAAGTATTTGGATTTGCATCTGTCTTTGTGTATTTGCATCTGTCTTTCTAGTGCTTGTATTTCTCTGTACAGGCCCGTTGGGGCAGACTGCTCAGCGGGCAGCGGTGCCCTGAGTAGGGGGCGGAGCTAGGCTGAGGAGGGGCCTATAAAAGCGTCCGCCCAGCCAGGCAGCGGCACAGGAGCCAGCAAACAGGGCGGCAAACAGGGGAGTTTGCATCGGAGAGATCCTATTGGAGGTGCAGGTATATGGATTTGCATCTGTCTTTGCGGATTTGCATCTGTCTTTGTAGTGCTTGTATCTCTCTGTATAGGCCCTTTGGGGCAGACTGCTGAGCGGGAAGCGGCGCCCTGAGTAGGGGCGGAGCTAGGCTGAGGAGGGGCCTATAAAAGCGGCCGCCCAGCCAGGCAGCGGCACAGGAGCCAGCAAACAGGGTGGTGAACAGCGGAGTTTTGCGTGGGAGAGTTCCCATTGGAGGAGCAGGTATTTGGATTTGCATCTGTCTTAGTGTATTTGCATCTGTCGTTGTAGTGCTTGTATCTCTCTGTAGAGGCCCGTCGGGGCAGACTGCTGAGCGGGCAGCGGCGAACTGAGGAGGGGGCGGAGCTAGGCTGAGGAGCTCAATATAAAAGCGGATGCCCAGACAGGCAGGGCCACAGCTGCGACCAGCGTCACAGGAGCCAACAAACAGGCGAGCTTGTGTGGGAGAGTTCCCACTGGAGGAGCAGGTATTTGGATTTGTATCTGGCTTTGTGGATTTGCATTTGTCTTTGTAGTGCTTGTATCTCTCTGTAGAGGCCCGTCGGCGCAGATTGCTGAGCGGGCAGCGGCGCCCTGAGTAGAGGGCGGAATTAGGCTGAGGAGGGGCCTATAAAAGCGGCTGCCCAGCCAGGCAGCGGCACAGGAGCTGGCGAACAGGGGAGTTTGCGTGGGAGAGTTCCCATTGGAGGAGCAGGTATTTGGAAATGCATCTTTCTTTGTGCATTTGCATCTGTCTTTGTAGTGATTGTATCTCTCACTAGAGGCCCGTCGGGGCAGACTGCTGAGCGGGCAGCAGCGCCCTCAGTAGGGGGCGGAGCTAGGCTGAGGAGGGGCCTATAAAAGCGGCCGCCCAGCCAGGCAGCAGCACAGGAGACAGCGGGCAGCGGCACAGGAGCTAGCGAACAGGGGAGTTTCCATGGGAGAGTTCCCATTGGAGGAGCAGGTATTTGGATTTGCATCTGTTTTTATAGTGCTTGTATCTCTCTGTAGAGGCCCGTCGTTGCAGACTGCTGAGCGGGCAGCGTCGCCCTGAGTAGGGGGCGGAGCTAGGCTGAGGAGGGGCCTATCAAAACGGCCTCCCGGCCAGGCAGCGGCACAGGAGCCAGCAAACAGGGCGGCGAACAGGGGAGTTTGCGTTGGAGTGTTCCCATTGCAGGAGCAGGTATTTGGATTTGCATCTGTTTTTATAGTGCTTGTATCTCTCTGTAGAGGCCCGTCGTTGCAGACTGCTGAGCGGGCAGCGTCGCCCTGAGTAGGGGGAGCTAGGCTGAGGAGAGGCCTATAAAAGCGGCCGCCCAGCCAGGCAGTGGCACAGGAGCCAGCGAGCAGCGGCACAAGAGCCAACGAACAGGGAAGTTTGCGTGGGAGAGTTCCCATTGGAGGAGCAGGTATTTGGATTTGCATCTGTCTTTGTGGATTTGCATCTGTCTTTGTAGTGCTTGTATCTCTCTGTAGAGGCCCGTCGGGGCAGGATGCTGAGCGGGCACCGGCGCCCTGAGTAGGGGGCGGAGCTAGGCTGAGGAGGGGCCTATAAAAGCGGCCGCCCAGCCAGGCAGCGGCACAGGAGCCAGCAAACAGGGCAGATTTCGTACAGAGTGCCCATTGGAGGAGCAGGTATTTGGATTTGCATCTTTCTTTGTGTATTTGCATCTGTCTTTCTAGTGCTTGTATCTCTCTGTAGAGGCCCGTTGGGGCAGAATGCTGAGCGGGCAGTAGCGCCCTGAGTAGGGGGCGGAGCTAGGCTGAGGAGGGGCCTATAAAAGCGGCCGCCCAGCCAGGCAGCGGCACAGGAGCCAGCAAACAGGGCAGTTTGCGTGGCAGAGTTCCCATTGGAGGAGCAGGTATTTGGATTTGCATCTGTCTTTGTGTATTTGCATCTCTCTTTGTAGTGCTCGTATCTCTCTGTAGAGGCTCGTTGGGGCAGACTGCTGAGCGGGCAGCCGCGCCCTGAGTAGGGGACGGAGCTAGGCTGAGGAGGGGCCTATAAAAGCGGCTGCCCAGCCAGGCAGCGGTACAGGAGCCAGCAAAGAGGGCGGCGAACAGGGGAGTTTGCGTGGGAGAGTTCCCACTGGAGGAGCAGGTATTTGGATTTGCATCTGTCTTTGTGGATTTGCATCTGTCTTTGTAGTGCTTGTATCTTTCTGTAGAGGCCCGTCGGGGCAGACTGCTGAGCGGGCAGCGGCGCCCTGATTAGGGGGCGGAGCTAGGGTGAGGAGGGGCCTATAAAAGCGGCCGCCCAGCCAGGCAGCGGCACAGCTGTGAGCAGCGGCACAGGAGCCAGCGAACAGGGGAGTTTGCGTGGAAGAGTTCCCATTGGAGGAGCAGTTATTTGGATTTGCATCTGTCTTTGTGTATTTGCCTCTTAGTATGCTTGTATCTCTCTGTAGAGGCCCGTCGGGACAGACTGCTGAGCGGGCAGCGGCGCCCTGTGTAGGGGGCGGAGCTAGGCTGAGGAGGGGCCTGAAAAAGTGGCTGCGCAGCCAGGGTGTGGCACAGCTGCGAGCAAATGCACAGGAGCCAGCGAACAGGGGAGTTTGCGTGGGAGAGTTCCCATTGGAGGAGCAGGTATTTGGATTTGCATTGTTCAGGCATGCAGGTGTGAAATCAGGAAGGCCAAATCACACTTGGAGTTGCAGCTAGCCGGAGATGTTAGGAGTAACAAGAAGGGTTTCTTTAGGTATGTTAGCAACAGGAAGAAAGTCAAGGAAAGTGTGGGCCCCTTGCTGAATGAGGGAGGGAACCTAGTGACAGAGGATGTGGAGAAAGCTAGTGTACTCAATGTTTTTTTGCCTCTGTCTTCACAGACAAGGTCAGCTCCCAGACAGCTGCACTCTGCAGCACGGTATGGGGAGGAGGTGACCAGCTCTCTGTGGAGAAAGAAGTAGTTCGGGGCTATTTAGGAAAGCTAGACGAGCACAAGTCCATGGGGCCGGATGCGCTGCATCCGAGGGTGCTAAAGGAGTTGGCCGATGAGATTGCAGAGCCATTGGCCATTATCTTTGAAAAATCATGGCGATCGGGGGAGGTCCCGGATGACTGGAAAAAAGCTAATGTAGTGCCCATCTTTAAAAAAGGGAAGAAGGAAGATCCAGGGAACTACAGGCCAGTCAGTCTCACCTCAGTCCCTGGAAAAATCATGGAACAGGTCCTCAAGGAATCAATTCTGAACCACTTAAAGGAGGGGAAAGTGATCAGGAACAGTCAGCATGGATTCACCAAGGGCAAGTCATGCCTGACTAACCTAATTGCCTTCTATGACGAGATAACCGGCTCTGTGGATGAGGGGAAAGCAGTGGATGTACTATTTCTGGATTTTAGCAAAGCTTTTGATACAGTCTCCCACAGTATTCTTGCCAGCAAGTTAAAGAAGTCTGGGCTGGATGAATGGACGGTAAGGTGGATAGAAAACTGGCTAGATGGTCGGGCTCAACGGGTAGTGATCAATGGTTCCATGTCTAGATGGCAGCCGGTATCAAGTGGAGTGCCCCAAGGGTCGGTGCTGGGGCCGGTTTTGTTCAATATCTTCATTAACGATCTGGAGGATGGTGTGGACTGCACCCTTAGCAAGTTTGCAGATGACACTAAACTGGGAGGAGTGGTTGATACGCTGGAGGGTAGGGATAGGATACAGAGGGACCTAGACAAGTTAGAGGATTGGGCCAAAAGAAATATGATGAGGTTCAACAAGGACAAGTGCAGAGTCCTGCACTTAGGACGGAAGAATCCCATGCACTGCTACAGACTAGGGACCGAATGGCTGGGTAGCAGTTCTGCAGAAAAGGACCTAGGGGTTACGGTGGACGAAAAGCTGAATATGAGTCAACAGTGTGCCCTTGTTGCCAAGAAGGCTAATGGCATTTTGGGTTGTATAAGTAGGGGCATTTCCAGCAGATCAAGGGATGTGATCATCCCCCTCTACTCAGCACTGGTGAGGCCTCATTTGGAGTACTGTGTCCAGTTTTGGGCCCCACACTACAAGAAGGATGTGGATAAATTGGAGAGAGTCCAGCGGAGGGCAACAAAAATGATTAGGGGGCTGGAGCACATGACTTATGAGGAGAGGCTGAGGGAACTGGGATTGTTTAGTCTGCAGAAGAGAAGAATGAGGGGGGATTTGATAGCTGCTTTCAACTACCTGAAAGGGGGTTCCAAAGAGGATGGATCTAGACTGTTCTCAGTGGTAGAAGATGACAGAACAAGGAGTAATGGTCTCAAGTTGCAGAGGGGGAGGTTTAGGTTGGATATTAGGAAAAACTTTTTCACTAGTAGGATGGTGAAGAACTGGAATGGGTTACCTAGGGAGGTAGTGGAATCTCCTTCCTTAGAGGTTTTTAAGGTCAGGCTTGACAAAGCCCTGGCTGGGATGATTTAGTTGGGTTTGGTCCTGCTTTGAGCAGGCGGTTGGACTAGATGACCTCCTGAGGTCCCTTCCAACCCTGAGATTCTATGATTCTATGATCTGTCTTTGTAGTGCTTGTATCTCTCTGTAGAGGCCCGTCGGGCAGACTGCTGAGCGGGCAGAGGCTCCCTGAGTAGGGGGCGTATCTGGGCTGAGGAGGGGCCTATAAAAGCGGCCGCCCAGCCAGGCAGCGGCACAGGAGCCAGCAAACAGGGTAGCGAACAGGGGAGTTTGCGTGGGAGAGTTCCCATTGGAGGAGCAGGTATGTGGATTTGCATCTGTCTCTGTGGATTTGCATCTGTCTTTGTAGTGATTGTATCTCTCTGTAGAGGCCCGTCGGGGCAGACTGCTGATCGGGCAGCGGCGCCCTGAGTAGGGGGCGGAGCTAGGCTGAGGAGGGGCCTATAAAAGCGGCCGCCCAGCCAGGCAGCGGCACAGGAGCCAGCAAACAGGGTGGTGAAGAGGGGAGTTTGCGTGGGAGAGTTCCCATTGGAGGAGGAGGTATTTGGATTTGCATCTGTCTTAGTGTATTTGCATCTGTCGTTGTAGTGCTTGTATCTCTCTGTAGAGGCCCGTCGGGGCAGACTGCTGAGCGGCCAGAGGCGCCCTGAGTAGGGGGCGGAGCTAGGCTGTCGAGGGGCCTATCAAAGCGGCCGCCCAGCCAGGCAGCGGCACAGGAGCCAGCAAACAGGGCGGCGAACAGGAAGTTTGCGTGGGAGAGTTCCCATTGCAGGAGCAGGTATTTGGATTTGCATCTTTCTTTGTGCATTTGCATCTGTCTTTGTAGTGATTGTATCTCTCTCTAGAGGCCCGTCGGGGCAGACTGCTGAGCGGGCAGCAGCGCCCTCAGTAGGGGGCGGAGCTAGGCTGAGGAGGGGCCTATAAAAGCTGCCGCCCAGCCAGGCAGCAGCACAGGAGCTAGCGAACAGGGGAGTTTCCGTGGGAGAGTTCCCATTGGAGGAGCAGGTATAAGGGCCAGCTGTGGCCTGACTGGGGCATGGCCCAGCTGTGGCTGCTTCCCCAATCAGCCTAGCCTAAGGCTCCCCGCCCCAGCAAGGACATTCAATGGAGCTGCACCAGCAGGGACTTGGTTTAACCCTTGGGACATAGTGCTGGCCGCTTCCTGGAGTGGTGTGGGAGCAGTGGCGTGGGGGTGGCAATCCTGCGGGCTGGATCTAAAACCCTGAGCGGCCAGATTAGACCCATGGTGGAGCAGGGTTAGGGTTAGGAACCCTAACCCTAGGGCTGGAAGCCCTATCCATAGGAATCCTAACCCTAGGGCAGGAAGCCCTACCTATAGGAACCCAAACCCTAGCTCCAAGTGCCCTACCCATAGGAACCCTAACCCTAGCTCCAGGTGCACTACATATAGGAACCCTAACCCTAGGGCGGGAAGCCCTACCCATAGAAACCCTAACCCTAGCTCCAAGTGCCCTACCCATTGGAAACCTAACCCTAGGGCGGGAAGCCCTACCCATAGGAACCCTAACCCTAGCTCCAAGTGACCTACACATAGGAACCCTAACCCTAGGGCGGGAAGCCCTACCCATAGGAACCCTAACCCTAGCTCCAAGTGCCCTACCCCTAGGAACCCTAACCCTAGGGCGGGAAGCCCTACCCATAGGAACACTAACCCTAGCTCCAGTTGCCCTACACATAGGAACCCTAACCGTAGGGCGGGAAGCCCTACCCATAGGAACCCTAACCTTAGCTCCAAGTGCCCTACCGATAGGAACCCTAACCCTAGGGCGGGAAGCCCTACCCATAGGAACCCTAACCCTCGCTCCAAGTGCCTTACCCATAGGAACCCTAACCCTCGCTCCAAGTGCCCTACCCATAAGAACCCTAACCCTAGCTCCAAGTGCCCTACCCATAGGAACCCTAACCCTAGCTCCAAGTGCCCTACCCATAGGAACCCTAACCCTAGATCCAAGTGCCCTACACATAGGAACCCTAACCCTAGGGCGGGAAGCCCTACCCATAGGAACCCTAACCCTAGGGCGGGAAGCCCTACCCATAGGAACCCTAACCCTAGCTCCAAGTACCCTACCCATAGGAACCCTAACCCTAGCTCCAAGTGCCCTACACATAGGAACCCTAAACCTAGGGCGGGAAGCCCTACCCATAGGAACCCTAACCCTAGCTCCAAGTGCCCTACACATAGGAACCCTATCCCTAGGGCGGGAAGCCCTACCCATAGGAACCCTAACCCTAGGGCGGGAAGCCCTACCCATAGGATCTCTAACCCTAGCTCCAAGTGCCCTACTCATAGGAACCCAAACCCTAGGGCGGGAAGCCCTACCCATAGAAACCCTAACCCTAACTCCCAGTGCCCTACCCATAGGAACCCTAACCCTAGGGCGGGAAGCCCTACCTATAGGAACCCAAACCCTAGCTCCAAGTGCCCTACCCATAGGAACCCTAACCCTAGCTCCAGGTTCACTACACATAGGAACCCTAACCCTAGGGCGGGAAGCCCTACCCATAGGAACCCTAACCCTAGGGCGGGAAGCCCTACCCATAGGAACCCTAACCCTAGCTCCAAGTGCCCTACACATAGGAACCCTAACCCTAGGGCGGGAAGCCCTACCCATAGGAACCCTAACCCTAGCTCCAAGTGCCCTACCCATAGGAACCCTAACCCTAGCTCCAAGTGCCCTACCCATAGGAACCCTAACCCTAGCTCCAAGTGCCCTACCCATAGGAACCCTAACCCTAGCTCCAAGTGCCGTACCCATAGGAACCCTAACCCTAGCTCCAAGTGCCTTACCCATAGAAACCCTAACCCTAGCTCCAGGTGCCCTACACATAGGAACCCTAACCCTAGGGCTGGAAGCCCTATCCATAGGAACCCTAACCCTAGCTCCAAGTGCCCTACACATAGGAACCATAACCCTAGGGCGGGAAGTCTTACCCATAGGAACCCTAACCCTAGGGCGGGAAGCTCTACCCATAGGAATCCTAAACCTAGGGCGGGAAGCCCTACCCATAGGAACCCTAATCCTAGCTCCAAGTGCCCTACACATAGGAACCCTAACCCTAGGGCTGGAAGCCCTATCCATAGGAACCCTAGCCCTAGCTCCAAGTGCCCTACACATAGGAAACCTAACCCTAGGGCGGGAAGCCCTACCCATAGGAACCCTAACCCTAGCTCCAAGTGCCCTACCCATAGGAACCCTAACCCTAGGACGGGAAGCCCTACCCATAGGAACCCTAACCCTAGGGCGGGAAGCCCGACCCATAGGAACCGTAACCCTAGCTCCAAGTGCCCTACCCATAGGAACCCTAACCCTAGCTCCAAGTGCCGTACCCATAGGAACCCTAACCCTAGCTCCAAGTGCCCTACCCATAAGAACCCTAACCCTAGGGCGGAAAGCCCTACACATAGGAAGCCAAACTCTAGGTCCAAGTGCCCTACCCATAGGAACCCTAACCCTAGCTCCAAGTGCCCTACCCATAGGAACCCTAACCCTAGCTCCAAGTGCCCTTCCCATAGGAACCCTAACCCTAGCTCCAAGTGCCCTACCCATAGGAACCCTAACCCTAGTTCCAAGTGCCCTACCCATAGGAACCCTAACCCTAGCTCCAAGTGCCCTACCCATAGGAACCCTAACCCTAGGGCGGGAAGCCCTACCCATAGGAACCCTAACCCTAGCTCCAAGTGCCCTACACATAGGAACCCTAACCCTAGGGCGGGAAGCCCTACCCATTGGAACCCTGACCCTAGCTCCAAGTGCCCTACACATAGGAACCCTAACCCTAGGGCGGGAAGCCCTACCCATAGGAACCCTAACCCTAGGGCGGGAAGCCCTACCCATAGGATCCCTAACCCTAGCTCCAAGTGCCCTACCCATAGGAACCCTAACCCTAGGGCGGGAAGCCCTACCCATAGGAACCCTAACCCTAGCTCCAGGTGCCCTACCCATAGGAACCCTAACCCTAGGGCGGGAAGCCCTACCCATAGGAACCCTAACCCTAGCTCCAAGTGCCCTACCCATAGGAACCCTAACCCTAGCTCCAAGTGCCCTACCCATAGGAACCCTAACCCTAGTTCCAAGCGCCCTACCCATAGGAACCCTAACCCTAGCTCCAAGTGCCCTACCCATAGGAACCCTAACCCTAGGGCGGGAAGCCCTACCCATAGGAACCCTAACCCTAGCTCCAAGTGCCCTACAGATAGGAACCCTAACCCTAGGGCGGGAAGCCCTACCCATTGGAACCCTAACCCTAGCTCCAAGTGCCCTACCCATAGGAACCCTAACCCTAGGGCGGGAAGCCCTACCCATAGGAACCCTAACCCTAGGGCGGGAAGCCCTACCCGTAGGATCCCTAACCCTAGCTCCAAGTGTCCTACTCATAGGAACCCTAAACCTAGGGCGGGAAGCCCTACCCATAGGAACCCTAACCCTAGCTCCAGATGCACTACACATAGGAACCCTAACCCTAGGGTGGGAAGCCCTACCCATAGGAACCCTAACCCTAGGGCGGGAAGCCCTACCCATAGGAACCCTAACCCTAGGGTGGGAAGCCCTACCCATAGGAACCCTAACCCTAGCTCCAAGTGCCCTACACATAGGAACCCTAACCCTAGGGCGGGAAGCCCTACCCTTAGGAACCCTAACCCTAGCTCCAAGTGCCCTACACATAGAAACCCTAACCCTAGCTCCAAGTGACCTACCCATAGGAACCCTAACCCTAGGGCGGGAAGCCCTACCCATAGGAACCCTAACCCTAGCTCCAAGTGCCCTACCCATAGGAACCCTAACCCTAGGGCGGGAAGCCCTACCCATAGGAACCCTAACCCTAGCTCCAAGTGCCCTACACATAGGAACCCTAACCCTAGGGCGGGAAGCCCTACCCATAGGAACCCTAAACCTAGCTCCAAGTGCCCTACCTATAGGAACCCTAACCCTAGCTCCAAGTGCCCTACCCATAGGAACCCTAACCCTAGCTCCAAGTGCCCTACCCATAGGAACCCTAACCCTAGCTCCAAGTGCCCTACCCATAGGAACCCTAACCCTAGCTCCAAGTGCCCTACACATAGGAACCCTAACCCTAGGGCTGGAAGCCCTACCCATAGGAACCCTAACCCTAGCTCCAAGTGCCCTACCCATAGGAACCCTAACCCTAGCTCCAGGTGCCCTACACAAGGGAACCCTAACCCTAGGGCGGGAAGCCCTACCCATAGGAACCCTAACCCTAGGGCGGGAAGCCCTACCCATAGGAACCCTAACCCTAGCTCCAAGTGCCCTACACATAGGAACCCTAACCCTAGGGCGGGAAGCCCTACCCATAGGAACCCTAACCCTAGCCCCAAGTACCCTAAACATAGGAACCCTAACGCTAGGGCGGGAAGCCCTACCCATAGGAACCCTAACCCTAGGGCGGGAAGCCCTACCCATAGGAACCCTAACCCTAGCTCCAAGTGCCCTACCCATAGTAACCCTAACCCTAGCTCCAACTGCCCTACACATAGGAACCCTAACCCTAGGGCGGGAAGCCCTACCCATAGGAACCCTAACCCTAGGGCGGGAAGCCCTACCCATAGGAACCCTAACCCTAGCTCCAAGTGCCCTACCCATAGGAACCCTAACCATAGCTCCAAGTGCCCTACCCATAGGAACCCTAACCCTAGGGCGGGAAGCCCTACCCATAGGAACCCTAACCCTAGCTCCAAGTGCCCTACCCATAGGAACCCTAACCCTAGGGCGGGAAGCCCTACCCATAGGAACCCTAACCCTAGCTCCAAGTGCCCTACACATAGGAACCCTAACCCTATGGCGGGAAGCCCTACCCATAGGAACCCTAACCCTAGCTCCAAGTGCCCTACCCATAGGAACCCTAACCCTAGGGCGGGAAGCCCTACCCATAGGAACCCTAACCCTAGCTCCAAGTGCGATACAGATAGGAACCCTAACCCTAGCTCCAAGTGCCCTACCCATAGGAACCCTAACCCTAGCTCCAAGTGCCCTACCCATAGGAACCCTAACCCTAGGGCGGGAAGCCCTACCCATAGGAACCCTAACCCTAGCTCCAAGTGCGCTACAGATAGGAACCCTAACCCTAGCTCCAGGTGCCCTACCCATAGGAACCCTAACCCTAGGCAGGGAAGCCCTACCCATAGGAACCCTAACCCTAGCTCCAAGTGCCCTACACATAGGAACCCTAACCCTAGCTCCAAGTGCCGTACACATAGAAACCCTAACCCTAGGGCGGGAAGCCCTACCCATAGGAACCCTAACCCTAGCTCCAAGTGCCCTACTTATAGGAACCCTAACCCTAGGGCGGGAAGCCCTACCCATAGGAACCCTAAACCTAGCTCCAAGTGCCCTACACATAGGAACCCTAACCGTAGGGCGAGAAGCCCTACCCATAGGAACCCTAACCCTAGCTCCAAGTGCCCTACCCATAGGAACCCTAACCCTAGCTCCAAGTGCCCTACACATAGGAACCCTAACCCTAGCTCCAAGTGCCGTAAACATAGGAACCCTAACCCTAGGGCGGGAAGCCCTACCCATAGGAACCCTAACCCTAGCTCCAAGTGCCCTACTTATAGGAACCCTAACCCTAGGGCGGGAAGCCCTACCCATAGGAACCCTAACCCTAACTCCAAGTGCCCTACCCATAGGAACCCTAACCCTAGGGCGGGAAGCCCTACCCATCGGAACCCTAACCCTAGCTCCAAGTGCCCTACCCATAGGAACCCTAACCCAAGGACGGGAAGCCGTACATATAGGAACCCTAACCCTAGCTCCAAGTGCCCTACCCATAGGAACCCTAACCCTAGCTCCACGTGCCCTACCCATAGGAACCCTAACCCTAGGGCGGGAAGCCCTACCCATCGGAACCCTAACCCTAGCTCCAAGTGCCCTAACCATAGGAACCCTAACCCAAGGACGGGAACCCGTACATATAGGAACCCTAACCCTAGCTCCAAGTGCCCTACCCATAGGAACCCTAACCCTAGCTCCAAGTGCCCTACCGATAGGAACCATAACCCTAGCTCCAAGTGCCCTACACATAGGAACTCTAATCCTAGGGCGGGAAGCCCTACCCATAGGAACCCTAACCCTAGCTCCAAGTGCCCTACCAATAGGAACCCTAACCCTAGCTCCAAGTGCCCTACACATAGGAACCCTAATCCTAGGGCGGGAAGCCCTATCCATAGGAACCCTAACCCTAGGGCGGGAAGCCCTACCTATAGGAACCCTAACCCTAGCTCCAAGTGCCCTACTTATAGGAACCCTAACCCTAGGGCGGGAAGCCCTACCCATAGGAACCCTAACCCTAGCTCCAAGTGCCCTACACATAGGAACCCTAACCGTAGGGCGAGAAGCCCTACCCATAGGAACCCTAACCCTAGCTCCAAGTGCCCTACCCATAGGAACCCTAACCCTAGCTCCAATGCCCTACACATAGGAACCCTAACCCTAGGGCGGGAAGCCCTACCCATAGGAACCCTAACCCTAGCTCCAAGTGCCCTACTTATAGGAACCCTAACCCTTGGGCGGGAAGCCCTACCCATAGGTACCCTAACCCTAACTCCAAGTGCCCTACCCATAGGAACCCTAACCCTAGGGCGGGAAGCCCTACCCATCGGAACCCTAACCCTAGCTCCAAGTGCCCTACCCATAGGAACCCTAACCCAAGGACGGGAAGCCGTACATATAGGAACCCTAACCCTAGGGCGGGAAGCCCTACCCATAGGAACCCTAACCCTAGCTCCAAGTGCCCTACACATAGGAACCCTAACCCTAGGGCGGGAATCCCTACCCATAGGAACCCTAACCCTAGCTCCAAGTGCCCTACCCATAGGAACCCTAACCCTAGGGCGGGAAGCCCTACCCATCGGAACCCTAACCCTAGCTCCAAGTGCCCTAACCATAGGAACCCTAACCCAAGGACGGGAACCCGTACATATAGGAACCCTAACCCTAGGGAGGGAAGCCCTACCCATAGGAACCCTAACCCTAGCTCCAAGTGCCCTACCGATAGGAACCCTAACCCTAGCTCCAAGTGCCCTACACATAGGAACTCTAATCCTAGGGCGGGAAGCCCTACCCATAGGAACCCTAACCCTAGGGCGGGAAGCCCTACCCATAGGAACCCTAACCCTAGCTCCAAGTGCCCTACCAATAGGAACCCTAACCCTATCTCCAAGTGCCCTACACATAGGAACCCTAATCCTAGGGCGGGAAGCCCTATCCATAGGAACCCTAACCCTAGGGCGGGAAGCCCTACCTATAGGAACCCTAACCCTAGCTCCAAGTGCCCTACACATAGGTACCCTAACCCTAGCTCCAAGTGCCGTACACATAGAAACCCTAACCCTAGGGCGGGAAGCCCTACCCATAGGAACCCTAACCCTAGCTCCAAGTGCCCTACTTATAGGAACCCTAACCCTAGGGCGGGAAGCCCTACCCATAGGAACCCTAACCCTAGCTCCAAGTGCCCTACACATAGGAACCCTAACCGTAGGGCGAGAAGCCCTACCCATAGGAACCCTAACCCTAGCTCCAAGTGCCCTACTTATAGGAACCCTAACCCTAGGGCGGGAAGCCCTACCCATAGGAACCCTAACCCTAGCTCCAAGTGCCCTACACATAGGAACCCTAACCGTAGGGCGGGAAGCCCTACCCATAGGAACCCTAACCCTAGGTCGGGAAGCCCTACCCGCAACACCGCGGTCCTGCTCTCCGGCAGGAGCCCTGCAGGCCCGCGGTCCCACTCTCCCGCCCAAGCGCAGCAACCCCGCAGCCGCACTCTCTTCACTCACAGCCCCGCAACCCTGCAGCCCCACTCGCTGGACCGGAGCCCCGCAAAATCGCGATCCCGCCGGCAACCCCACACCCCCGCTCTTCTGGCAGGAGCCCGCAACCATGGAGCCACGGTCCCCCGGCAGGAGCCCTGAGACTCCTGCTACCCAGCCAAGAGCCCAGCAACCCGGTGTCCCGCTCCCCCACCCAAGTGCAGAAGCCCCGCAGCCCCACTCTCTTGGCCTGGAGCCTGCAACCCTGTGTGATGGAGTAGGGGCTGTCTGTGTGGGGTTGGGAGAGCCGGGGAGGACTTTAGGTGAGGGACAGGTATTCAGCCTGTAACCTGAGCTAGGCAGGGGGGAGGGGAGGTCAACACCTTTGCCAGGGGAGCTAGACAAAGAAAAAGAGCCGAGTGGAGAGGGGGAGTCAGTTTCGGATTGGGGCTGGATGGTGGGAGTTCAGGGAATCCTAGACTGGGATCCAAGCACCGTGAACCCCAGAAAGGCAAGATTGAGAGGTCCTGGCTCTGAACACTAGCTCTGCTGTAGCCTGTGCTCCTGTTTTTCAATAAACCTTCTGTTTTACAGGCTGGCTGAGAGTCCCTGTGAGTCCGAGGAAGAGGGGTGCAGGGCCGGACTCCCCCACACTCCGTGACAGTCTCCAACACCTTCAGTTGGCACCTTTGCAGAGGAGGGGCCCAGGCCATCAGTTGCAAGGAGACAGAGTGTCAGGCATTTAGGTGCACTGGTCTCTTGCTTTGCTAGATACTTAAGAACTGCATAGGGGACACTGAGGCACCAACACAGCATTCACAGACCCCCAGTAAGAACAGTCCCCCTTCGTCACATCTCTCCCCCCTTCGAGACCGAACTGAGTGGGGTCACTTCAGCCAGTGACCTGGGGAAGTTCGAACCCACCTACATTCCCATGGATGCCCCAGGATCCCCCCAGTTATGGGGGAAGAGTTACCCCAGGCCATTCCAGTTTCCTGCCCCCCTTTAGGTCGGGGGGACTCAAGGGCACTCGCAGTTGGCAGGTGGAAAGGCTTATGCAGCCCAGGGCTTTTTGTCACTCCAATACCCCTGGGGTTCAAGCTGGGCTGGGGTCTTCTCAACGCGTTCCAGTCTGGGGGGGCTGTGATTTGGGCTCTCTTGGTTCAGAGCCCTTTCGTAAAGCAGAGTTGCACTGTTAAGCCCTTTGTTAGAGCTCCTTCCGTGAAAATAGCAAAACATGACCCTTTTCGCTGCGAGCGAGGAACGTCTAATGGAATCGTCCTCCTTCTGCAATTCTGATACACTGCTGAGTAATTGGCAGTTCTACGTTGTGAAAACAGTGAAACATGAGAAATTCACTGCAGATTATTGGGAAGCACGAATTCCTCCTGCTCCCATCCTAAAATTGCTATTCGGATGCACAGCTAGCAACTTGACCGAGCTACGCTGTGAAAACAGCTATACCTGAGCAATTCATTCGAAATCACTCGTAGGCATGAATTTCTTCTGGAAACACGCTAAAAATGCTATTCGGTTCCACTGCTGGCTATTTGGAAGAGCTCCGTTTGTGAAAATTCCTAAAAAGGAGACGTTCAGTGCAAACCACTGCTAGGCAACACTTTCTCCTAGACCCATCTTACAAATGCTATTCCGATGCATTGCTGGCAATTTGGCAGAGATCCGTTTGGGAAAACAGCGAAATGTGAGAAATTCATTGCGGATTATTAGTAGTCATGAATTTCTCCTGGTACCATCCTAAAATTGATATCAAACTGCACTGCTGTCAATTTGACAGAGGTACGATTTCAAAGAAGGTTTCAAAGCAGCTAAACATGAGAAAGGATTCCACATCATTGGTAAGCACGACTTCCTCCTGTTCCCATCCTAAATTTGCTATTCGGATGCACAGCAACAACATGACCGAGATACGCTGTGAAAACAGCTACACATGAGCAATTCATTCCAAATCACTCGTAGGCACGAATTGCTCCTGGAACCACCCTACAAATGTTATTCGATTACACTCCTGCCCATTTGGCAGAGATCCGTTTGTGAAAATAGCTAAACCTCAGAAATTCAGTCAAAATGTAAGCTAGGCACATGAAAAGAGCTAATGAAGAATTATTAAACCCACATCAGTGCTAGACACGACTTTCCCCTTGAACCAACCTCCAATTGCTATTCGAAAGCACTGGTGGCTATTTGGCAGAGTTCCTTTCGTGAAAATTGCTAAAAAGGAGACGTTCAGTGCAAAGCACTGCTAGGCAAACACTTTCTCCTGGAACCATTTTACAAATGCTATTCGGTTGCATTGCTGGCCATAAGACTAATCTGCGTGTGTGAAAATGGAAAATATGAGAAATTCGAATCATAGTGCAGCTACAGACAAGAGCAATGTCTAGCTACAAGGGGATCCAGTCCATTTGAAATGTACGCTGTTTCAGAAAAGGAAAATAGGAGAATATGAGAAATTATGAGAAATTCGTTCAGGATCACTGCTAGGCACCGATTTATCTGAGAATCGTCTTTCACAAGCCAATAGCATCCCCTGCTGGACATTTGGTAAAGATTCCTTTCGTGAACCTTGCTAAACATGAGCCAGTCATTGCAGCTCACTGATAGGTACGAATTTCTCTTTGAAATAGCCACAAAATAGCATTCGGTTGCACTGTTAAGCCCTTTGTTAGAGCTCCTTCCGTGAATATAGCAAAACATGACCCTTTCGAGCCTTATCTCTGCGAGCGAGGAAAGTCTAATGGAATCGTCCTCCTTCTGCAATTCTGATGCACTGCTGAGTATTTGGCAGTGCTACATAACTAATAGATTTTTCTCTCCTAATAATCGTCTGCCTTTTTGAGTTCCCACTTCCTAGCAGAAAATTACGGCTTTCAGGTACTCTCTATACTTGAATTCTTTAAAAATAACCTAATCTGCTAATGTTTACTCTTCAGGGACGTAATCTCAGTCGAGTCAGAAGTCTTTGATATAGGTGAGCAAATCTGCTGTGGAAATAAACTGGTAGTCGGCCATTGATTTTAAAGACGCTCGAATCATAGTGCAGCTACAGACAAGAGCAATGTCTAGCTACAAGGGGACCCAGTCCATTTGAAATGTACGCTGTTTCAGAAAAGGAACTAGAAATGGGTTCAAAGCCTACAGCTACCCACAGCTCACAGGTATTTGACTCATGGGGTTGGTTTTGGGCCGCTCTAGAGACAGCGATTAGCCAACTATCTAAAGTTTAGGGTGTTCAGATGCACGGATCTATCTATCTATCTATCTATCTATCTATCTATCTATCTATCACGAACACTAATAAGCATCTTTAATTTTTCTTGTTTAAGCAATGCCATTGGAACTGCGGCAGTTTTACTGACAACATTACTGAAAAGTTCTACAGTTACCTTATCTATCTACAGATCTAGCTATCCATAAACACTAATGAGCATCTTTAATTTTTCTGGCTTAAGAATTTCCATTTGAACTCCTCCTGGTCTACTTACAACTTTTCTCCACATTGATCTATCTAGCGATCTAGCTAGCTGTCTAGCGACCTAGACAGCTATCTAATCACTAAAACTAATGAGCTTTTATTTTTCTTGTTTACGCATTTCCAGCGGAACTTCCCCTGTTTCACTGACAAGTATCAGAGGGGTAGCTGTGTAAGTCTTAGGTTATATTTAATAATGTCTTATGTATTCAGGTGCCTGTCTGATCCGATAGCTAGCTAGCTAGATTGCTAGATCGAGTAACTGAATAACGCTTGAGTAAAGCTATCAGGGAAACAGGGACTCTTACAAAGAGAAAAAGTAAAGCTTCTTATCACTGTTCGTGATTAGTTAGCTCCATCGATCGAGCTAGAGCGAGAGACAGACAGTGTAACTGTATAAATCTTGAGAAATGCTGTCAGTGAAACAGGGGAAGTTCCATTTGTAATTGTAAACGGTACACAAGAAAAATAAAAGGTGCTCATTAGTGTTTGTGATTAGATAGATAATTAGATCGCTAGACAGCTAGCTAGATCGCTACGTTGTTAAAAGTGAATAAAGTTGTAAGTAGAACAGAGGGAGCTCAAATGGAAACGCTTAAACAAGAAAAATTAAAGATGCTTATTAGTGTTCGTGATTAGATAGATAGATAGCTATTGCATCTGCACACACTAAACTTTAGGTAGTTGCAGAGGAGCTCTGTCTCCAGAACGGCAAAAACCAAAACCCTGCGCCAATACCTGTGGCTGATGGTATCTGCAGGCTTTGAAACCATTTCTAGGTCCTTTTCTGAAAGAGCGTACATTTCAAATGGTCCCCCGCGTACCTGGACATTGCTCTAGTCTGCAGCTGCCCTATGTTTCGAGCGTGGGTGTCTTTCAAATCACTGGCCGACTAACTCTTCATTTCTACAGCAGATTTGCTCAAAGACTCCTGTCCCGACTGAGATTCCATACCTCAAGTTGTTTTTAAAGAATTCGAGAAACAGAAAGAATGTAATAAGCCGTATTTTGAAACTAGGAAGGGTGAACTCAAAAAGACAGACGACTTTTCCAATAAAGGCATTAAAAAGTCAGGCACGAGAATGAGCCTAGGAAACTTCATTCCAGAGACTAATTCTTTCCAAAGCTCCAAGGGCCTGTATAGAGAGGCTAATATTACAAGCAGCAGCTTAGCCATAGCTAGATTAAAATGGCTCTATAGCTGTGTAGGCATACACATAGATTGCTGTTACAGCTCAAACTCAGACACCTAGGTAGTGGAGACTAAGTGAAATCCTGACTGTAAACCCAGTAAACTATACAATTTGGAACTGTATGAAGTAAAATTGGAATGCATGTTCCTCTAAACCTGGGCTAGACAACCTATGGCACGTGTGCCGAAGGCTGCACAGAAGCTGATTTTCAGTGGCACTCACACTGCCCGGTCCTCGCCACCAATTCGAGGCAGAGGATTATGGGGAGGGTGGCGCTGTCCATTTTAATTTCAATATAGATGAAGCGTCTTCATCATTTAAGAAACCTTATTTACTATACATACAAACAAAGTTTAGTGTCAGAGGGGTAGCCGTGTTAGTCTGGTTCTGTAAAAGCAGCAAAGAATCCTGTGGCACCTTATAGACTAACAGACGTTTTGCAGCATGAGCTTTCGTGGGTGAACACCCACTTCTTCGGATGCAATTAGTTTAGTTATACATTTTAGACATAAAGAAAGAGACCTTCTGAAAACCTTGATATGTATTTCGGTTACGCGAAACCTCAAAAATGAGTGACTAAATGAAGACTGGGCACAGCTCTTCTGAAACGGTGCCGAGCCCTGCTGTAGCCAGTCTTATTGCACGACAGAGAGAGTTTTTCCTAGAAACCAGCAGAGGGTGCTGTTGCCTTGTCAAGGCTCTTTCCTTGAGGCTTTTGAAAAAGCTCCGGTGAAGTAGTTTATTTTTCAAGAGCGCTATGCTAAATGGACTAGAAAAATGCCACGAAATGAGCTGCCCGGGGAGCGGGCGCGTACGGACGGTCGCGCGCCGGCCGGAGGAGCGTGGATCCCGCTCCCTCGGTGGGTCCGCGGGGTCCAGAACATAGAAAAGACTTTACAAAAGAGGTGATCCATTCTAATTCTCTCCGAAGTAACAGAGCAGGCTATAAACACTACTATAGCGACTCATTGAAATAGTCACTGCCAGACATGGACTTCTTGTCCTCAGGCGCTCTCTGAACTCTTCCCGGCTACGTTCTCAGCCATACTCTATTTTGGTGACAAAACCCTCTTAGTTGTCTCTCTTCAGAACCACAACTATTTCATGCATCTCCACAATAAATGTCGCAGAGACCCTCTTCTCGGGCTGTCCCACATTAGTAAGACTTCACCATAGGCGACAGGTACAGTATTGTCTCGCTCTCCGGGACCAAGCTCCGCAACCCCTTTCTCCCTCTCCTCCGGCTGTAGCTCCACATCCCCGCGGCCCTCTCCCCCGGCCAGAACCTCGCAACTTCAGAGCTCCCAGCCGGAGCCCCACAACCCCGCGGTCCCGCTACCCCCCCCAAGTACAGAAACCCCGCAGCCACACTCTCTTGTCCCGGAGCCCCGCAACCCTCCACCCCCAGTCGCCGGACCGGAGCCGGCAACCCTGCAGCCCCGTTCTCTCGGTCAGAGGCTCGCAACTCCGCACTCTGGCCGGAACCCCGTAACCCGGCAGCCCCGCTCTCCCAGCAGGAGGCCCGCAACCTAGCAGACCCGTGCTCCCGGCCGGAGCCCCCAACCCCTTGGTTCCGCATCCCCGGCCGGACCTCCGCATCCCCGCGATCCCGTTGTCCCGGCCAAGCGCGGCAAGTCCTGCGGCTCCGTTTCCGCGACCGGAGCACGGCCACCCCTTCGTCCCGCTCCCACCGGCCAGAGCTCCGCGTCCCCGCCAGAACCTCGCAACCCCAGAGCTCCCGGTCAGAGGCTCACAACCCCGCAGCCCCCCTCTCTGGCCGGAACCCCGTAACCCCGCAGCCCCGCTCTCCCGACCAGAGCCCCGCAACACCGCGTCCCGCTACCCAGGCTGGAGCCCCGCCACCCAGCAGACCCGTTCTCCCGGCCGGATCTCCGCAACCCCTTGGTCCCGCATCTCCGGCCGGACCTCCGCATCCCCGCGATCCCGCTGTCCCGGCCGAGCGCGGCAAGTCCCGCGGCTCCATTTCCCCGACCGGAGCACGGCAACCCCGCAGCCCCGCTCTCCCGGCCAGAGCCCTGCCACCCCATAGTCCCGCTCACCCGGCTGGAGTCCGCAACTCCCCAGACCTACTCTCACCGCCGGAGCCCCGGGCACCGACACGCTGGACAGAGCCCCGCCAACCCGGACAGAGCCCGGCTAACGCAGACCGAGCCCCGCAACACTGAGTCCTGCTCTCCCGGCAGGAGCCCTGCAACCCCGCGGTCCCACTCCCCAGACCAAGTGCAGCAACCACTCTCTCCACTCAGAGCCCCACAACCCTGCAGCCCCACTCGCCGGACCGGAGCCCCACAAAACCGCGATCCCCCGGCAACCCCGCACCCCCGCTCTTCTGGCAGGAGCCCGCAACCATGGAGCCCCGCTCTCCTGGCAGCAGCCCCGCAACTCCTTGGTCCCGCTCCCCCGGCCGGAGCTCCGCATGCCAGCGATCCGGCTGTCCCAGCTGAGCGCAGCAAGTCCCGTGGATCCGCTCCCACGGCCAGAACCCCGCAAGCCCGCGGTCCCGCTCCCCCGCCAGAACCACGCAACTCCGCAGGCCCACTCTCCTCGCTGGAGCCCCAGGGCCCCGACACCCCAGCCAGATCCCGTCACCCTGTGGTCCCGCTCTCCCGAGAGGAGCCCCACAACTCCGGCGCCCCGGTGCCCGGACACCCCGGAGAGAGCCCCGCTACCCCGGACAGAGCCCCCCCAACCCCGCGGTCCTGCTCTCCCGGTATCACCCCTGCTAGGGCTCCGCAACCCTTGTGACAAAGGTGGACTGTTCCTACTGGGGTCTGTGAATGCTGTGTTGGTGCCTCAGTGTCCCCTATGCAGTTCTTAAGTATCTAGCAAAGCAAGAGGCCACTGCACCTAAATGCCCGACACTCTGTCTCCTAGCAACTGCTGGCCTGGGCCCCTCCTCTGCAAAGGTGCCAACTGAAGGTGTTGGAGACAAAGAGATCAGGTGACCTCCTGGCCGGGGAAAGGGGCTGAGCAGAGAGGAGGGACTGGAGGGAGTTGGGGAGACTGGAGCTGGCTCGGGGAGGAAGGGGAGGACAGACAGGGCTCTGATCTCGCAATGGGGCTGTGGGGCTCCTGGGGCCCCAAGATGGGCCTAACAGCGGGGATCTGGTTCTCTGTGCCTGCAAGACCTGTGTTGCACTGTGTTCCTGGCATCTGAATAAACCACCTGCTTTACTGGCTGTGCCCGTGTCCCAGTACCCAGTGACCTTCCTCACATCTACGTCCAGGGGAACAAGGCACTCTATCCAGAGGGGCAGCCCCGTGCCCATCCTGTAAACCCAAACTTCGGAGCCTGGAGCATCCAGCCCCCCAAGAGGAACTGACCTGGGGCCCTCCTCCCTCCTTCCCAGGTGGAACGCTGCCAGCCCCCCTTTCCTGGGAATGTTGCCCCTCATCTGACTGGGTCTTTACCCAGTCAAACCTCTGCGGGTTGGGTCTGCTCGGTCTGCCTCTGAGAGTCCTGGTGAATCGCAGGAAGCTGGGGGTGCAGGACGCTGACTCCCCCACACTCCGTGACAGCTGGTGGCAGGGGCGGAATGTACTGCACCCCGTGGACGGCGCTTCCTGCAGTAAGTGACTAGGGAGCAGTAAAACGAAGGGGCGATTTCAGGAGGCAATTAACCCCGGGAGCGTGTGACCAGCGCAAAGGACTTTGCAGTAACAGGGTCCCCGGGGGGATTGCAGGAGCAGTCTCAGGGGCGGAGGAATCTGCAGCACGACCCTGGCCGAGAGGGAGTGACCTGAAGAAGGGCTGGTGCACGAGGGGTCTCCCTGGAACCGGTGGGAAGCTGAGAGCACACGCCGGCGAGTGGCCAGCAGGAAGATATATGCTAAGCACCTTAAGAAAGACCTGGTGGAGCTGTGCAGGCAGAGGGGGCTGCGCATTGGGAGGTCCACCAAAGACCAGCTAATTGCCCAGCTGGAGGAGAAGGATCGCTTGGGTGAACCGAGCCCTGTCCCAGAGGGAAGCCGCCCAACAGATACAGTGTGGGCCGCGGGGCCTGACATGGCTGGGAGGGGCCAGACTGCTGCCGAGGACACCCCGAGACCCTGCCCACCTATACCTATGGGAGGGGTTGGGGGAAGCCCAGTGAATACTGAGGGCACCCTGAGTCCGGCGGCCAGCAGGGGATCGTCCCGGCAGAGCTCCCCGTCCCTGGAACAGATGCGGTTGGAATATGACAGAGGAGTTGAGGAGGCAAGAACTGAAGGAGCGGGAGAACCAGCATAAACACGAGGAGAACCAGCGCCAGCATGAGCTGGAACTGGCCCGGCTGAGGAGCAGCGGGGCCCCGGCTACGGTGAGCGAGGTGGGACCCAAGCCTACAAAAATCTTTGCTAAAGGCTTCCTGGCCCGGCGTAAGGAGCGGAAGGACATAGATACCTTCCTGACGGCCTTTGAGAATACCTGCGAGCTGCACAGGGTTGACCCTGCAGACAGGATCCCGTTTCTAACCCCCTTATTGGACTCCACAGCCGTGGAGGTGTACAGCCGAATGAAAGGGGCGGAGTCAGGGGACTATGAACTGTTCAAACAGGCCCTGCTCCACGAGTTTGGGCTGACTCCTGCGATGTACAGGAAGAGGTTCCGGAACAACATAAAACCCGTGAGGTCCCATACCTACAACTGGTCAACCGGGCGAAGGGGTATGCCCACAAGTGAACAGCTGGGGCCCAAACTAAAGAGGACATGCTTGACCTATACATACTGGAGCACCTGTATGAGCAGTGCCCGTCTGACCTGAGGCTGTGGTTGATGGACCAGGAGCCTGAGAACCCGCAGCACGCAGGCCAGCTGGTCGACCAATTTGTGGACAGTCAGGCAGGGAATAGCAGGGAGAAGTCTCGAAGGAGCAGGCCTGCCTCAACGCAGCGAGAAAGTCACCATGGGACCTCCCAGCAGGGGCCTATGGAGAACCCCCACCAAAGGGGAACATCCAGCGTCAGGTCCATCCGACCCACTCGAGGGGACCCACGAGACATGGGCTGCTATCAATGTGGCCAACGAGGCCACATATGGGCCCAATGCCCCAAGCTCAGGGACAGACCGAGCAGACTCAACCCACAGAGGGTTGACTGGGTAAAGACCCAGTCGGATGAGAGGCAACATTCCCAGGAAAGGGGGGCTGGCAGCGTTCCACCTGGGAAGGAGGGAGGAGGGCCCCAGGTCAGCTCCTCTGGGGGGCTGGATGCTCCAGGCTCCGAGTTTTGGGTTTACAGGGTGGGCACAAGGCTGCCCCTCCGGAGAGAGTGCCTTCTTCCCCTGGAGGTAGATGGGATGAAGGTCACTGGGTACTGGGACACGGGCGCAGAGGTGACGCTGGCCCGGCCTGGGGTGGTGGCCCCAGATTGGATGGTGCCCAACACCTACCTGCCCCTGAGGGGTGTGAGCGGGACACCATTCAAGGTGCCCGTGGTGAGGGTACACCTGAAGTGGGGGGCCAAGGAGGGCCCCAAGGAGGTGGGGGTACACCCACATTTGCCCACAGAGGAGTTAATGGGGGGGACCTCGAGGACTGGCCAAGTAACAACCATAGGAACCCAAACCCTAGGGCGGGAAGCCCTACCCATAGGAACCCTAACCCTAGCTCCAAGTGCCCTACCATAGGAACCCTAACCCTAGCTCCAAGTGCCCTACACATAGGAACCCTAACCCTAGGGCGGGAAGCCCTACCCATAGGAACCCTAACCCTAGCACCAAGTGCCCTACACATAGGAACCCTAACCCTAGGGCGGGAAGCCCTACCCATAGGAAACCTAATCCTAGCTCCAAGTGCCCTACCCATAGGAACCCTAACCCTAGCTCCAAGTGCCCTACCCATAGGAACCCTAACCCTAGCTCCAAGTGCCCTACCAATAGGAACCCTAACCCTAGCTACAAGTGCCCTGCCGTCGGGGCAGACTGCTGAGCGGGCAGCGGCGCCCTGAGTAGGGGGTGGAGCTGGGCTGAGGAGGGGCCTATAAAAGCGGCCGCCCAGCCAGGCAGCGGCACAGGAGCCAGCAAACAGGGTGGCGAACAGGGGAGTTTGCGTGGGAGAGTTCCCATTGGAGGAGCAGGTATTTGGATTTGCATCTGTCTTTGTGTATTTGCATCTGTCATTGTAGTGCTTGTATCTCTCTGTACAGGCCCGTCGGGGCAGACTTTGGAGCGGGCAGCGATGCCCTGAGTAGAGGGCGGAGCTAGGCTGAGGAGGGGCCTATAAAAGTGGCCGCCCAGCCAGGCAGCAGCACAGGAGCCGGCGAACAGGTGAGTTTGCATGTGAGAGTTCCCATTGGAGGAGCAGGTATTTGGATTTGCATCTGTCTTTGTGTATTTGCGTCTGTCTTTGTAGTGCTTGTATCTCTCTGTAGAGGCCCGTCGGGGCACACTGTTGAGCGGGCAGCGGCGCCCTGAGTAGGGGCGGAGCTAGGCTGAGGAGGGGCCTTAAAAGAGGTCGCCCAGCCAGGCAGCGGCACAGCTGCGAGCAATCGGACAGGAGCCAGCAAACAGGGGAGATTGCGTGGAAGAGTTCCCATTGGAGGAGCAGGTATTAGGATTTGCATCTGTCTTTGTAGTGCTTGTATCTCTCTGTAGAGGCCCGTCGGGGCACACTGCTGAGCGGGCAGCGGCGCCCTCAGTAGGGGGCGGAGCTAGGCTGAAGAGGGGCCTATAAAAGCGGCCGCCCAGCCAGGCAGGGGCACACCTGCGAGCGGCGAACAGGGGAGTTTGCGTGAGTGAGTTCCCATTGGAGGAGCAGGTATTTCGATTTGCATCTGTTTTTGTAGTGCTTGTATCTCTCCGTAGAGGCCCGTGGGGCAGACTGCTGAGCGGACAGCGTCGCCCTGAGTAGGGGGCGGAGATAGGCTAGGAGGGGCCTATAAAAGCGGCCGCCCAGCCAGGCAGCGGCACAGGAGCCAGGGAGCAGCAGCACAGGAGCCAGCGAACAGGGGAGTTTGCGTGGGAGAGTTCCCATTGGAGGAGCAGGTATTTAGATTTGCATCTGTCTTTGTGTATTTGCATCTGTCTTTGTAGTGCTTGTATCTCTCTGTAGAGTCCCGTCGGGGCAGACTGCTGAGGGGGCAGCGGCGCCCTGAATAGTGGCAGAGCTAGGCTGAGGAGGGGCCTATAAAAGCGGCCGCCCAGGCAGGTAGCGGCACAGGAGCCAGCGAGCAGCGGCACAGGAGCCAGCGAACAGGGGAATTTGCGTGGGAGAGTTCCCATTGGAGGAGCAGATATTTGGATTTGCATCTGTCTTTGTGTATTTGCATTTTAGTAGTGCTTGTATCTCTCTGTAGAGGCCCGTCGGAGCAGACTGCTGAGGGGGCAGCGGCGCCCTGAATAGTGGCAGAGCTAGGCTGAGGAGGGGCCTATAAAAGTGGCCGCCCAGCCAGGCAGCAGCACAGGAACCGGCGAGCAGGGGAGTTTGCGTGGGAGAGTTCCCATTGGAGGAGCAGGTATTTGGATTTGCATCTGTCTTTGTGTATTTGCGTCTGTCTTTGTAGTGCTTGTATCTCTCTGTAGAGGCCCGTCGGGGCACACTGTTGAGCGGGCAGCGGCGGCCTGAGTAGGGGGCGGAATTAGGCTGAGGAGGGGCCTATAAAAGCGGCCGCCCAGCCAGGCAGCGGCACAGCTGCGAGCAGCGGCACAGGAGCCGCCGAACAGGGGAGTTTGCGTCGGAGAGTTCTCATTGGAGGAGCAGATATTTGGATTTGCATCTGTCTTTGTGTATTTGCATTTTAGTAGTGCTTGTATCTCTCTGTAGAGGCCCGTCGGGGCAGACTGCTGAGGGGGCAGCGGCGCCCTGAATAGTGGCAGAGCTAGGCTGAGGAGGGGCCTATAAAAGCGGCCGCCCAGGCAGGTAGCGGCACAGGAGCCAGCGAGCAGCGGCACAGGAGCCAGCGAACAGGGGAATTTGCGTGGGAGAGTTCCCATTGGAGGAGCAGGTATTTGGATTTGCATCTGTCTTTGTGTATTTGCATGTGTCTTTGTAGTACTTGTGTCTCTCTGTAGAGGCACGTCGGGGCAGACTGCTGAGCGGGCAGTGGCGGCCTGAGTATGGGGCGGAGCTAGGCTGAGGAGGGGCCTATAAAAGCGGACGCCCAGCCAGGCAGCGGCACAGGAGCCAGCAAACAGGGCAGCGAACAGGGGAGTTTGCGTAGGAGAGTTACCACTGCAGGAGCAGGTATTTGGATTTTCATCTTTCTTTGTTTATTTGCATGTCTCTTAGTAGTGCTTTTATCTCTCTGTAGAGGCCCGTCGGGGCAGACTGCTGAGCGGGCAGCGGCGGCCTGAGTAGGGGGCGGTGCTAGGCTGAGGAGGGGCCTATAATATCGGCCGCCCAGTCAGGCAGCGGCACGGGAACCAGCAAACAGGGGAGATTGCGTGGGAGAGTTCCCATTGGAGGAGCAGGTATTTGTATTTGCATCTCTGTCTTTGTAGTGCTTGTATCTCTCTGTAGAGGCCCGTCGGGGCAGACGGCTGAGTGGGCAGCGGCGCCCTGAGTAGGGGGCGGAGCTAGGCTTAGGAGGGGCTTATAAAAGCGGCCGCCCAGGCAGGCAGCGGCACAGGAGCAAGCAAACAGTGCTGCGAACAGGGGAGTTTGCGTGGAAGAGTTCCCATAGAAGGAGCAGGTATTTGGATTTGCATCTGTCTTGGTGTATTTGCATCTGTCTTTGTAGTGCTTGTATGTCTTTGTAGAAGCCAGTCGGGGCAGACTGCGGAGCAGGCAGCGGCGCCCTGAGTAGGGGCGGAGCAAGGCTGAGGAGGGACCTATCAAAGCGGCCGCCCAGCCAGGCAGCGGCACAGGAGCCAGCAAACAGTGCTGCGAACAGGGGAGTTTGCGTGGGAGAGTTCCCATTGGAGGAGCAGGTATTTGGATTTGCATCTGTCTTCGTGTATTTGCATCTGTCTTTGTAGTGCTTGTATCATAGAACCATAGAATCTCAGGGTTGGAAGGGACCTCAGGAGGTCATCTAGTCCAACCCCCTGCTCAAAGCAGGACCAAACCCAACTAAATCATCCCAGCCAGGGCTTTGTCAAGCCTGACCTTAAAAACCTCTAAGGAAGGAGATTCCACTACCTCCCTAGGTAACCCATTCCAGTTCTTCACCACCCCACTAGTGAAAAAGTTTTTCCTAATATCCAACCTAAACCTCCCCCTCTGCAACTTGAGACCATTACTCCTTGTTCTGTCATCTTCTACCACTGAGAACAGTCTAGATCCATCCTCTTTGGAACCCCCTTTCAGGTAGTTGAAAGCAGCTATCAAATCCCCCCTCATTCTTCTCTTCTGCAGACTAAACAATCCCAGTTCCCTCAGCCTCTCCTCATAAGTCATGTGCTCCAGCCCCCTAATCATTTTTGTTGCCCTCCGCTGGACTCTCTCCAATTTATCCACATCCTTCTTGTAGTGTGGGGCCCAAAACTGGACACAGTACTCCAAATGAGGCCTCACCAGTGCTGAGTAGAGGGGGATGATCACACCCCTTGATCTGCTGGAAATGACCCTACTTATACAACCCAAAATGCCATTAGCCTTCTTGGCAACAAGGGCACATTGTTGACTCAACAGTATCTCTCTGTAGAGGCCCGTCTGGGAAGACTGCTGAGCGGGCAGCGGCACCCTGAGTAGGGGGCGGAGCTAGGCTGAGGAGGGGCCTATCAAAGCGGCCGCCCAGCCAGGCAGCGGCACAGCTGCGAGCAGCGGCACAGCAGCAAGCAAACAGGGCGGCGAACAGGGAAGTTTGCGTGGGAGAGTTCCCATTGGAGGAGCAGGTATTTGGATTTGCATCTGTCTTTGTGCATTTGCATCTGTCTTTGTAGTGCTTGTATCTCTCTGTAGAGGCCCGTCGGGGCAGACTACAGAGCGGGCAGCGGCGCCATGAGTAGGGAACGGAGCTAGGCTGAGGAGGGGCCTATAATATCGGCCGCCCAGCCAGACAGCGGCACAGGAGCCAGCAACCAGGGGAGTTTGCGTGGGAGAGTTCCCATTGGAGGATCAGGTATTTGTATTTGCATCTCTGTCTTTGTAGTGCTTGTATCTCTCTGTAGAGGCCCGTCGGGGCAGACTGCTGAGCGTGCAGCGGCGCAGTGAGTAGGGGGCGGAGCTAGGCTGAGGAGGGGCCTATAAAAGCGGCTGCCCAGCCAGGCAGCGGTACAGGAGCCAGCAAAGAGGGCGGCGAACAGGGGAGTTTGCGTGGGAGAGTTCCCAATGGAGGAGCAGGTATTTGGATTTGCATCTGTCTTTGTGTATTTGCATCTGTCTTTGTAGTGCTTGTATCTTTCTGTAGAGGCCCGTCGGGGCAGACTGCTGAGCGGGCAGCGGCGCCCTGATTAGGGGGCGGAGCTAGGGTGAGGAGGGGCCTATAAAAGCGGCCGCCCAGCCAGGCAGCGGCACAGCTGTGAGCAGCGGCACAGGAGCTGGTGAACAGGGGAGTTTGCGTGGAAGAGTTCCCATTGGAGGAGCAGTTATTTGGATTTGCATCTGTCTTTGTGTATTTGCATCTTAGTATGCTTGTATCTCTCTGTAGAGGCCCGTCGGGACAGACTGCTGAGCGGGCAGCGGCGCCCTGTGTAGGGGGCGGAGCTAGGCTGAGGAGGGGCCTGTAAAAGTGGCTGCGCAGCCAGGGTGTGGCACAGCTGCGAGCAAATGCACAGGAGCCAGCGAACAGGGGAGTTTGCGTGGGAGAGTTCCCATTGGAGGAGCAGGTATTTGGATTTGCATTGTTCAGGCATGCAGGTGTGAAATCAGGAAGGCCAAATCACACTTGGAGTTGCAGCTAGCCGGAGATGTTAGGAGTAACAAGAAGGGTTTCTTTAGGTATGTTAGCAACAGGAAGAAAGTCAAGGAAAGTGTGGGCCCCTTGCTGAATGAGGGAGGGAACCTAGTGACAGAGGATGTGGAGTAAGCTAGTGTACTCAATGTTTTTTTGCCTCTGTCTTCACAGACAAGGTCAGCTCCCAGACAGCTGCACTCTGCAGCACGGTATGGGGAGGAGGTGACCAGCTCTCTGTGGAGAAAGAAGTAGTTCGGGGCTATTTAGGAAAGCTAGACGAGCACAAGTCCATGGGGCCGGATGCGCTGCATCCGAGGGTGCTAAAGGAGTTGGCCGATGAGATTGCAGAGCCATTGGCCATTATCTTTGAAAAATCATGGCGATCGGGGGAGGTCCCGGATGACTGGAAAAAAGCTAATGTAGTGCCCATCTTTAAAAAAGGGAAGAAGGAAGATCCAGGGAACTACAGGCCAGTCAGTCTCACCTCAGTCCCTGGAAAAATCATGGAACAGCTCCTCAAGGAATCAATTCTGAACCACTTAAAGGAGGGGAAAGTGATCAGGAACAGTCAGCATGGATTCACCAAGGGCAAGTCATGCCTGACTAACCTAATTGCCTTCTATGACGAGATAACCGGCTCTGTGGATGAGGGGAAAGCAGTGGATGTACTATTTCTGGATTTTAGCAAAGCTTTTGATACAGTCTCCCACAGTATTCTTGCCAGCAAGTTAAAGAAGTCTGGGCTGGATGAATGGATGGTAAGGTGGATAGAAAACTGGCTAGATGGTCGGGCTCAACGGGTAGTGATCAATGGTTCCATGTCTAGATGGCAGCCGGTATCAAGTGGAGTGCCCCAAGGGTCGGTGCTGGGGCCGGTTTTGTTCAATATCTTCATTAACGATCTGGAGGATGGTGTGGACTGCACCCTTAGCAAGTTTGCAGATGACACTAAACTGGGAGGAGTGGTTGATACGCTGGAGGGTAGGGATAGGATACAGAGGGACCTAGACAAATTAGAGGATTGGGCCAAAAGAAATATGATGAGGTTCAACAAGGACAAGTGCAGAGTCCTGCACTTAGGACGGAAGAATCCCATGCACTGCTACAGACTAGGGACCGAATGGCTGGGTAGCAGTTCTGCAGAAAAGGACCTAGGGGTTACGGTGGACGGAAAGCTGAATATGAGTCAACAGTGTGCCCTTGTTGCCAAGAAGGCTAATGGCATTTTGGGTTGTATAAGTAGGGGCATTTCCAGCAGATCAAGGGATGTGATCATCCCCCTCTACTCAGCACTGGTGAGGCCTCATTTGGAGTACTGTGTCCAGTTTTGGGCCCCACACTACAAGAAGGATGTGGATAAATTGGAGAGAGTCCAGCGGAGGGCAACAAAAATGATTAGGGGGCTGGAGCACATGACTTATGAGGAGAGGCTGAGGGAACTGGGATTGTTTAGTCTGCAGAAGAGAAGAATGAGGGGGGATTTGATAGCTGCTTTCAACTACCTGAAAGGGGGTTCCAAAGAGGATGGATCTAGACTGTTCTCAGTGGTAGAAGATGACAGAACAAGGAGTAATGGTCTCAAGTTGCAGAGGGGGAGGTTTAGGTTGGATATTAGGAAAAACTTTTTCACTAGTAGGATGGTGAAGAACTGGAATGGGTTACCTAGGGAGGTAGTGGAATCTCCTTCCTTAGAGGTTTTTAAGGTCAGGCTTGACAAAGCCCTGGCTGGGATGATTTAGTTGGGTTTGGTCCTGCTTTGAGCAGGCGGTTGGACTAGATGACCTCCTGAGGTCCCTTCCAACCCTGAGATTCTATGATTCTATGATCTGTCTTTGTAGTGCTTGTATCTCTCTGTAGAGGCCCGTCGGGCAGACTGCTGAGCGGGCAGAGGCTCCCTGAGTAGGGGGCGGATCTGGGCTGAGGAGGGGCCTATAAAAGCGGCCGCCCAGCCAGGCAGCGGCACAGGAGCCAGCAAACAGGGTAGCGAACAGGGGAGTTTGCGTGGGAGAGTTCCCATTGGAGGAGCAGGTATGTGGATTTGCATCTGTCTCTGTGGATTTGCATCTGTCTTTGTAGTGATTGTATCTCTCTGTAGAGGCCCGTCGGGGCAGACTGCTGATCGGGCAGCGGCGCCCTGAGTAGGGGGCGGAGCTAGGCTGAGGAGGGGCCTATAAAAGCGGCCGCCCAGCCAGGCAGCGGCACAGGAGCCAGCAAACAGGGTGGTGAAGAGGGGAGTTTGCGTGGGAGAGTTCCCATTGGAGGAGGAGGTATTTGGATTTGCATCTGTCTTAGTGTATTTGCATCTGTCGTTGTAGTGCTTGTATCTCTCTGTAGAGGCCCGTCGGGGCAGACTGCTGAGCGGCCAGAGGCGCCCTGAGTAGGGGGCGGAGCTAGGCTGTCGAGGGGCCTATCAAAGCGGCCGCCCAGCCAGGCAGCGGCACAGGAGCCAGCAAACAGGGCGGCGAACAGGGAAGTTTGCGTGGGAGAGTTCCCATTGCAGGAGCAGGTATTTGGATTTGCATCTTTCTTTGTGCATTTGCATCTGTCTTTGTAGTGATTGTATCTCTCTCTAGAGGCCCGTCGGGGCAGACTGCTGAGCGGGCAGCAGCGCCCTCAGTAGGGGGCGGAGCTAGGCTGAGGAGGGGCCTATAAAAGCTGCCGCCCAGCCAGGCAGCAGCACAGGAGCTAGCGAACAGGGGAGTTTCCGTGGGAGAGTTCCCATTGGAGGAGCAGGTATAAGGGCCAGCTGTGGCCTGACTGGGGCATGGCCCAGCTGTGGCTGCTTCCCCAATCAGCCTAGCCTAAGGCTCCCCGCCCCAGCAAGGACATTCAATGGAGCTGCACCAGCAGGGACTTGGTTTAACCCTTGGGACATAGTGCTGGCCGCTTCCTGGAGTGGTGTGGGAGCAGTGGCGTGGGGGTGGCAATCCTGCGGGCTGGATCTAAAACCCTGAGCGGCCAGATTAGGCCCATGGTGGAGCAGGGTTAGGGTTAGGAACCCTAACCCTAGGGCTGGAAGCCCTATCCATAGGAATCCTAACCCTAGGGCGGGAAGCCCTACCTATAGGAACCCAAACCCTAGCTCCAAGTGCCCTACCCATAGGAACCCTAACCCTAGCTCCAGGTGCACTACATATAGGAACCCTAACCCTAGGGGGGGAAGCCCTACCCATAGAAACCCTAACCCTAGCTCCAAGTGCCCTACCCATAGGAAACCTAACCCTAGGGCGGGAAGCCCTACCCATAGGAACCCTAACCCTAGCTCCAAGTGACCTACACATAGGAACCCTAACCCTAGGGCTGGAAGCCCTACCCATAGGAACCCTAACCCTAGCTCCAAGTGCCCTACCCCTAGGAACCCTAACCCTAGGGCGGGAAGCCCTACCCATAGGAACACTAACCCTAGCTCCAGGTGCCCTACACATAGGAACCCTAACCCTAGGGCGGGAAGCCCTACCCATAGGAACCCTAACTCTAGCTCCAAGTGCCCTACACATAGGAACCCTAACCGTAGGGCGGGAAGCCCTACCCATAGGAACCCTAACCTTAGCTCCAAGTGCCCTACCGATAGGAACCCTAACCCTAGGGCGGGAAGCCCTACCCATAGGAACCCTAAGCCTAGCTCCAAGTGCCCTACCCATAGGAACCCTAACCCTCGCTCCAAATGCCCTACCCATAGGAACCCTAACCCTAGCTCCAAGTGCCCTACCCATAGGAACCCTAACCCTAGCTCCAAGTGCCCTACCCATAGGAACCCTAACCCTAGATCCAAGTGCCCTACCCATAGGAACCCTAACCCTAGGGCGGGAAGCCCTACCCATAGGAACCCTAACCCTAGGGCGGGAAGCCCTACCCATAGGAACCCTAACCCTAGCTCCAAGTACCCTACCCATAGGAACCCTAACCCTAGCTCCAAGTGCCCTACAGATAGGAACCCTAAACCTAGGGCGGGAAGCCCTACCCATAGGAACCCTAACCCTAGCTCCAAGTGCCCTACACATAGGAACCCTATCCCTAGGGCGGGAAGCCCTACCCATAGGAACCCTAACCCTAGGGCGGGAAGCCCTACCCATAGGATCTCTAACCCTAGCTCCAAGTGCCCTACTCATAGGAACCCTAACCCTAGGGCGGGAAGCCCTACCCATAGAAACCCTAACCCTAACTCCCAGTGCCCTACCCATAGGAACCCTAACCCTAGGGCGGGAAGCCCTACCTATAGGAACCCAAACCCTAGCTCCAAGTGCCCTACCCATAGGAACCCTAACCCTAGCTCCAGGTTCACTACACATAGGAACCCTAACCCTAGGGCGGGAAGCCCTACCCATAGGAACCCTAACCCTAGGGCGGGAAGCCCTACCCATAGGAACCCTAACCCTAGCTCCAAGTGCCCTACACATAGGAACCCTAACCCTAGGGCGGGAAGCCCTACCCATAGGAACCCTAACCCTAGCTCCAAGTGCCCTACCCATAGGAACCCTAACCCTAGCTCCAAGTGCCCTACCCATAGGAACCCTAACCCTAGGTCCAAGTGCCGTACCCATAGGAACCCTAACCCTAGCTCCAAGTGCCCTACCCATAGGAACCCTAACCCTAGCTCCAGGTGCCCTACACATAGGAACCATAACCCTAGGGCGGGAAGTCTTACCCATAGGAACCCTAACCCTAGGGCGGGAAGCTCTACCCATAGGAATCCTAAACCTAGGGCGGGAAGCCCTACCCATAGGAACCCTAATCCTAGCTCCAAGTGCCCTACACATAGGAACCCTAACCTTAGGGCTGGAAGCCCTATCCATAGGAACCCTAACCCTAGCTCCAAGTGCCCTACACATAGGAAACCTAACCCTAGGGCGGGAAGCCCTACCCATAGGAACCCTAACCCTAGCTCCAAGTGCCCTACCCATAGGAACCCTAACCCTAGGGCGGGAAGCCCTACCCATAGGAACCCTAACCCTAGGGCGGGAAGCCCGACCCATAGGAACCGTAACCCTAGCTCCAAGTGCCCTACCCATAGGAACCCTAACCCTAGCTCCAAGTGCCGTACCCATAGGAACCCTAACCCTAGCTCCAAGTGCCCTACCCATAAGAACCCTAACCCTAGGGCGGAAAGCCCTACACATAGGAAGCCAAACACTAGGTCCAAGTGCCCTACCCATAGGAACCCTAACCCTAGCTCCAAGTGCCCTACCCATAGGAACCCTAACCCTAGGGCGGGAAGCCCTACCCATAGGAACCCTAACCCTAGCTCCAAGTGCCCTTCCCATAGGAACCCTAACCCTAGCTCCAAGTGCCCTACCCATAGGAACCCTAACCCTAGTTCCAAGTGCCCTACCCATAGGAACCCTAACCCTAGCTCCAAGTGCCCTACCCATAGGAACCCTAACCCTAGGGCGGGAAGCCCTACCCATAGGAACCCTAACCCTAGCTCCAAGTGCCCTACACATAGGAACCCTAACCCTAGGGCGGGAAGCCCTACCCATTGGAACCCTAACCCTAGCTCCAAGTGCCCTACACATAGGAACCCTAACCCTAGGGCGGGAAGCCCTACTCATAGGAACCCTAACCCTAGGGCGGGAAGCCCTACCCATAGGATCCCTAACCCTAGCTCCAAGTGCCCTACCCATAGGAACCCTAACCCTAGGGCGGGAAGCCCTACCCATAGGAACCCTAACCCTAGGGCGGGAAGCCCTACCCATAGGAACCCTAACCCTAGCTCCAAGTGCCCTACCCATAGGAACCCTAACCCTAGCTCCAAGTGCCCTACCCATAGGAACCCTAACCCTAGTTCCAAGTGCCCTACCCATAGGAACCCTAACCCTAGCTCCAAGTGCCCTACCCATAGGAACCCTAACCCTAGGGCGGGAAGCCCTACCCATAGGAACCCTAACCCTAGCTCCAAGTGCCCTACAGATAGGAACCCTAACCCTAGGGCGGGAAGCCCTACCCATTGGAACCCTAACCCTAGCTCCAAGTGCCCTACCCATAGGAACCCTAACCCTAGGGCGGGAAGCCCTACCCATAGGAACCCTAACCCTAGGGCGGGAAGCCCTACCCATAGGATCCCTAACCCTAGCTCCAAGTGCCCTACTCATAGGAACCCTAACCCTAGGGCGGGAAGCCCTACCCATAGGAACCCTAACCCTAGCTCCAAGTGCCCTACCCATAGGAACCCTAACCCTAGCTCCAGGTGCACTACACATAGGAACCCTAACCCTAGGGCGGGAAGCCCTACCCATAGGAACCCTAACACTAGCTCCAAGTGCCCTACACATAGGAACCCTAACCCTAGGGCGGGAAGCCCTACCCATAGGATCCCTAACCCTAGCTCCAAGTGCCCTACACATAGGAACCCTAACCCTAGCTCCAAGTGCCCTACCCATAGGAACCCTAACCCTAGGGCGGGAAGCCCTACCCATAGGAACCCTAACCCTAGCTCCAAGTGCCCTACCCATTTGAACCCTAACCCTAGGGCGGGAAGCCCTACCCATAGGAACCCTAACCCTAGCTCCAAGTGGCCTACACATAGGAACCCTAACCCTAGGGCGGGAAGCCCTACCCATAGGAACCCTAACCCTAGCTCCAAGTGCCCTACCCTTAGGAACCCTAAACCTAGCTCCAAGTGCCCTACCCATAGGAACCCTAACCCTAGCTCCAAGTGCCCTACACATAGGAACCCTAACCCTAGGGCGGGAAGCCCTACCCATAGGAACCCTAACCCTAGCTCCAAGTGCCCTACTCCTAGGAACGCTAACCCTAGGGCGGGAAGCCCTACCCATAGGAACCCTACCCCTAGCTCCAGGTGCCCTACCCATAGGAACCCTAACCCTAGGGCGGGAAGCCCTACCCATAGGAACCCTAACCCTAGCTCCAAGTGCCCTACACATAGGAACCCTAACCCTAGCTCCAAGTGCCCTACCGATAGGAACCCTAACCCTAGCTCCAAGTGCCCTACCGATAGGAACCCTAACCGTAGGGCGGGAAGCCCTACCCATAGGAACCCTAACCCTAGCTCCAAGTGCCCTACCCATAGGAACCCTAACCCTAGCTCCAAGTGCCCTACCCATAGGAACCCTAACCCTAGCTCCAAGTGCCCTACCCATAGGAACCCTAACCCTAGCTCCAAGTGCCCGACCCATAGGAACCCTAACCCTAGATCCAAGTGCCCTACACATAGGAACCCTAACCCTAGGGCGGGAAGCCCTACCCATAGGAACCCTAACCCTAGGGCGGGAAGCCCTACCCATAGGAACCCTAACCCTAGCTCCAAGTGCCCTACCCATAGGAACCCTAACCCCAGCTCCAAGTGCCCTACCCATAGGAACCCTAACCCTAGCTCCAAGTGCCCTACACATAGGAACCCTAACCCTAGCTCCAAGTGCCCTACCAATAGGAATCCTAACCCTAGATCCAAGTGCCCTACACATAGGAACCCTAACTCTATGGCGGGAAGCCCTACCCATAGGAACCATAACCCTAGCTCTAAGTGCCCTACACATAGGAACCCTAACCCTAGGGCGGGAAGCAATACCCATAGGCATCCTAACCCAAGGGCTGGAAGCCCTACCCATAGGAACCCTAACCCTAGCTCCAGGTGCCCTACCCATAGGAACCCTAACCCTAGGGCGGGAAGCTCTACCCATAGGAACCCTAACCCTAGGGCGAGAAGCCCTACCCATAGGAACCCTAACCCTAGCTCCAAGTGCCCTACAAATAGGAACCCTAACCCTAGGTCGGGAAGCCCTACCCATAGGAACCCTAACCCTAGTTCCAAGTGCCCTACACATAGGAACCCTAAACCCTAGCTCCCAGTGCCCTACCCCTAGGAACCCTAACCCTAGGGCGGGAAGCCCTACCATAGGAACCCTAACCCTAGGTCCAAGTGCCCTACCCATAGGAACCCTAACCCTAGGGCGGGAAGCCCTACCCATAGGAACCCTAACCCTAGCTCCAAGTGCCCTACACATAGGAACCCTAACCCTAGGGCGGGAAGCCCTACCCATAGGAACCCTAACCCTAGCTCCAAGTGCCCAACCCATAGGAACCCTAACCCTAGCTCCAAGTGCCCTACCCATAGGAACCCTAACCCTAGCTCCAAGTGCCCTACCCATAGGAACCCTAACCCTAGGGCGGGAAGCCCTACCCATAGGAACCCTAACCCTAGCTCCAAGTGCCCTACCAATAGGAACCCTAACCCTAGGGCGGGAAGCCCTTCCCATAGGAACCCTAACCCTAGCTCCAAGTGCCCTACCCATAGGAACCCTAACCCTAGCTCCAAGTGCCGTCCCCATAGGAACCCTAACCCTAGCTCCAAGTGCCCTACCCATAGGAACCCTAACCCAAGCTCCAGGTGCCCTACACATAGGAACCATAACCCTAGGGCGGGAAGCCCTACCCATAGGAACCCTAACCCTAGGGCGGGAGGCCCTACCCATAGGAACCCTAACCCTAGGGCGGGAAGCTGTACCCATAGGAACCCTAACCCTAGCTCCAAGTGCCCTACACATAGGAACCCTAACCCTAGGGCTGGAAGCCCTACCCATAGGAACCCTAACCCTAGCTCCAAGTGCCCTACACATAGGAAAACTAACCCTAGGGTGGGAAGCCCTACCAATAGGAACCCTAACCCTAGGGCGGGAAGCCCTACCCATAGGAACCCTTACCCTAGCTCCAAGTGCCCTACCCATAGGAACCCTAACCCTAGGGCGGGAAGCCCTACCCATAGGAACCCTAACCCTAGCTCCAAGTGCCCTATCCATAGGAACCCTAACCCTAGCTCCAAGTGCCCTACCCATAAGAAACCTAACCTTAGGGCGGGAAGCCCTACCCATAGGAACCCTAACCCTAGCTCCAAGTGCCCTACCCATAGGAACCCTAACCCTAGCTCCAAGTGCCCTACCCATAGGAACCCTAACCCTAGTTCCAAGCTCCCTACCCATAGGAACCCTAACCCTAGCTACAAGTGCCCTACCCATAGGAACCCTAACCCTAGGGCGGGAAGCCCTACCCATAGGAACCCTAACCCTAGCTCCAAGTGCCCTACACATAGGAACCCTAACCCTAGGGCGGGAAGCCCTACCCATAGGAACCCTAACCCTAGCTCCAAGTGCCCTACACATAGGAACCCTAACCCTAGGGGGGGAAGCCCTACCCATAGGAACCCTAACCCTAGGGCGGGAATCCCTACCCATAGCATCCCTAACCCTAGCTCCAAGTGCCCTACCGATAGGAACCCTAACCGTAGGGCGGGAAGCCCTACCCATAGGAACCCTAACCCTAGCTCCAAGTGCCCTACCCATAGGAACCCTAACCCTAGCTCCAAGTGCCCTACCCATAGGAACCCTAACCCTAGCTCCAAGTGCCCTACCCATAGGAACCCTAACCCTAGCTCCAAGTGCCCGACCCATAGGAACCCTAACCCTAGATCCAAGTGCCCTACACATAGGAACCCTAACCCTAGGGCGGGAAGCCCTACCCATAGGAACCCTAACCCTAGGGCGGGAAGCCCTACCCATAGGAACCCTAACCCTAGCTCCAAGTGCCCTACCCATAGGAACCCTAACCCCAGCTCCAAGTGCCCTACCCATAGGAACCCTAACCCTAGCTCCAAGTGCCCTACACATAGGAACCCTAACCCTAGCTCCAAGTGCCCTACCAATAGGAATCCTAACCCTAGATCCAAGTGCCCTACACATAGGAACCCTAACTCTATGGCGGGAAGCCCTACCCATAGGAACCATAACCCTAGCTCTAAGTGCCCTACACATAGGAACCCTAACCCTAGGGCGGGAAGCAATACCCATAGGCATCCTAACCCAAGGGCTGGAAGCCCTACCCATAGGAACCCTAACCCTAGCTCCAGGTGCCCTACCCATAGGAACCCTAACCCTAGGGCGGGAAGCTCTACCCATAGGAACCCTAACCCTAGGGAGAGAAACCCTACCCATAGGAACCCTAACCCTAGCTCCAAGTGCCCTACAAATAGGAACCCTAACCCTAGGTCGGGAAGCCCTACCCATAGGAACCCTAACCCTAGTTCCAAGTGCCCTACACATAGGAACCCTAACCCTAGCTCCAAGTGCCCTACCCATAGGAACCCTAACCCTAGGGCGGGAAGCCCTTCCATAGGAACCCTAACCCTAGGTCCAAGTGCCCTACCCATAGGAACCCTAACCCTAGGGCGGGAAGCCCTACCCATAGGAACCCTAACCCTAGCTCCAAGTGCCCTACACATAGGAACCCTAACCCTAGGGCGGGAAGCCCTACCCATAGGAACCCTAACCCTAGCTCCAAGTGCCCAACCCATAGGAACCCTAACCCTAGCTCCAAGTGCCCTACCCATAGGAACCCTAACCCTAGCTCCAAGTGCCCTACCCATAGGAACCCTAACCCTAGGGCGGGAAGCCCTACCCATAGGAACCCTAACCCTAGCTCCAAGTGCCCTACCAATAGGAACCCTAACCCTAGGGCGGGAAGCCCTTCCCATAGGAACCCTAACCCTAGCTCCAAGTGCCCTACCCATAGGAACCCTAACCCTAGCTCCAAGTGCCGTCCCCATAGGAACCCTAACCCTAGCTCCAAGTGCCCTACCCATAGGAACCCTAACCCAAGCTCCAGGTGCCCTACACATTGGAACCATAACCCTAGGGCGGGAAGCCCTACCCATAGGAACCCTAACCCTAGGGCGGGAGGCCCTACCCATAGGAACCCTAACCCTAGGGCGGGAAGCTGTACCCATAGGAACCCTAACCCTAGCTCCAAGTGCCCTACACATAGGAACCCTAACCCTAGGGCTGGAAGCCCTACCCATAGGAACCCGAACCCTAGCTCCAAGTGCCCTACACATAGGAAAACTAACCCTAGGGTGGGAAGCCCTACCCATAGGAACCCTAACCCTAGGGCGGGAAGCCCTACCCATAGGAACCCTAACCCTAGCTCCAAGTGCCCTACCCATAGGAACCCTAACCCTAGGGCGGGAAGCCCTACCCATAGGAACCCTAACCCTAGCTCCAAGTGCCCTATCCATAGGAACCCTAACCCTAGCTCCAAGTGCCCTACCCATAAGAAACCTAACCCTAGGGCGGGAAGCCCTACCCTTAGGAACCCTAACCCTAGCTCCAAGTGCCCTACCCATAGGAACCCTAACCCTAGCTCCAAGTGCCCTACCCATAGGAACCCTAACCCTAGTTCCAAGCTCCCTACCCATAGGAACCCTAACCCTAGCTACAAGTGCCCTACCCATAGGAACCCTAACCCTAGGGCGGGAAGCCCTACCCATAGGAACCCTAACCCTAGCTCCAAGTGCCCTACACATAGGAACCCTAACCCTAGGGCGGGAAGCCCTACCCATAGGAACCCTAACCCTAGCTCCAAGTGCCCTACACATAGGAACCCTAACCCTAGGGGGGGAAGCCCTACCCATAGGAACCCTAACCCTAGGGCGGGAATCCCTACCCATAGCATCCCTAACCCTAGCTCCAAGTGCCCTACTCATAGGAACCCTAAACCTAGGGCGGGAAGCCCTACCCATAGGAACCCTAACCCTAGCTCCAAGTGCCCTACCCATAGGAATCCTAACCCTAGCTCCAGGTGCACTACACATAGGAACCCTAACCCTAGGGCGGGAAGCCCTACCCATAGGAACCCTAACCCTAGGGTGGGAAGCCCTACCCATAGGAACCCTAACCCTAGCTCCAGGTGCCCTACACATAGGAACCCTAACCCTAGGGCGGGAAGCCCTACCCTTAGGAACCCTAACCCTAGCTCCAAGTGCCCTACACATAGAAACCCTAACCCTAGCTCCAAGTGCCCTACCCATAGGAACCCTAACCCTAGGGCGGGAAGCCCTACCCATAGGAACCCTAACCCTAGCTCCAAGTGCCCTACCCATAGGAACCCTAACCCTAGGGCGGGAAGCCCTACCCATAGGAACCCTAACCCTAGCTCCAAGTGCCCTACACATAGGAACCCTAACCCTAGGGCGGGAAGCCCTACCCATAGGAACCCTAACCCTAGCTCCAAGTGCCCTACCCATAGGAACCCTAACCCTAGCTCCAAGTGCCCTACCCATAGGAACCCTAACCCTAGCTCCAAGTGCCCTACCCATAGGAACCCTAACCCTAGCTCCAAGTGCCCTACACATAGGAACCCTAACCCTAGGGCTGGAAGCCCTACCCATAGGAACCCTAACCCTAGCTCCAAGTGCCCTACCCTAGGAACCCTAACCCTAGGGCGGGAAGCCCTACCCATAGGAACCCTAACCCTAGCTCCAGGTGCCCTACACATAGGAACCCTAACCCTAGGGCGGGAAGCCCTACCCATAGGAACCCTAACCCTAGGGCGGGAAGCCCTACCCATAGGAACCCTAACCCTAGCTCCAAGTGCCCTACCCATAGGAACCCTAACCCTAGCTCCAAGTGCCCTACCCATAGGAACCCTAACCCTAGCTCCAAGTGCCCAACCCATAGGAACCCTAACCCTAGCTCCAAGTGCCCTACCCATAGGAACCCTAACCCTAGGTCCAAGTGCCCTACCCATAGGAACCCTAACCCTAGCTCCAGGTGCCCTACCCATAGGAACCCTAACCCTAGGGCGGGAAGCCCTACCCATAGGAACCCTCACCCTAGCTCCAAGTGCCCTACCCATAGGAACCCTTACCCTAGCTCCAAGTGCCCTACCCATAGGAACCCTAACCCTAGTTCCAAGTGCCCTACCCATAGGAACCCTAACCCTAGCTCCAAGTGCCCTACCCATAGGAACCCTAACCCTAGGGCGGGAAGCCCTACCCGTAGGAACCCTAACCCTAGCTCCAAGTGCCCTACCCATAGGAACCCTAACCCTAGCTCCAGGTGCACTACACATAGGAACCCTAACCCTAGGGCGGGAAGCCCTACCCATAGGAACCCTAACCCTAGCTCCAAGTGCCCTACACATAGGAACCCTAACCCTAGGGCGGGAAGCCCTACCCATAGGATCCCTAACCCTAGCTCCAAGTGCCCTACACATAGGAACCCTAACCCTAGCTCCAAGTGCCCTACCCATAGGAACCCTAACCCTAGGGCGGGAATCCCTACCCATAGGAACCCTAACCCTAGCTCCAAGTGCCCTACCCATAGGAACCCTAACCCTAGGGCAGGAAGCCCTACCCATAGGAACCCTAACCCTAGCTCCAAGTGCCCTACACATAGGAACCCTAACCCTAGGGCGGGAAGCCCTACCCATAGGAACCCTAACCCTAGCTCCAAGTGCCCTACCCATAGGAACCCTAAACCTAGCTCCAAGTGTCCTACCCATAGGAACCCTAACCCTAGCTCCAAGTGCCCTACACATAGGAACCCTAACCCTAGGGCGGGAAGCCCTACCCATAGGAACCCTAACCCTAGCTCCAAGTGCCCTACTCCTAGGAACCCTAGCCCTAGGGCGGGAAGCCCTACCCATATGAACCCTACCCCTAGCTCCAGGTGCCCTACACATAGGAACCCTAACCCTAGGGCGGGAAGCCCTACCCATAGGAACCCTAACCCTAGCTCCAAGTGCCCTACACATAGGAACCCTAACCCTAGCTCCAAGTGCCCTACCAATAGGAACCCTAACCCTAGCTCCACGTGCCCTACACATAGGAACCCTAACCGTAGGGCGGGAAGCCCTACCCATAGGAACCCTAACCCTAGGGCGGGAAGCCCCACCGATAGGAACCCTAACCCTAGCTCCAAGTGCCCTACCGATAGGAACCCTAACCCTAGGGCTGGAAGCCCTACCCATAGGAACCCTAACCCTAGCTCCAAGTGCCCTACCCATAGGAACCCTAACCCTAGCTCCAAGTGCCCTACCCATAGGAACCCTAACTCTAGCTCCAAGTGCCCTACCCATAGGAACCCTAACCCTAGCTCCAAGTGCCCTACCCATAGGAACCCTAACCCTAGGGCGGGAAGCCCTACCCATAGGAACCCTAACCCTAGGGCGGGAAGCCCTACCCATAGGAACCCTAACCCTAGCTCCAAGTGCCCTACCCATAGGAACCCTAACCCCAGCTACAAGTGCCCTACCCATAGGAACCCTAACCCTAGCTCCAACTGCCCTACACATAGGAACCCTAACCCTAGCTCCAAGTGCCCTACCAATAGGAATCCTAACCCTAGATCCAAGTGCCCTACACATAGGAACCCTAACTCTATGGCGGGAAGCCCTACCCATAGGAATCCTAACCCTAGCTCTAAGTGCCCTACCCATAGGAACCCTAACCCTAGCTCCAGGTGCACTACACATAGGAACCCTAACCCTAGGGCGGGAAGCCCTACCCATAGGAACCCTAACCCTAGGGCGGGAAGCCCTACCCATAGGAACCCTTACCCTAGCTCCAAGTGCCCTACAAATAGGAACCCTAACCCTAGGGCGGGAAGCCCTACCCATAGGAACCCTAACCCTAGCTCCAAGTGCCCTACACATAGGAACCCTAACCCTAGCTCCAAGTGCCGTACACATAGAAACCCTAACCCTAGGGCGGGAAGCCCTACCCATAGGAACCCTAACCCTAGCTCCAAGTGCCCTACCAATAGGAACCCTAACCCTAGGGCAGGAAGCCCTACCCATAGGAACCCTAACCCTAGCTCCAAGTGCCCTACACATAAGAACCCTAACCGTAGGGCGAGAAGCCCTACCCATAGGAACCCTAACCCTAGCTCCAAGTGCCCTACCCATAGGAACCCGCACCCTAGCTCCAAGTGCCCTACCCATAGGAACCCTAAGCCTAGGGCGGGAAGCCCTACCCATCGGAACCCTAACCCTAGCTCCAAGTGCCCTACCCATAGGAACCCTAACCCTAGGGCGGGAAGCCCTACATATAGGAACCCTAACTCTAGGGAGGGAAGCCCTACCCACAGGAACCCTAACCCTAGCTCCAAGTGTCCTACACATAGGAACCCTAACCCTAGGACGGGAAGCCCTACCCATAGGAACCCTAACCCTAGCTCCAAGTGCCCTACCCATAGGAACCCTAACCCTAGGGAGGGAAGCACTACCCATAGGAACCCTAACCCTAACTCCAAGTGCCCTACCCATAGGAACCCTAACCCTAGGGCGGGAAGCCCTACCCATCGGAACCCTAACCCTAGCTCCAAGTGCCCTACCCATAGGAACCCTAACCCAAGGACGGGAAGCCGTACATATAGGAACCCTTACCCTAGGGCGGGAAGCCCTACCCATAGGAACCCTAACCCTAGCTCCAAGTGCCCTACACATAGGAACCCTAACCCTAGGGCGGGAAGCCCTACCCATAGGAGCCCTAACCCTAGCTCCAAGTGCCCTACCCATAGGAACCCTAACCCTAGGGCGGGATGCCCTACCCATCGGAACCCTAACCCTAGCTCCAAGTGCCCTAACCATAGGAACCCTAACCCAAGGACGGGAAGCCGTACATATAGGAACCCTAACCCTAGGGAGGGAAGCCCTACCCATAGGAACCCTAACCCTAGCTCCAAGTGTCCTACCGATAGGAACCCTAACCCTAGCTCCAAGTGCCCTACACATAGGAACTCTAATCCTAGGGCGGGAAGCCCTACCCATAGGAACCCTAACCCTAGGGCGGGAAGCCCTACCCATAAAACCCTAACCCTAGCTCCAAGTGCCCTACCCATAGGAACCCTAACCCTAGCTCCAAGTGCCCTACACATAGGAACCCTAATCCTAGGGCGGGAAGCCCTATCCGTAGGAACCCTAACCCTAGGGCGGGAAGCCCTACCTATAGGAACCCTAACCCTACCTCCAAGTGCCCTACACATAGGTACCCTAACCCTAGCTCCAAGTGCCCTACACATAGGAACCCTAACCCTAGGGCGGGAAGCCCTACCCGCAACACCGCGGTCCTGCTCTCCGGCAGGAGCCCTGCAGGCCCGCGGGGTCCCACTCTCCCGCCCAAGCGCAGCAACCCCGCAGCCGCACTCTCTTCACTCACAGCCCCGCAACCCTGCAGCCCCACTCGCTGGACCGGAGCCCCGCAAAATTGCGATCCCGCCAGCAACCCCACACCCCCGCTCTTCTGGCAGGAGCCCGCAACCATGGAGCCACGGTCCCCCGGCAGGAGCCCTGAGACTCCTGCTACCCAGCCAAGAGCCCAGCAACCCGGTGTCCCGCTCCCCCACCCAAGTGCAGAAGCCCCGCAGCCCCACTCTCTTGGCCTGGAGCCTGCAACCCTGTGTGATGGAGTAGGGGCTGTCTGTGTGGGGTTGGGAGAGCCGGGGAGGACTTTAGGTGAGGGACAGGTATTCAGCCTGTAACCTGAGCTAGGCAGGGGGGAGGGGAGGTCAACACCTTTGCCAGGGGAGCTAGACAAAGAAAAAGAGCCGAGTGGAGAGGGGGAGTCAGTTTCGGATTGGGGCTGGATGGTGGGAGTTCAGGGAATCCTAGGCTGGGATCCAAGCACCGTGAACCCCAGAAAGGCAAGATTGAGAGGTCCTGGCTCTGAACACTAGCTCTGCTGTAGCCTGTGCTCCTGTTTTTCAATAAACCTTCTGTTTTACAGGCTGGCTGAGAGTCCCTGTGAGTCCGAGGAAGAGGGGTGCAGGGCCGGACTCCCCCACACTCCGTGACAGTCTCCAACACCTTCAGTTGGCACCTTTGCAGAGGAGGGGCCCAGGCCATCAGTTGCAAGGAGACAGAGTGTCAGGCATTTAGGTGCACTGGTCTCTGGTTTGCTAGATACTTAAGAACTGCATAGGGGACACTGAGGCACCAACACAGCATTCACAGACCCCCAGTAAGAACAGTCCCCCTTCGTCACATCTCTCCCCCCTTCGAGACCGAACTGAGTGGGGTCACTTCAGCCAGTGACCTGGGGAAGTTCGAACCCACCTACATTCCCATGGATGCCCCAGGATCCCCCCAGTTATGGGGGAAGAGTTACCCCAGGCCATTCCAGTTTCCTGACCCCCTTTAGGTCGGGGGGACTCAAGGGCACTCGCAGTTGGCAGGTGGAAAGGCTTATGCAGCCCAGGGCTTTTTGTCACTCCAATACCCCTGGGGTTCAAGCTGGGCTGGGGTCTTCTCAACGCGTTCCAGTCTGGGGGGGCTGTGATTTGGGCTCTCTTGGTTCAGAGCCCTTTCGTAAAGCAGAGTTGCACTGTTAAGCCCTTTGTTAGAGCTCCTTCCGTGAAAATAGCAAAACATGACCCTTTTCGCTGCGAGCGAGGAACGTCTAATGGAATCGTCCTCCTTCTGCAATTCTGATACACTGCTGAGTAATTGGCAGTTCTACGTTGTGAAAACAGCGAAACATGAGAAATTCACTGCAGATTATTGGGAAGCACGAATTCCTCCTGCTCCCATCCTAAAATTGCTATTCGGATGCACAGCTAGCAACTTGACCGAGCTACGCTGTGAAAACAGCTATACCTGAGCAATTCATTCGAAATCACTCGTAGGCATGAATTTCTTCTGGAAACACGCTAAAAATGCTATTCGGTTCCACTGCTGGCTATTTGGAAGAGCTCCGTTTGTGAAAATTCCTAAAAAGGAGACGTTCAGTGCAAACCACTGCTAGGCAACACTTTCTCCTAGACCCATCTTACCAATGCTATTCCGATGCATTGCTGGCAATTTGGCAGAGATCCGTTTGGGAAAACAGCGAAATGTGAGAAATTCATTGCGGATTATTAGTAGTCATGAATTTCTCCTGGTACCATCCTAAAATTGATATCAAACTGCACTGCTGTCAATTTGACAGAGGTACGATTTCAAAGAAGGTTTCAAAGCAGCTAAACATGAGAAAGGATTCCACATCATTGGTAAGCACGACTTCCTCCTGTTCCCATCCTAAATTTGCTATTCGGATGCACAGCAACAACATGACCGAGATACGCTGTGAAAACAGCTACACATGAGCAATTCATTCCAAATCACTCGTAGGCACGAATTGCTCCTGGAACCACCCTACAAATGTTATTCGATTACACTCCTGCCCATTTGGCAGAGATCCGTTTGTGAAAATAGCTAAACCTCAGAAATTCAGTCAAAATGTAAGCTAGGCACATGAAAAGAGCTAATGAAGAATTATTAAACCCACATCAGTGCTAGACACGACTTTCCCCTTGAACCAACCTCCAATTGCTATTCGAAAGCACTGGTGGCTATTTGGCAGAGTTCCTTTCGTGAAAATTGCTAAAAAGGAGACGTTCAGTGCAAAGCACTGCTAGGCAACACTTTCTCCTGGAACCATTTTACAAATGCTATTCGGTTGCATTGCTGGCCATAAGACTAATCTGCGTGTGTGAAAATGGAAAATATGAGAAATTCGAATCATAGTGCAGCTACAGACAAGAGCAATGTCTAGCTACAAGGGGATCCAGTCCATTTGAAATGTACGCTGTTTCAGAAAAGGAAAATAGGAGAATATGAGAAATTATGAGAAATTCGTTCAGGATCACTGCTAGGCACCGATTTATCTGAGAATCGTCTTTCACAAGCCAATAGCATCCCCTGCTGGACATTTGGTAAAGATTCCTTTCGTGAACCTTGCTAAACATGAGCCAGTCATTGCAGCTCACTGATAGGTACGAATTTCTCTTTGAAATAGCCACAAAATAGCATTCGGTTGCACTGTTAAGCCCTTTGTTAGAGCTCCTTCCGTGAATATAGCAAAACATGACCCTTTCGAGCCTTATCTCTGCGAGCGAGGAAAGTCTAATGGAATCGTCCTCCTTCTGCAATTCTGATGCACTGCTGAGTATTTGGCAGTGCTACATAACTAATAGATTTTTCTCTCCTAATAATCGTCTGCCTTTTTGAGTTCCCACTTCCTAGCAGAAAATTACGGCTTTCAGGTACTCTCTATACTTGAATTCTTTAAAAATAACCTAATCTGCTAATGTTTACTCTTCAGGGACGTAATCTCAGTCGAGTCAGAAGTCTTTGATATAGGTGAGCAAATCTGCTGTGGAAATAAACTGGTAGTCGGCCATTGATTTTAAAGACGCTCGAATCATAGTGCAGCTACAGACAAGAGCAATGTCTAGCTACAAGGGGACCCAGTCCATTTGAAATGTACGCTGTTTCAGAAAAGGAACTAGAAATGGGTTCAAAGCCTACAGCTACCCACAGCTCACAGGTATTTGACTCAGGGGGTTGGTTTTGGGCCGCTCTAGAGACAGCGATTAGCCAACTATCTAAAGTTTAGGGTGTTCAGATGCACGGATCTATCTATCTATCTATCTATCTATCTATCTATCTATCTATCACGAACACTAATAAGCATCTTTAATTTTTCTTGTTTAAGCAATGCCATTGGAACTGCGGCAGTTTTACTGACAACATTACTGAAAAGTTCTACAGTTACCTTATCTATCTACAGATCTAGCTATCCATAAACACTAATGAGCATCTTTAATTTTTCTGGCTTAAGAATTTCCAATTGAACTCCTCCTGGTCTACTTACAACTTTTCTCCACATTGATCTATCTAGCGATCTAGCTAGCTGTCTAGCGACCTAGACAGCTATCTAATCACTAAAACTAATGAGCTTTTATTTTTCTTGTTTACGCATTTCCAGCGGAACTTCCCCTGTTTCACTGACAAGTATCAGAGGGGTAGCTGTGTAAGTCTTAGGTTATATTTAATAATGTCTTATGTATTCAGGTGCCTGTCTGATCCGATAGCTAGCTAGCTAGATTACTAGATCGAGTAACTGAATAACGCTTGAGTAAAGCTATCAGGAAAACAGGGACTCTTACAAAGAGAAAAAGTAAAGCTTCTTATCACTGTTCGTGATTAGTTAGCTCCATCGATCGAGCTAGAGCGAGAGACAGACAGTGTAACTGTATAAATCTTGAGAAATGCTGTCAGTGAAACAGGGGAAGTTCCATTTGTAATTGTAAACCGTACACAAGAAAAATAAAAGGTGCTCATTAGTGTTTGTGATTAGATAGATAATTAGATCGCTAGACAGCTAGCTAGATCGCTACGTTGTTAAAAGTGAATAAAGTTGTAAGTAGAACAGAGGGAGCTCAAATGGAAACGCTTAAACAAGAAAAATTAAAGATGCTTATTAGTGTTCGTGATTAGATAGATAGATAGCTATTGCATCTGCACACACTAAACTTTAGGTAGTTGCAGAGGAGCTCTGTCTCCAGAACGGCAAAAACCAAAACCCTGCGCCAATACCTGTGGCTGATGGTATCTGCAGGCTTTGAAACCATTTCTAGGTCCTTTTCTGAAAGAGCGTACATTTCAAATGGTCCCCCGCGTACCTGGACATTGCTCTAGTCTGCAGCTGCCCTATGATTCGAGCGTGGGTGTCTTTCAAATCACTGGCCGACTAACTCTTCATTTCTACAGCAGATTTGCTCAAAGACTCCTGTCCCGACTGAGATTCCATACCTCAAGTTGTTTTTAAAGAATTCGAGAAACAGAAAGAATGTAATAAGCCGTATTTTGAAACTAGGAAGGGTGAACTCAAAAAGACAGACGACTTTTCCAATAAAGGCATTAAAAAGTCAGGCACGAGAATGAGCCTAGGAAACTTCATTCCAGAGACTAATTCTTTCCAAAGCTCCAAGGGCCTGTATAGAGAGGCTAATATTACAAGCAGCAGCTTAGCCATAGCTAGATTAAAATGGCTCTATAGCTGTGTAGGCATACACATAGATTGCTGTTACAGCTCAAACTCAGACACCTAGGTAGTGGAGACTAAGTGAAATCCTGACTGTAAACCCAGTAAACTATACAATTTGGAACTGTATGAAGTAAAATTGGAATGCATGTTCCTCTAAACCTGGGCTAGACAACCTATGGCACGTGTGCCGAAGGCTGCACAGAAGCTGATTTTCAGTGGCACTCACACTGCCCGGTCCTCGCCACCAATTCGAGGCAGAGGATTATGGGGAGGGTGGCGCTGTCCATTTTAATTTCAATATAGATGAAGCGTCTTCATCATTTAAGAAACCTTATTTACTATACATACAAACAAAGTTTAGTGTCAGAGGGGTAGCCGTGTTAGTCTGGTTCTGTAAAAGCAGCAAAGAATCCTGTGGCACCTTATAGACTAACAGACGTTTTGCAGCATGAGCTTTCGTGGGTGAACACCCACTTCTTCGGATGCAATTAGTTTAGTTATACATTTTAGACATAAAGAAAGAGACCTTCTGAAAACCTTGATATGTATTTCGGTTACGCGAAACCTCAAAAATGAGTGACTAAATGAAGACTGGGCACAGCTCTTCTGAAACGGTGCCGAGCCCTGCTGTAGCCAGTCTTATTGCACGACAGAGAGAGTTTTTCCTAGAAACCAGCAGAGGGTGCTGTTGCCTTGTCAAGGCTCTTTCCTTGAGGCTTTTGAAAAAGCTCCGGTGAAGTAGTTTATTTTTCAAGAGCGCTATGCTAAATGGACTAGAAAAATGCCACGAAATGAGCTGCCCGGGGAGCGGGCGCGTACGGACGGTCGCGCGCCGGCCGGAGGAGCGTGGATCCCGCTCCCTCGGTGGGTCCGCGGGGTCCAGAACATAGAAAAGACTTTACAAAAGAGGTGATCCATTCTAATTCTCTCCGAAGTAACAGAGCAGGCTATAAACACTACTATAGCGACTCATTGAAATAGTCACTGCCAGACATGGACTTCTTGTCCTCAGGCGCTCTCTGAACTCTTCCCGGCTACGTTCTCAGCCATACTCTATTTTGGTGACAAAACCCTCTTAGTTGTCTCTCTTCAGAACCACAACTATTTCGTGCATCTCCACAATAAATGTCGCAGAGACCCTCTTCTCGGGCTGTCCCACATTAGTAAGACTTCACCATAGGCGACAGGTACAGTATTGTCTCGCTCTCCGGGACCAAGCTCCGCAACCCCTTTCTCCCTCTCCTCCGGCTGTAGCTCCACATCCCCGCGGCCCTCTCCCCCGGCCAGAACCTCGCAACTTCAGAGCTCCCAGCCGGAGCCCCACAACCCCGCGGTCCCGCTCCCCCGCCCAAGTACAGAAACCCTGCAGCCACACTCTCTTGTCCCGGAGCCCCGCAACCCTCCACCCCCAGTCGCCGGACCGGAGCCGGCAACCCTGCAGCCCCGTTCTCTCGGTCAGAGGCTCGCAACTCCGCACTCTGGCCGGAACCCCGGAACCCGGCAGCCCCGCTCTCCCGGCAGGAGGCCCGCAACCTAGCAGACCCGTGCTCCCGGCCGGAGCCCCCAACCCCTTGGTTCCGCATCCCCGGCCGGACCTCCGCATCCCCGCGATCCCGTTGTCCCGGCCAAGCACGGCAAGTCCTGCGGCTCCGTTTCCCCGACCGGAGCACGGCCACCCCTTCGTCCCGCTCCCACCGGCCGGAGCTCCGCGTCCCCGCCAGAACCTCGCAACCCCAGAGCTCCCGGTCAGAGGCTCACAACCCCGCAGCCCCCCTCTCTGGCCGGAACCCCGTAACCCCGCAGCCCCGCTCTCCCGACCAGAGCCCCGCAACACCGCGTCCCGCTACCCAGGCTGGAGCCCCGCCACCCAGCAGACCCGTTCTCCCGGCCGGATCTCCGCAACCCCTTGGTCCCGCATCTCCGGCCGGACCTCCGCATCCCCGCGATCCCGCTGTCCCGGCCGAGCGCGGCAAGTCCCGCGGCTCCATTTCCCCGACCGGAGCACGGCAACCCCGCAGCCCCGCTCTCCCGGCCAGAGCCCTGCCACCCCATAGTCTCGCTCACCCGGCTGGAGTCCGCAACTCCCCAGACCTACTCTCACCGCCGGAGCCCCGGGGCACCGACACGCTGGACAGAGCCCCGCCAACCCGGACAGAGCCCGGCTAACGCAGACCGAGCCCCGCAACACTGAGTCCTGCTCTCCCGACAGGAGCCCTGCAACCCCGCGGTCCCACTCCCCAGACCAAGTGCAGCAACCACTCTCTCCACTCAGAGCCCCACAACCCTGCAGCCCCACTCGCCGGACCGGAGCCCCGCAAAACCGCGATCGCCCGGCAACCCCGCACCCCCGCTCTTCTGGCAGGAGCCCGCAACCATGGAGCCCCGCTCTCCTGGCAGCAGCCCCGCAACTCCTTGGTCCCGCTCCCCCGGCCGGAGCTCCGCATGCCAGCGATCCGGCTGTCCCAGCTGAGCGCAGCAAGTCCCGCGGATCCGCTCCCACGGCCAGAACCCCGCAAGCCCGCGGTCTCGCTCCCCCGCCAGAACCACGCAACTCCGCAGGCCCACTCTCCTCGCTGGAGCCCCAGGGCCCCGACACCCCAGCCAGATCCCGTCACCCTGTGGTCCCGCTCTCCCGGCAGGAGCCCCACAACTCCGGCGCCCCGGTGCCCGGACACCCCGGAGAGAGCCCCGCTACCCCGGACAGAGCCCCCCCAACCCCGCGGTCCTGCTCTCCCGGCATCACCCCTGCTAGGGCTCCGCAACCCTTGTGACAAAGGTGGACTGTTCCTACTGGGGTCTGTGAATGCTGTGTTGGTGCCTCAGTGTCCCCTATGCAGTTCTTAAGTATCTAGCAAAGCAAGAGGCCAGTGCACCTAAATGCCCGACACTCTGTCTCCTAGCAACTGCTGGCCTGGGCCCCTCCTCTGCAAAGGTGCCAACTGAAGGTGTTGGAGACAAAGAGATCAGGTGACCTCCTGGCCGGGGAAAGGGGCTGAGCAGAGAGGAGGGACTGGAGGGAGTTGGGGAGACTGGAGCTGGCTCGGGGAGGAAGGGGAGGACAGACAGGGCTCTGATCTCACAATGGGGCTGTGGGGCTCCTGGGGCCCCAAGATGGGCCTAACAGCGGGGATCTGGTTCTCTGTGCCTGCAAGACCTGTGTTGCACTGTGTTCCTGGCATCTGAATAAACCACCTGCTTTACTGGCTGTGCCCGTGTCCCAGTACCCAGTGACCTTCCTCACATCTACGTCCAGGGGAACAAGGCACTCTATCCAGAGGGGCAGCCCCGTGCCCATCCTGTAAACCCAAACTTCAGAGCCTGGAGCATCCAGCCCCCCAAGAGGAACTGACCTGGGGCCCTCCTCCCTCCTTCCCAGGTGGAACGCTGCCAGCCCCCCTTTCCTGGGAATGTTGCCCCTCATCTGACTGGGTCTTTACCCAGTCAAACCTCTGCGGGTTGGGTCTGCTCGGTCTGCCTCTGAGAGTCCTGGTGAATCGCAGGAAGCTGGGGGTGCAGGACGCTGACTCCCCCACACTCCGTGACAGCTGGTGGCAGGGGCGGAATGTACTGCACCCCGTGGACGGCGCTTCCTGCAGTAAGTGACTAGGGAGCAGTAAAACGAAGGGGCGAATTAACCCCGGGAGCGTGTGACCAGCGCAAAGGACTTTGCAGTAACAGGGTCCCCGGGGGGATTGCAGGAGCAGTCTCAGGGGCGGAGGAATCTGCAGCACGACCCTGGCCGAGAGGGAGTGACCTGAAGAAGGGCTGGTGCACGAGGGGTCTCCCTGGAACCGGTGGGAAGCTGAGAGCACACGCCGGCGAGTGGCCAGCAGGAAGATATATGCTAAGCACCTTAAGAAAGACCTGGTGGAGCTGTGCAGGCAGAGGGGGCTGCGCATTGGGAGGTCCACCAAAGACCAGCTAATTGCCCAGCTGGAGGAGAAGGATCGCTTGGGTGAACCGAGCCCTGTCCCAGAGGGAAGCCGCCCAACAGATACAGTGTGGGCCGCGGGGCCTGACATGGCTGGGAGGGGCCAGACTGCTGCCGAGGACACCCCGAGACCCTGCCCACCTATACCTATGGGAGGGGTTGGGGGAAGCCCAGTGAATACTGAGGGCACCCTGAGCCCGGCGGCCAGCAGGGGATCGTCCCGGCAGAGCTCCCCGTCCCTGGAACAGATGTGGTTGGAATATGACAGAGGAGTTGAGGAGGCAAGAACTGAAGGAGCGGGAGAACCAGCATAAACACGAGGAGAACCAGCGCCAGCATGAGCTGGAACTGGCCCGGCTGAGGAGCAGCGGGGCCCCGGCTACGGTGAGCGAGGTGGGACCCAAGCCTACAAAAATCTTTGCTAAAGGCTTCCTGGCCCGGCGTAAGGAGCGGAAGGACATAGATACCTTCCTGACGGCCTTTGAGAATACCTGCGAGCTGCACAGGGTTGACCCTGCAGACAGGATCCCGTTTCTAACCCCCTTATTGGACTCCACAGCCGTGGAGGTGTACAGCCGAATGAAAGGGGCGGAGTCAGGGGACTATGAACTGTTCAAACAGGCCCTGCTCCACGAGTTTGGGCTGACTCCTGCGATGTACAGGAAGAGGTTCCGGAACAACATAAAACCCGTGAGGTCCCATACCTACAACTGGTCAACCGGGCGAAGGGGTATGCCCACAAGTGAACAGCTGGGGCCCAAACTAAAGAGGACATGCTTGACCTATACATACTGGAGCACCTGTATGAGCAGTGCCCGTCTGACCTGAGGCTGTGGTTGATGGACCAGGAGCCTGAGAACCCGCAGCACGCAGGCCAGCTGGTCGACCAATTTGTGGACAGTCGGGCAGGGAATAGCAGGGAGAAGTCTCGAAGGAGCAGGCCTGCCTCAACGCAGCGAGAAAGTCACCATGGGACCTCCCAGCAGGGGCCTATGGAGAACCCCCACCAAAGGGGAACATCCAGCGTCAGGTCCATCCGACCCACTCGAGGGAACCCACGAGACATGGGCTGCTATCAATGTGGCCAACGAGGCCACATATGGGCCCAATGCCCCAAGCTCAGGGACAGACCGAGCAGACTCAACCCACAGAGGGTTGACTGGGTAAAGACCCAGTCGGATGAGAGGCAACATTCCCAGGAAAGGGGGGCTGGCAGCGTTCCACCTGGGAAGGAGGGAGGAGGGCCCCAGGTCAGCTCCTCTGGGGGGCTGGATGCTCCAGGCTCCGAGTTTTGGGTTTACAGGGTGGGCACGAGGCTGCCCCTCCGGAGAGAGTGCCTTCTTCCCCTGGAGGTAGATGGGATGAAGGTCACTGGGTACTGGGACTCGGGCGCAGAGGTGACGCTGGCCCGGCCTGGGGTGGTGGCCCCGGATTGGATGGTGCCCAACACCTACCTGCCCCTGAGGGGTGTGAGCGGGACACCATTCAAGGTGCCCGTGGTGAGGGTACACCTGAAGTGGGGGGCCAAGGAGGGCCCCAAGGACGTGGGGGTACACCCACATTTGCCCACTGAGGTGTTAATGGGGGGGGGACCTCGAGGACTGGCCAAGTAACACCCATAGAAACCCAAAACCTAGGGCGGGAAGCCCTACCCATAGGAACCCTAACCCTAGCTCCAAGTGCCCTACCATAGGAACCCTAACCCTAGCTCCAAGTGCCCTACACATAGGAACCCTAACCCTAGGGCGGGAAGCCCTACCCATAGGAACCCTAACCCTAGCTCCAAGTGCCCTACCCATAGGAACCCTAACCCTAGGGCGGGAAGCCCTACCCATAGGAACCCTAACCCTAGCACCAAGTGCCCTACACATAGGAACCCTAACCCTAGGGCGGGAAGCCCTACCCATAGGAACCCTAACCCTAGCTCCAAGTGCCCTACCCATAGGAACCCTAACCCTAGCTCCAAGTACCCTATCCATAGGAACCCTAACCCTAGCTCCAAGTGCCCTACCCATAGGAACCCTAACCCTAGCTCCAAGTGCCCTACCAATAGGAACCCTAACCCTAGATCCACGTGCCCTGCCGTCGGGGCAGACTGCTGAGCGGGCAGCGGCGCCCTGAGTAGGGGGCGGAGCTAGGCTGAGGAGGGGCCTATAAAAGCGGCCGCCCAGCCAGGCAGCGGCACAGGAGCCAGCAAACAGGGCGGCGAACAGGGGAGTTTGCGTGGCAGAGTTCCCATTGGAGGAGCAGGTATTTGGATTTGCATCTATCTTTGTAGTGCTTGTATCTCTCTGTAGAGGCCCGTCGGGGCAGACTGCTGAGCGGGCAACGGGGCCCTGAGTAGAGGGCGGAGCTAGGCTGAGGAGGGGCCTGTAAAAGCGGTCGGCCAGCCAGGCAGCGACACAGGAGCCAGCAAACAGGGCGGCGAACAGGGGAGTTTGCGTGGGAGACTTCCCATTGGAGGAGCAGGTATTTGGATTTGCATTTGTCTTTATGTATTTGCATCTGTCTTTGTAGTGCTTGTATCTCTCTGTAGAGGCCCGTCGGGGCAGACTGCTGAGCGGGCAGCGGCGCCCTGAGTAGGGGGCGGAGCTAGGCTGAGGAGGGGCCTGTAAAAGCGGTCGCCCAGCCAGGCAGCGGCACAGGAGCCAGCAAACAGGGTTGTGAACAGGGGAGTTTGCGTGGGAGAGTTCCCATTGGTGGAGCAGGTATTTGGATTTGCATCTGTCTTAGTGTATTTGCATCTGTCTTTGTAGTGCTTGTATGTCTTTGTAGAGTCCAGTGAGGGCAGACTGCTGAGCGGGCAGCGGCGCCCTGAGTAGGGGCGGAGCTAGGCTGAGGAGGGGCCTATAAAAGCGGCCGCCCAGCCAGGCATCGGCACAGAAGCCAGCAAACAGGGCGGTGAACAGGGTATTTGCGTGAGAGAGTTCCCACTGGAGGAGCAGTTATTTGGATTTGCATCTCTGTCTTTGCAGTTCTTGTATCTATTTGCAGAAGCCCGTCGGGGCAGACTGCTGAGCGGGCAGCGGTGCCCTAAGTAGGGGGCGGAGCTAGGCTGAGGAGGGGCCTATAAAAGCGGCCGCCCAGCCAGGCAGCGGCACAGCTGCGAGCAGCGAACAGGGCGGCGAACAGGGGAGTTTGCGTGTGAAAGTTCCCATTGGAGGAAAAGGTATTTGGATTTGCATCTGTCTTTGTGTGTTTGCATCGGTCTTTGTACTGCTTGTATCTCTCTGTAGAGGTCCGTCGGGACAGACTGCTGCGCGGGCAGCGGCGCCCTCAGTAGGGGCAGGCTTGGCTGAGGAGGGGCCTATAAAAGCGGCCACCCAGCCAGTCAGCGGCACAGGAGCCAGAGAACAGGGCGGCGAACAGGGGAGTTTGCGTGGGAGAATTCCCATTGGAGGAGCAGGTATTTGGTTTTGCATCTCTGTCTTTGTAGTGTTTGTATCTTTCTGTAGAGGCCCGTCAGGGCAGACTGCTGAGCGGGTAGCGGTGCTCTGAGTAGGGGGCGGAGCTAGACAGAGGAGGGGCCTATAAAAGCGGCCGCCCAGCCAGGCAGCGGCACAGAAGCCAGCAAAGAGGTCGGCGAACAGGGGAGTTTGCGTGGGAGAGTTCCCATTGGAGGAGAAGGTATTTGGATTTGCATCTGTCTTTGTGTATTTGCATGTGTTTTTGTAGTGCTTGTATCTCTTTGTAGAGACCCATCGGGGCAGACTGCTGAGCGGGCAGCGGCGCCCAGAGTAGGGGGCGGAGCTAGGCTGAGGAAGGGCCTATAAAAGCGGCCGCCCAGCCAGGCAGCGGCACAGGAGCCAGCGAACAGGGGAGTTTGCGTGGGAGAGTTCCCATTGGAGGAACAGATATTACGATTTGCATCTGTCCTTGTGGATTTGCATCTGTCTTTGTAGTGCTTGTATCTCTCTGTAGAGGCGCGTGGGGGGAGACTGCTGAGCGGGCAGCGGCGCCCTGATTAGGGGGCGGAGCTAGGCTGAGGAGGGGCCTATAAAAGCGGCCGCCCAGCCAGGCAGTGGCACAGGAGCGAGCAAACAGGGCAGTTTGCGTGGGAGAGTTCCCATTGGAGGAGCAGTTATTTCGATTTGCATCTGTCTTTGTGGATTTGCATCTGTCTTTGTAGTGCTTGTATTTCTCTGTAGAGGCCCGTCGGGGCAGACTGCTGAGAGGGCAGCGGCGCCCTTAGTAGGGGACGGAGATAGGCTGAGGAGAGGCCATTAAAAGCGGCCGCCCAGCCAGGCAGCGGCACAGGAGCCAGCAAACAGGGCCGCGAACAGGGGACTTTGCGTGGGAGAGTTCCCATTGGAGGAGCAGATATTTGGATTTGCATCTGTCTTTGTAGTGCTTGTATCTCTCTGTAGAGGCCCGTCGAGGCAGACTGCTTAGCGGGCAACGGCGCCCTGAGTAGGGGGCGGAGCTAGGCTGAGGAGGCGCCTATAAAAGCGGCTGCCCAGCCAGGCAGCGGCACAGCTGCGAGCGGCGAACAGGGGAGTTTCCGTGAAAGAGTTCCCATTGGAGGAGCAGGTATTTGAATTTGCATCTGTCTTTGTAGTGCTTGTATCTTTCTGTAGAGGCCCGTCGGCGCAGCCTGCTGAGCGGGCAGCGGCGCCCTGAGTAGGGGGCGGAGCTAGGCTGAGGAGGGGCCTATAAAAGCGGCTGCCCAGCCAGGCAGCGGCACAGGAGCCAGCGAGCAGAGGCACAGGAGCCACGGAAGAGGGGCGTTTGCATGGGAGTGTTCCCATTGGAGGAGCAGGTATTTGGATTTGCATCTGTCTTTGTGGATTTGCAGCTGTCTTTGTAGTGCTTGTATCTCTCTGTGGAGGCCCGTCGGGACAGACTGCTGAGAGGGCCGTGGCGCCCTGAGTAGGGGGGGGAGCTAGGCTGAGGAGGGGCCTATAAAAGCGGCCGCCCAGCCAGGCAGTGGCACAGGAGCCAGCAACGAGGGCGGCGAACAGGGAAGTTTGCATGGGAGAGTTCCCATTGGAGGAGTAGGTATTTGGATTTGCATCTTTCTTTGTGCATTTGCATCTGTCTTTGTAGTGGCTGTATCTCTCTCTAGAGGCCCGTCGGGGCAGACTGCTGAGCGGACAGCAGCGCCCTCAGTAGGGGGCGTAGCTAGGCTGAGGAGGGGCCTATAAAAGCGGCCGCCCAGCCAGACAGCAGCACAGGAGACAGCGAGCAGCGGCACAGGAGCCAGCAAACAGGGGAGTTTGCGTCGGAGAGTTCCCATTGGAGGAGCAGGTGTTTGGATTTGCATCTGTCTTTGTAGTGCTTGTATCTCTCTGTAGAGGCCCGTCGGGGCAGACTGCTGAGCGGGCAGCGGCGCCCTGAGTAGGGGGCGGAGCTAGGGTGAGGAGGGGCCTATAAAAGCAGCCGCCCAGCCAGGCAGCGGCACAGGAGCCAGCAAACAGGGCAGCGGACATGGGAGTTTGCGTGGGAGAGTTCCCATTGGAGGAGCAGGTATTTGGATTTGCATCTGTCTTTGTGTATTTGCGTGTGTCTTTGTAGTGCTTGTATCTCTCTGTAGAGGCCCGTCGGGGCAGACTGCTGAGCGGACAGCGGCGGCCTGAGTAGGGGACGGTATTAGGCTGCGGAGGGGCCTATCAAAGCGGCCGTCCATCCAGGCAGCGGCACAGTTGCGAGCAGCGGCACAGGAGCCAGCAAAGAGGGGGGCGAACAGGGAAGTTTGCATGGGAGAGTTCCCATTGGAGGAGCATTTATTTGGATTTTCATTTTTCTTTGTGCATTTGCAACTGTCTTTGCATTGGTTGTATCTCTCTCTAGAGGCCCGTCGGGGCAGACTGCTGAGCCGGCAGCAGAGCCCTCAGTAGGGGGCGGAGCTAGTCTGAGGAATGGCCTATAAAAGCGGCCGCTGAGCCAGTCTGCGGCACAGCTGCGAGCAGATGCAGAGGAGCCAGCGAACAGGGGAGTTTGCGTGGAAGAGTTCCCATTGGAGGAGCATTTATTTGGATTTGCATCTGTCTTTGTAGTGCTTGTATCATTCTGTAGAGGCCCGTCGGGGCAGACTGCTGAGCGGGCAGCGGCGCCCTGAGTAGGGGGCGGAGCTAGGCTGAGGAGGGGCCTATAAAAGCGGCTGCCCAGCCAGGCAGCGGCACAGGAGCCAGCGAGCAACGGCACAGGAGCCAGCGAACAGGGGAGATGCGTGGGAGAGTTCCCATTGGAGGAGCAAGGATTTGGATTTGCATCTGTCTTTGTAGTGCTTGTATCTGTCTTTGTAGTGCTTGTATCTCTCTCTAGAGGCCTGTCGGGGTAGACTGCTGAGCGGGCATCGGAGCCCTGAGTAGGGGGCGGAGCTAGGCTGAGGAGGGGCCTATAAAAGCGGTGGCCCAGCCAGTCTGCGGCACAGCTGCGAGCAGATGTACAGGAGCCAGCGACCAGGGGAGTTTGCGTGGGACAGTTCCCATTGGAGGAGCAGGTATGTGGATTAGCATCAGTCTTTGTGGATCTGCATCTGTCTTTGTAGTGTTTCTATCTCTCTGTAGAGGCCCGTCGGGGCAGAATGCTGAGCGGGCAGCGGCGCCCTGAGTAGGGGGCGGAGCTAGGCTGAGGAGGGGCCTATAAAAGTGGCTGCCCAGCCAGGCTGTGGCACAGCTGCGAGCAGATGCACAGGAGCCAGCGAACAAGGGAGTTTGCGTGGGAGAGTTCCCATTGGAGGAGCAGATATTGGGATTTGCATCTGTCTTTGTGGATTTTCATCTGTCTTTGTATTGCTTGCATCTCTCTGTAGAGGCCCGTCGGGGCAGACTGCTGAGGGGGCAGCGGCGCCCTGAATAGTGGCAGAGCTAGGTTGAGGAGGGGCCTATAAAAGCGGCCGCCCAGCCAGGTAGCGGCACAGGAGCCAGCGAGCAGCGGCACAGGAGCCAGCGAACAGGGGAATTTGCGTGGGAGAGTTCCCATTGGAGGAGCAGGTATTTGGATTTGCATGTGTCTTTACATCTTTCTTTGTAGTGCTTGTATCTCTCTGTAGAGGCCCGTCGGGGCAGACTGCTTAGCGGGCACCTGTGCCCTGAGTAGGGGCGGAATTAGGCTGAGGATGGGCCTATAAAAGCGGCCGCCAAGCCAGGCAGCGGCACAGCTGCGAGCAGGGGCAAAGGAGCCGGCGAACAGGGGAGTTTGCGTGGGAGAGTTCCCATTGGAGGAGCAGGTATTTGGATTTGCATCTGTCTTTGTGTATTTGCGTCTTAGCAGTGCTTGTATCTCTCTGTAGAGGCCCGTCGGGGCAGACTGCTGAGCGGGCAGCGGCGCCCTGAGTAGAGGGCGGAATTAGGCTGAGGAGGGGCCTATAAAAGCGGCCGCCCAGCCAGGCAGCGGCACAGCTGCGAGCAGCGGCAAAGGAGCCGGCGAACAGGGGAGTTTGCGTGGGAGAGTTCCCATTGGAGGAGCAGATATTTGGATTTGCATCTGTCTTTGTAGTGCTTGTATCATTCCGTAGAGGCCCGTCGGGGCAGACTGCTGAGCGGGCAGCGGCGCCCTGAGTAGGGGGCGGAGCTAGGCTGAGGAGGGGCCTATAAAAGCGGCCGCCCAGCCCGGCAGCGGCACAGGAGCCAGCAAACAGCGGCACAGGAGCCAGCGACCAGGGGAGTTTGCGTGGGACAGTTCCCATTGGAGGAGCAGTTATGTGGATTTGCATCAGTCTTTGAGGATCTGCATCTGTCTTTGTAGTGTTTGTATCTCTCTGTAGAGGCCCTTCGGGGCAGACTGCTGAGGGGGCAGCGGGGCCCTGAATAGTGGCAGAGCTAGGCTGAGGAGGGGCCTTTAAAAGCGGCCGCCCAGCCAGGTAGCGGCACAGCACCCAGCGAGCAGCGGCACAGGAGCCAGCGAACAGGGGAATTTGCGTGGGACAGTTCCCATTGGAGGAGCAGGTATTTGGATTTGCATCTGTCTTTGTGTATTTGCATCTGTATTTGTAGTGCTTGTATCTCTCTTTAGAGGCCCGTCGGGGCAGACTGCTGAGCTGGCAGAGGCTCCCTGAGTAGGGGGCGGGGCTCGGCTTAGGAGGGGCCTATAAAAGCGGCTGCCCAGCCAGGCAGCGGCACAGGAACCAGCAAACAGGGCTGCGAACAGGGAAGTTTGCGTGGGAGAGTTCCTTTTGGAGGAGAAGGTATTTGGATTTGCATCTGTCTTTGTAGTGTTTGTATGTCTATGTAGAGGCCCGTCGGGGCAGACTGCTGAGCGGCCAGCGGCGCCCTGAGTAGGGGGCGGAGCTAGGCTGAGGAGGGGCCTATAATATCGGCCGCCCAGCCAGTCTGCGGCACAGCTGCGAGCAGATGCACAGGAGCCAGCGAACAGGGGAATTTACGTGGAAGAGTTCCCATTGGAGGAGCAGGTATTTGGATTTGCATCTGTCTTTGTGGATTTACATCTGTCTTTGTAGTGCTTGTATCTGTCTGTAGAGGCCCGTCGGGGCAGACTGCTGAGCGGGCAGAGGCTCCCTGAGTAGGGGTCGGGTCTAGGCTTAGGAGGGGCCTATAAATCCGCCGCCCAGCCAGGCAGCGGCACAGGAGCCAGCAAACAGTGCGGCGAACAGCGAAGTTTGTGCTGAGAGTTCCAGTGGGAGGAGCAGGTGTTTGGATTTGCATCTGTCTTTGTGGATTTGCATCTGTTTTGCTGGTGCTTGTATCTCTCTGTAGAGGCCCGTCGGGTCACACTGCTGAAGCGGGCAGCAGCGCACTGAGTAGTGGGCGGAGCTAGGCTGAGGAGGGGCCTATAAAAGCTGCCGACCAGCCAGGCAGCGGCACAGCTGCAAGCAGTCGCACAGGAGCCAGCAAACAGGGGAGTTTGCGTGGGAGAGTTCCCATTGGAGGAACAGTTATTTCGATTTGAATCTGTCTTTATGGATTTGCATCTGTCTTTGTAGTGTTTGTATTTCTCTGTAGAGGCCGGTCGGGGCAGTCTGCTGAGCGGGCAGCGGCGCCCTGAGTAGGGGGCGGAGCTTGGCTGAGGAGAGGCCTATAAAAGCGGCCGCCCAGCCAGTCAGCGGCACTGGAGCCAGCGAACAGGGCGGCCAACAGGAGAATTTGCGTGGGAGAGTTCCTATTGCAGGAGCAGGTATTTGGATTTGTATCTGTCTTTGTGTATTTGCATCTGTGTTTGTAGTGCTTGTATCTCCCTGTAGAGGCCCGTCGGGGCAGACTGCTGAGCGGGCTGCGGCGCCCTGAGTAGGGGGCGGAGCTAGGCTGAGGAGGGGCCTATAAAGGCGGCCGCCCAGCCAGGCAGAGGCACAGGAGCCAGCAAACAGGGGACTTTGCGTGGGAGTGTTCCCATTGGAGGAGCAGGAATTTGGATTTGCATCTCTGTCTTTGTAGTGTTTGTATCTCTCTGTAGAGGCCCGTCAGGGCAGACTGCTGAGCGGGCAGCGGCGCCCTGAGTAGGGGGCGGAGCTAGGCTGAGGAGGGGCCTATAAAAGCGGCCCCCCAGCCAGACAGTGTCACAGCTGCGAGCATCGGCACAGGAGCCAGCAAACAGGGGAATTTGCGTGGGAGAGTTCCCATTGGAGGAGCAGTTATTTCGATTTGCATCTGTCTTTGTGGATTTGCATCTGTCTTTGTAGTGCTTGTATTTCTGTGTAGAGGCCCGTCTGGGCAGACTGCTGAGCGGGCAGCGGTGTCCTGAGTAGGGGGCGGAGCTTGGCTGAGGAGAGGCCTTTAAAAGCGGCTGCCCAGCCAGGCAGCGACACAGGAGCCAGAAAACTGGGCGGCGAACAGGGGAGTTTGCGTGGGAGAGTTCCCATTGGACGAGCAGGTATTTGGATTTGCATCTGTCTTTGTGGATTTGCATCTGTTTTTGTAGTGCTTGTATCTCTCTGTAGAGGCCCGTCGGGGCAGACTGCTGAGCGGGCTGCGGCGCCCTGAGTATGGGGCGGAGCTAGGCTGAGGAGGGGCCTATAAAAGCGGCCGCCCAGCCAGGCAGCGGCACAGGAGGCAGCAAACAGGGCAGTTTGCGTACAGAGTGGCCATTGTAGGAGCAGGTATTTGGAAATGCATCTGTCTTTGTGTATTTGCATCTGTCTTTGTAGTGCTTGTATCTCTCTGTAGAGGCCCGTTGGGGCAGACTGCTGAGCGGGCAGCGGCGCCCTGAGTAGGGGGCGGAGCTAGGCTGAGGAGGGGCCTATAAAAGCGGCCGCCCAGCCAGGCAGCGGCACGGGAGCCAGCAAACAGGGCGGCAAACAGGGGAGTTTGCATGGGAGAGTTCCCATTGGAGGAGCAGGTATTTGGATTTGCATCTGTCTTTGTGTATTTGCATCTGTCTTTGTAGTGCTTGTATCTCTTTGTAGAGGCCCGTCGGGGCAGACTGCTGAGCGGGCAGCGATGCCCTGAGTAGGGGGCGGAGCTAGGCTGAGGAGGGGCCTATAAAAGTGGCCGCCCAGCCAGGCAGCAGCACAGGAGCCGGCGAACAGGTGAGTTTGTGTGGGAGAGTTCCCATTGGAGTAGCAGGTATTTGGATTTGCATCTGTCTTTGTGTATTTGCATCTGTCTTTGTGAGTGCTTGTATCTCTCTGTAGAGGCCCGTCGGGGCAGACTGCTGAGAAGGCAGCGGCGCCCTGAGTAGGGGCGGAGCTAGTCTGAGGAGGGGCCTATAAAAGCGGCCCCCCAGCCAGGCAGCGGCACAGGAGCCAGCAAACAGGGCGGCGAACAGGGGAGTTTTCGTGGGAGAGTTCCCATTGGAGGAGCAGGTATTTGGTTTTGCATCTGTCTTTGTAGATTTGCATCTTTCTTTGTAGTGCTTGTATCTCTCTTTAGAGGACCCTCGGGGCAGACTGCTGAGCGGGCAGCGGCGCCATGATTATGGGGCGGAGCTAGTCTGAGGAGGGGCCTAGAAAAAGCGGCCGCCCAGACAGGCAGCGGCACAGGAGGCGGCAAACATTGGAGTTTGCGTGGGAGAGTTCCCATTGGAGGAGCAGGTATTGGATTTGCATCTGTCTTTCTGTATTTGCATCGGTCTTTGTAGTGCTTGTATCTCTCTGTAGAGGCCCGTCGGGTCAGACTGCTGAGCGGGAAGCGGCGCCCTGAGTAGGGGGCGGAGCTAGGCTGAGGAGGGGCCTATAAAAGCGGCCGCCCAGCCAGGCAGCGGCACAGGAGCCAGCGAGCAGCGGGACAGGAGCCACCAAACAGGGCGGCGAAGTTTGCGTGGGAGAATTCCCATTGGAGGAGCAGGTATTTGGATTTGCATCTGTCTTTGTGGATTTGCATGTGTCTTTGTAGTCATTGTATCTCTCTGTAGAGGACCCTCTGGGCAGACTGCTGAGCGGGCAGCGGCGCCCTGAGTAGGGGGCGGAGCTAAGCTGAGGAGGGGCCTATAAAAGCGGCCGCCCAGCAAGGCAGCGGCACAGGAGCCAGCGGACAGGGGAGTTGGCGTGGGAGAGTTCTTATTGGTGGAGAACATAAGAACATAAGAAAGGCCGTACCGGGTCAGACCAAAGGTCCATCTAGCCCAGTATCTGTTTACCGACAGTGGCCAATGCCAGGTGCCCCTGAGGGAGTGAACCTAACAGGCAATGATCAAGTGATCTCTCTCCTGCCATCCATCTCCATCCTCTGACGAACAGAGGCTAGGGACACCATTCTTACCCATCCTGGCTAATAGCCATTTATGGACTTAGCCACCATGAATGTATCCAGTCCCCTTTAAAAATTGTTATAGTCCTAGCCTTCACAACCTCCTCAGCTAAGGAGTTCCACAAGTTGACTGTGTGCTGTGTGAAGAAGAACTTCCTTTTATTAGTTTTAAACCTGCTGCCTATTAATTTCATTTGGTGACCCCTAGTTCTTGTATTATGGGAATAAGTAAATAACTTTTCCTTATCCACTTTCTCAACATCACTCATGATTTTATATACCTCTATCATGTCCCCCCTTAGTCTCCTATTTTCCAAACTGAAGAGTCCTAGCCTCTTTAATCTTTCCTCATATGGGACCCTCTCTAAACCCCTAATCATTTTAGTTGCTCTTTTCTGAACCTTTTCTAGTGCTAGAATATCTTTTTTGAGGTGAGGAGACCACATCTGTACACAGTATTCGAGATGTGGGCGTACCATGGATTTATATAAGGGCAATAATATATTCTCAGTCTTATTCTCTATCCCCTTTTTAATGATTCCTAACATCCTGTTTGCTTTTTTGACTGCCTCTGCACACTGCGTGGACATCTTCAGAGAACTATCCACGATAACTCCAAGATCTTTTTCCTGACTCGTTGTAGCTAAATTAGCCCCATCATGTTGTATGTATAGTTGGGGTTATTTTTTCCAATGTGCATTACTTTTACATTTATCCACATTAAATTTCATTTGCCATTTTGTTGCCCAATCACTTAGTTTTGTGAGATCTTTTTGAAGTTCTTCACAATCTGCTTTGGTCTTAACTATCTTGAGTAGTTTAGTGTCATCTGCAAACTTTGCCACCTCACTGTTTACCCCTTTCTCCAGATCATTTATGAATAAATTGAATAGGATTGGTCCTAGGACTGACCCTTGGGGAACACCACTAGTTACCCCTCTCCAGTCTGAGAATTTAACATTAATTCCTACCATTTGTTCCCTGTCCTTTAACCAGTTCTCAATCCATGAAAGGACCTTTCCTTTTATCCCATGACAGCTTAATTTACGTAAGAGCCTTTGGTGAGGGACCTTGTCAAAGGCTTAATGGAAATCTAAGTACACTATGTCCACCGGATCCCCCTTGTCCACATGTTTGTTGACCCCTTCAAAGAACTCTAATAGATTAGTAAGACACAATTTCCCTTTACAGAAACCATGTTGACTATTGCTCAAGAGTTTATGTTTTTCTATGTGTCTGACAATTTTATTTTTTACTATTGTTTCAACTAATTTGCCCGGTACCGAAGTTAGACTTACCAGTCTGTAATTTCCGGGATCACCTCTAGAGCCCTTTTTAAATATTGGTGTTCCATTAGCTAACTTCCAGTCATTGGGTACCGAAGCCGATTTAAAGGACAGGTTAAAAACCTTGGTTAATAGTTCCGCAACTTCACATTTGAGTTCTTTCAGAACTCTTGGGTGAATGCCATCTGGTCCCGGTGACTTGTTAATGTTGAGTTTATCAATTAATTCCAAAACCTCCTCTAGTGATACTTCAATCTGTGACAGTTCCTCAGATTTGTCACCTACAAAAGCCAGCTCAGGTTTGGGAATCTCCCTAACATCCTCAGCCATGAAGACTGAAGCAAAGAATCCATTTAGTTTCTCCGCAATGACTTTATCATCTTTAAGCGCTCCTTTTGTATTTCGATCATCAAGGGGCCCCACTGGTTGTTTAGCAGGCTTCCTGCTTCTGATGTACTTAAAAACATTTTGTTATTACCTTTGGAGTTTTTGGCTAGCCGTTCTTCAAACTCCTCTTTGGCTTTTCTTATTACACTCTTGCACTTAAGTTGGCAGTGTTTGTGCTCCTTTCTATTTGCCTCACTGGGGTTTGTCTTCCACTTTTTAAAGGAAGTCTTTTTATCTCTCACTGCTTCTTTTACATGGTTGTTAAGCCACGGTGGCTCTTTTTTAGTTCTTTTACTGTTTTTCTTAATTTGGGGTATAAATTGAAGTTGGGCCTCTATTATGGTGTCTTTAAAAAGGGCCCACGCAACTTGCAGGGATTTCACTTTAGTCACTGTACCTTTTAACTTTTGTCTAACTAACCCCCTCATTTTTGTATAGCTCCCCATTTTGAAATTAAAGGCCACAGTGTTGGGCAGCTGAGATGTTCTTCCCACCACAGGGATGTTGAATGCTATTGTATTATGGTCACTATTTCCAAGCGGTCCTGCTATAGTTACCTCTTCGACCAGCCCCTGCGCTTCACTGAGGATTAAATCTAGAGTCGCCTCTCCCCATGTGGGTTCCCATACCAGCTGCTCCATGAAGCAGTCATTTAAAGTATCGAGAAATTTTATCTCCGCATTTCGTCCTGAAGTGAAATGTTTCCAGTCAATATGGGGATAATTGAAATCCCCCACTATTATTGGGTTCTTAATTTTGATAGCCTCTCTAATTTCCCTTAGCATCTCATCATCACTATTACTGTCCTGGTCAGGTGGTCGATAATAGATCCCTACTGTTATATTTTTACTAGAGCATGACATTTCTATCCATAGAGACTCTATGGAACCTGTGGATTCCCTTAAGATTTTTACGTCATTTGAATCTACACTTTCTTTAACATATAGTGCCACTCCTTCCCCTGGTGGAGCAGGTATTTGGATTTGAATCTGTCTTTGAGTATTTGCATCTGTCTTTGTAGTGCTTGTATCTCTCTGTAGAGTCCCGTCGGGGCAGACTGCTGGGCTGGCAGCGGCGCACTGAGTAGGGGGCGGAGCTAGGCTGAAGAGGGGCCTATAAAAGCGGCCGCCCAGCCAGGCAGCGGCATAGGAGCCAGCAAACAAGGCGGCGAACAGGGGAGTTTGCGTGGGAGAGTTCCCTTTGGAGGAGCAGGTATTTGGATTTGCATCTGTCTTTGTGTATTTGCATCTGTCTTTGTAGTGCTTGTATCTCTCTGTAGAGGCCCGTCGGGGCAGACTGCTGAGCGGGCAGCGGCGCCCTGAGTAGGGGGCGGAGCTAGGCTGAGGAGGGGCCTATAAAAGCGGGCGCCCAGCCAGGCAGGGGCACAACTGCGAGCACAGGCACAGGAGCCAGCGAACAGGGGAGTTTCCGTGGGGGAGTTCCCACTGCAGGAGCAGGTATTTGGATTTGCATCTGTCTTTGTGTATTTGCATCTGTTTTTGTAGTGTTTGTATCTCTCTGTAGAGGCCCGTCGGGGCAGACTGCTGAGCGAGCAGCGGTGGCCTGAGTAGGGGGCGGAATTAGGCTGAGGAGGGGCCTATAATATCGGCCGCCCAGCCAGGCAGCGGCACGGGAGCCAGCAAACAGGGGAGATTGCGTGGGAGAGTTCCCATTGGAGGAGCAGATATTTGGATTTGCATCTGTCTTTGTGTATTTGCATTTTAGTAGTGCTTGTATCTCTCTGTAGAGGCCCGTCGGGGCAGACTGCTGAGGGGGCAGCGGCGCCCTGAATAGTGGCAGAGCTAGGCTGAGGAGGGGCCTATAAAAGCGGCCGCCCAAGCAGGTAGCGGCACAGGAGCCAGCGAACAGGGGAATTTGCGTGGGAGAGTTCCCATTGGAGGAGCAGGTATTTGGATTTGCATCTGTCTCTGTGTATTTGCATCTTAGTATGCTTGTATCTCTCTGTAGAGGCCCGTCGGGGCAGACTGCTGAGCGGGCAGCGGCGCCCTGAGTAGTGGGCGGTGCTAGGCTGAGTAGGGCCCTATAATATCGGCCGCCCAGCCAGGCAGCGGCACAGGAGCCAGCAAACAGGGCGGTGAACAGGGAAGTTTGCGTTGGACAGTTCCCATTGGAGGAGCAGGTATTTGGATTTGCATCTGTCTTTGTGGATTTGCATCTGTCTTTGCAGTGCTTGTATCTCTCTGTAGAGGCCCGTCGGGGCAGACTGCTGAGCGGGCAGCGGCGCCCTGAGTAGTGGGCCGTGCTAGGCTGAGGAGGGGCCTATAATATCGGCCGCCCAGTCAGGCAGCGGCACGGGAGCCAGCAAACAGGGGAGATTGCGTGGGAGAGTTCCCATTGGAGGAGCAGGTATTTGTATTTGCATCTCTGTCTTTGTAGTGCTTGTATCTCTCTGTAGAGGCCCGTCGGGGCAGACGGCTAAGTGGGCAGCGGCGCCCTGAGTAGGGGGCGGAGCTAGTCTGAGGAGGGGCTTATAAAAGCGGCCGCCCAGGCAGGCAGCGGCACAGGAGCCAGCAAACAGTGCTGCGAACAGGGGAGTTTGCGTGGAAGAGTTCCCATAGAAGGAGCAGGTATTTGGATTTGCATCTCTCTTGGTGTATTTGCATCTGTCTTTGTAGTGCTTGTATGTCTTTGTAGAAGCCAGTCGGGGCAGACTGCGGAGCAGGCAGCGGCGCCCTGAGTAGGGGTGGAGCAAGTCTGAGGAGGGACCTATCAAAGCGGCCGCCCAGCCAGGCAGCGGCACAGGAGCCAGCAAACACGGCGGCGAACAGGGGAGTTTGCGTGGGAGAGTTCCCATTGGAGGAGCAGGTATTTGGATTTGCATCTGTCTTCGTGTATTTGCATCTGTCTTTGTAGTGCTTGTATCATAGAACCATAGAATCTCAGGGTTGGAAGGGACCTCAGGAGGTCATCTAGTCCAACCCCCTGCTCAAAGCAGGACCAAACCCAACTAAATCATCCCAGCCAGGGCTTTGTCAAGCCTGACCTTAAAAACCTCTAAGGAAGGAGATTCCACTACCTCCCTAGGTAACCCATTCCAGTTCTTCACCACCCCACTAGTGAAAAAGTTTTTCCTAATATCCAACCTAAACCTCCCCCTCTGCAACTTGAGACCATTACTCCTTGTTCTGTCATCTTCTACCACTGAGAACAGTATAGAGCCATCCTCTTTGGAACCCCCTTTCAGGTAGTTGAAAGCAGCTATCAAATCCCCCCTCATTCTTCTCTTCTGCAGACTAAACAATCCCAGTTCCCTCAGCCTCTCCTCATAAGTCATGTGCTCCAGCCCCCTAATCATTTTTGTTACCCTCCGCTGGACTCTCTCCAATTTATCCACATCCTTCTTGTAGTGTGGGGCCCAAAACTGGACACAGTACTCCAAATGAGGCCTCACCAGTGCTGAGTAGAGGGGGATGATCACACACCCTTGATCTGCTGGAAATGACCCTACTTATACAACCCAAAATGCCATTAGCCTTCTTGGCAACAAGGGCACATTGTTGACTCAACAGTATCTCTCTGTAGAGGCCCGTCTGGGAAGACTGCTGAGCGGGCAGCGGCACCCTGAGTAGGGGGCGGAGCTAGGCTGAGGAGGGGCCTATAAAGGCGGCCACCCAGCCAAACAGAGGCACAACTGCGAGCAGCGGCAAAGGAGCCAGCAAACAGAGGAGTTTGCGTGGGAGAATTCCCATTGGAGGAGCAGGTATTTGGATTTGCATCTGACTTTGTATATTTGCGCCTGTCTTTGTAGTGCTTGGATCTCTCTGTAGAGGCCCGTCGGGGCAGACTGCTGAGCGGGCAGCGGTGGCCTGAGTAGGGTGCGGAATTAGGCTGAGGAGGGGCCTATAAAAGTGGCCGCCCAGCCAGGCAGCGGCACAGCTGCGAGCAGCGGCACAGGAGCCTGTGAAAAAGGGAGTTTGTGTGGGAGAGTTCCCATTGGAGGAGCAGGTATTTGGATTTGCATCTGTCTTTGTGTATTTGCATCTTTGTAGTGCTTGTATCTCTCTGTAGAGGCCCATCGGGGCAGAATGCTGAGCGGGCAGCGGCGCCCTGAGTAGGGGGCGGAGCTAGGCTGAGGAGGGGCCTATAAAAGTGGCTGCCCAGCCAGGCTGTGGCACAGCTGCGAGCAGATGCACAGGGGCCAACGAACAGGGGAGTTTGCGTGGGAGAGTTACCATTGGAGGAGCAGATATTTGGATTTGTATCTGTCTTTGTGGATTTGCATCTGTCTTTGTATTGCTTGTATCTCTCTGTAGAGGCCCGTCGGGGCAGACTGCTGAGGGGGCAGCGGCGCCCTGAATAGTGGCAGAGCTAGGCTGAGGAGGGGCCTATAAAAGCGGCCGCCCAACCAGGCAGCGAAACAGGAACCAGCAAACAGGGCGACGAAGAGAAGTTTGCGTGGGAGAGTTCCCTTTGGAGGAGCAGGTATGTGGATTTGCAGGTGTCTTTGCATCTGTCTTTGCAGTGCTTGTATCTCTCTGTAGAGGCCCGTCGGGGCAGACTGCTGAGCGGGCAGCGGCGCCCTGAGTAGGGGGCGGAGCTAGGCTGAGGAGGGGCCTATCAAAGCGGCCGCCCAGCCAGGCAGCGGCACAGGAGCCAGCGAGCAGCTGCACAGGAGCCAGCGAACAGGGGAGTTTGCGTGGGAGAGTTCCCTTTGGAGGAGCAGGTATTTGGATTTGCATCTTTCTTTGTAGTGCTTGTATCTCTCTGTAGAGGCCCGTCGGGGCAGACTGCTGAGTGGGCAGCGGCGCCCTGAGTAGGGGGCGGAGCTAGACTGAGGAGGGGCCTATAAAAGCGGCGGCCCAACCAGGCAGCGGCATAGAAGCCAGCAAAGAGGGCGGCGAACAGGGGAGTTTGCGTGGGAGAGTTCCCATTTTAGGAGCAGGTATGTGGATTTGCATCTGTCTTTGTTTATTTGCATGTGTCTTTGTAGTGCTTTTATCTCTCTGTAGAGGCCCGTCGGGGCAGACTGCTGAGCGGGTAGCGGCGCCATGAGTAGGGGGCGGAGCTAGGCTGAGGAGGGGCCTATAAAAGCGGCCGTCCAGGAAGGGAGCGGCACAGGATCCAGCGAGCAGGGGAGTTTGCCTGGGAGAGTTCCCATTGGAGGAGCAGGTATTGGATTTGCATCTGTCTTTGTTTATTTGCATGTGTCTTTGTCGTGCTTTTATCTCTCTGTAGAGGCCCGTCGGGGCAGACAGCTGAGCGGGCAGCGGCGCCCTGAGTAGGGCGCGGAGCTAGGCTGAGGAGGGGCCTATAAAAGCGGCCGCCCAGCCAGGGGGCGGCACAGGAGCCAGCGAACACGGGAGTTTGTGTGGGAGTGTTCCCATTGGAGGAGCAGGTATTTGGATTTGCATCTCTCTTAGTGGATTTCCATCTGTCTTTGTAGTGCTTGTACATCTCTGTAGAGCCCGTCGGGGCAGACTGCTGAGCGGGCAGCGGCGCCCTGAGTAGGGGGCGGAGCTAGGCTGAGGAGGGGCCTATAATATCGGCCGCCCAGCCAGGCAGCGGCACAGGAGCCAGCAAACAGGGGAGTTTGCGTGGGAGAGTTCCCATTGGAGGAGCAGGTATTTGGATTTGCATCTCTGTCTTTGTAGTGCTTGTATCTGTCTGTAGAGGCCCGTCGGGGCAGACTGCTGAGCGGGCAGCGGCGACCTGAGTAGGGGGCGGAGGTAGGCTGAGGAGGGGCCTATCAAAGCGGCTGCCCAGCCAGGCAGCGGCACAGGAGCCAGCAAAGAGGGCGGCGAACAGGGGAGTTTGCGTGGGTTAGTTCCCATTGGAGGAGCAGGTATTTGGATTTCCATCTTTGTTTGTGTATTTGCATCTGTCTTTGTAGTGCTTGTATCTCTCTGTAGAGGCCCGTCGGGGCAGACGGCTGAGTGGGCAGTGGCGCCCTGAGTAGGGGGCGGAGCTAGGCTGAGGAGGGGCTTATAAAAGCGGCCGCCCAGCCAGGCAGCGGCACAGAGGCCAGCAAACAGTGCTGCGAACAGGGGAGTTTGCGTGGAAGAGTTCCCATTGGAGGAGCAGGTATTTGGATTTGCATTAGTCTTGGTGTATTTGCATCTGTCTTTGTAGTGCTTGTACGTCTTTGTAGAGGCCAGTCGGGGCAGACTGCTGAGCGGGCAGCGGCGGCCTGAGTAGGGGGCGGAGCTAGGCTAAGGAGGGGCCTATAAAAGCGGCTGCCCAGCCAGGCAGCGGCACAGTTTCGAGCAGCGGCACAGACGCCGGCGAACAGGGGAGTTTGACTGGGAGAGTTCCCATTGGAGGAGCATCGGTTTTTCTGTATTTGCGTCTGTGTTTGTAGTGCTTGTATCTCTCTGTAGAGGTCCGTCGGCGCAGAGTGCTGAGCGGGCAGCGGGGCCCTGAGCAGGCAGCGGAGCTAGGCTGATGTGGGGCCTATAAAAGCGGCCGCCCTGCCAGGCAGAGGCACAGAAGCCAGCAAAGAGGGCGGCGAACAGGGGAGTTTGCATGGGAGAGTTCCCATTGGAGGAGCAGGTATTTGGATTTGAATCTGTCTTTGTAGATTTGCATCTGTCTTTGTAGTGCTTGTATCTCTCTGTAGAGGCCCGTCGGGGCAGACTGCTGAGCGGGCAGCGGCGCCCTGAGTAGGGGGCGGAGCTAGGCTGAGAAGAGGCCTATAAAAGCGACCGCCCAGCCAGGCAGTGGCACAGGAGCCAGCGAACAGGTGAGTTTGCATGGGAGAATTCCCATTGGAGGAGCAGTTATTTGGATTTGCATGTGTCTTTGTGGATTTGCATATATCTTTGTAGTGCTTGTATCTCGCTGTAGAGGCCCGTCGGGGCAGACTTCTGAGCGGGCAGCGGCGCCCTGAGTTGGGGGCGGAGCTAGGCTGAGGAGGGGCCTATAAAAGCAGCCGCCCAGCAAGGCAGTGGCACAGGAGCCAGCGAACAGGGGAGTTTGCGTGGGAGAGTTCCCATTGGAGGAGCAGATATGTGGATTTGCATCTGTTTTTGTAGTGTTTGTATCTCTCTGTAGAGGCCCGTCGGGGCCGACTGCTGAGGGGGCAGCGGTGCCCTGAACAGTGGCGGAGCTAGGCTGAGGAGTGGCCTATAAAAGCGGCTACCCAGCCAGGCAGCGGCACAGGAGCCAGCGAACAGGGGAGTTTGCGTGGGAGAGTTCCCATTGGAGGAGCAGGAATTTGGATTTGCATCTGTCTTTGTGTATTTGCATCTGTCTTTGTAGTGCTTCTATCTCCCTGTAGAGGCCCGTCGGGGCAGATTGTTGAGCGGGCTGCGGCCCCCTGAGTAGGGGTCGGGGCTAGGCTGAGGAGGGGCCTATAAAAGCGGCCGCCCAGCCAGGCAGCGGCACAGGAGCCAGCAAACACGGCAGTTTGCGTTGGAGAGTTCCCATTGGAGGAGCAGCTATTTGGATTTGCATCTGTCTTTGTGTATTGGCATCTGTCTTTGTAGTGCTTGTATCTCTCTGTAGAGGCCCGTTGGGGCAGACTGCTGAGCGGGGAGCCGCGCCCTGAGGAGGGGGCGGAGCTAGGCTGAGGAGTGGCCTATAAAAGCGGCCGCCCAGCCAGGCTGCGGCACAGGAGCCAGCGAAAAGGGCGGCGAACAGGGGAGTTTGCGTGGGAGAGATCCCATTGGAAGAGCAGGTATTTGAATTTGCATCTGTCTTTGTGTATTTGCATCTGTCTTTGTAGTGCTTCTATCTCCCTGTAGAAGCCCGTCGGGGCAGACTGCTGAGCGGGGAGCCGCGCCCTGAGGAGGGGGCGGAGCTAGGCTGAGGAGGGGCCTATAAAAGCGGCCGCCCAGCCAGGCTGCGGCACATGAGCCAGCAAACAGGGCGGCAAACAGGGGTGTTTGCGTGGGAGTGTTCCCATTGGAGGAGCAGGTATTTGGATTTGCATATGTCTTTGTGTATTTGCACCTGTCTTTCTAGTGCTTGTATCTCTCTGAAGAGGCCCGTTGGGGCAGACTGCTGAGCGGGCAGCGGCGCACTGAGTAGGGGGCGGAGCTAGGCTGAGGAGGGGCCTATAAAAGCGGCCGCCCAGCCAGGCAGCGGCACAGGAGCCAGCAAACAGGGCAGTTTGCGTGGGAGAGTTCCCATTGGAGGAGCAGGTATTTGGATTTGCATCTGTCTTAGTGTATTTGCATCTGTCGTTGTAGTGCTTGTATCTCTCTGTAGAGGCCCGTCGGGGCAGACTGCTGAGCAGGCAGCGGCGCCCTGAGTAGGGGGCGGAGCTAGGCTGAGGAGGGGCCTATAAAAGCGGCTGCCCAGCCGGGGAGTGGCACAGGAGCCAGCGAGTAGCGGCTCAGGAGCCAGCGAACAGGGGAGTTTGCGTGGCAGAGTTCCCATTGGAGGAGCAGGTATTTGGATATGCATCTGTCTTTGTAGTGCTTCTATCTCTCTGTAGAGGCCCTTTGGGGCAGACTGCTGAGCGGGCAGCGGCGCCCTGAGTAGGGGGCGGAGCTAGGCTGAGGAGGGGCCTATAAAAGCGGCCACCCAGCCAGGCAGCGGCACAGGAGCCAGCGAGCAGCGGCACAGGAGCTAGTGAACAGGGCGGCGAAGATGGGAGTTTGCGTGGGAGAGTTCCCATTGGAAGAGCAGGTATTTGGATTTGCATCTGTCTTTATGGATTTGCATCTGTCTTTACAGACAGATACATGCACTACAGAGGCAGGTCGGGGCAGACTGCTGAACGGGCAGCGGCGCCCTGAGTAGGGGGCGGAGCAAGGCTGAGGAGGGGCCTATAAAAGCGGCCGCCCAGCCAGGCAGCGGCACAGGAGCCAGCAAACAGGGCGGCGAACAGGGGAGTTTGCGTGGGAGAGTTCCCATTGGAGGAGCAGGTATTTGGATTTTCATCTGTCTTTATGGATTTGCATCTGTCTTTGTAGTGCTTGTATCTGTCTGTAGAGGCCGGTCGGGGCAGACTGCTGAGCGGGCAGCAACGCCCTGAGTAGAGGGCGGAGCTAGGCTGAGGAGGGGCATATAGAAGCGGCCGCCCAGCCAGGTAGCGGCACAGCTACGAGCAGCGAACAGGGCGGCCAACAGGGGAGTTTGCGTGGGAGAGTTCCCATTGGAGGAGCATCTATTTGGATTGCATCTGTCTTTGTGTATTTGTATCTGTCTTTGTAGTGCTTGTATCTCTCTGTAGAGGCCAGTCGGGGCAGACTGCTGAGCGGCAGCGGTCCCCTGAGTAGGGTTTTGGTGCTAGGCTGAGGAGGGGCCTATAAAAGCGGCCGCCCAGCCAGGCTGTGGCACCTTAGCCAGCAAACAGGGGAGTTTGCGTGGGAGAGTTCCTATTGGAGGAGCAGGTATTTGGATTGCATCTGTCTTTGTGTATTTGCATCTGTCTTTGTAGTGCTTGTATCTCTCTGTAGAGGCCCGTTCGGGGCAGACTGCTGAGCGGGAAGCGGCGCCCTGAGTAGGGGGCGGAGCTAGGCTGAGGAGAGGCCTATAAAAGCGGCCGCCCAGCCAGTCAGCGGCACAGGAGCCAGCGAGCAGCGGCACAGGAGCCAGCAAACAGGGGAGTTTTGCGTGGGAGATTTCCGATTGGAGGTTCTTGTTTTTGGATTTGCATCTCTCTTCGTAGATTTGCATCTGTCTTTGTAGTGCTTGTATCTCTCTGTAGAGGCCCGTCGGGGCAGACTGCTGAGCGGGAGGCGGCGCCCTGAGCAGTGGGCGGAGCTAGGCTGAGGAGGGGCCTATAAAAGCGGCAGCCCAGCCAGGCTGCGGCACAGGAGCCAGCGACCAGGGTGTTTGCGTGGGTGAGTTCCCATTGGACGAGCAGGTATTTGGATTTGCCTCTGTCTTTGTGGATTTGATTTTTTTTGTAGTGCTTGTATCTCTCTGTAGAGGCCCGTCGGGGCAGACAACTGAGCGGGCAGCGGCGCCCTGAGTAGGGGGCGGAGATAGGCTGAGGAGGGGCCTATAAAAGCGGCCGCCCAGCCAGGCAACGGCACAGGAGGGAGCGAGCAGCTGCACAGGAGCCAACGAACAGGGGAGTTTGCGTGGGAGAGTTCCCATTGGAGGAGCAGGTATTTGGATTTGCATCTCTCTTTGTGGATTTGCATCTGTCTTTGTAGTGCTTGTATCTCTCTGTAGAGGCCCGTCGGGGCAGACTGCTGAGCAGGAAGCAGAGCCCTGTGTAGGGGGCGGAGCTAGGCTGAGGAGGGGCCTATAAAAGCTGCCGCCCAGCCAGTCAGCGGCACAGGAGCTAGAGAACAGGGCGGCGAACAGGGCAGTTTGCGTGGGAGAGTTCACACTGGAGGAGCAGGTATTTGGATTTGCATCTCTCTTTGTGGATTTGCATCTGTCTTTGTAGTGCTTGTATCTCTCTGTAGAGGCCCGTCGGGGCAGACTGCTGAGCGGGCAGCGGCGCCCTGAGTAGGGGGCAGAGCTAGGCTGAGGAGGGGCCTATAAAAGTGGCCGCCCAGCCAGGCAGCGGCACAGGAGGCAGCAAAAAGGGCGGCGAATAGGGGAGTTTGCGTGGGAGAGTTCCCATTGGAGGAGCAGATATTTGGATTTGCATCTGTCTTTGTGGATTTGCATCTGTCTTTGTAGTGCTTGTATCTCTCTGTAGAGGCCCGTCGGGGCAGACTGCTGAGCGGGCAGCGGCGCCCTGAGTAGGGGGCAGAGCTAGGCTGAGGAGGGGCCTATAAAAGTGGCCGCCCAGCCTGGCAGCGGCACAGGAGGCAGCAAACAGGGTGGCGAATAGGGGAGTTTGCGTGGGAGAGTTCCCATTGGAGGAGCAGGTATTTGGATTTGCATCTGTCTTTGTGGATTTGCATCTGTCTATATAGTGCTTGTATCTCTCTGTAGAGGCCCGTCGGGGCAGACTGCTGAGCGTGCAGCGGCTCCCTGAGAAGGGGGCGGAGCTAGGCTGAGGAGGGGATTATAAAAGCGGCCGCCCAGCAAGGCATAGGCACAGCTGGGAGCAGCGAACAGGGCGGTGAACAGGGGAGTTTGCATGGAGAGAGTTCCCATTGGAGGAGCAGGTATTTGGATTTGCATCTGTCTTTGTGTATTTGCATCTGTCTATGTAGTGCTTGTATGTCTCTGTAGAGGGCCCGTCGGGGCAGACTGCTGAGCGGGCAGCGGCGTCCTGAGTTGGGGGCGGAGCTACGCTGAGGAGGGGCCTATAAAAGCAGCCGCCCGCCCAGGCAGTGGCACAGGAGCCAGCGAACAGGGGAGTTTGCGTGGGAGAGTTCCCATTGGAGGAGCAGATATGTGGCTTTGCATCTGTTTTTGTAGTGTTTGTATTTCTCTGTAGAGGCCCGTCGGGGCAGACTGCTGAGGGGGCAGCGGTGCCCTGAGTAGGGGGCGGAGCTAGGCTGACGAGGGGCCTATAAAAGAGGCCCCCCAGCCAGGCAGCGGCACAGGAGCCAGCGAACAGTGAGTATGCGTGGGAAAGTTCCCATTGGAGTAGCAGGTATTTGGATTTGCATCTGTCTTTGTGTATTTGCATCTGTCTTTGTAGTGCGTGTATCTCTCTGTAGAGGCCCGTCGGGGCAGACTGCTGAGCAGGCAGCGGCGCCCTGAGTAGGGGCGGAGCTAGGCTGAGGAGGGGCCTATAAAAGCGGCCCCCCAGCCAGGCAGCGGCACAGGAGCCAGCAAACAGGGCGGCGAACAGGGGAGTTTTCGTGGGAGAGTTCCCATTGGAGGAGCAGGTATTTGGATTTGCATCTGTCTTTGTGGATTTGCATCTTTCTTTGTAGTGCTTGTATCTCTCTTTAGAGGACCCTCGGGGCGGACTGCTGAGCGGGCAGCGGCGCCCTGAGTAGGGGGCGGAGCTAGGCTGAGGAGGGGCCTATAAAAGCGGCCGCCCAGCCAGGCAGCGGCACAGCTCTGAACAGGGGGGCGAACAGGGGAGTTTGCGTGGGAGAGTTCCCATTGGAGGAGCAAGTATTTGGATTTGCATCTCTCTTTGTGTATTTGCATGTTTCTTTGTAGTGCATGTATCTCTCTGTAGAGGCCCGTCGGGGCAGACTGCTGAGCGGGCAGCGGCGCCCTGAGTAGGCGACGGAGCTAGTCTGAGGAGGGGCCTAGAAAAAGCGGCCGCCCAGACAGGCAGCGGCACAGGAGCCAGCAAACAGGGCGGCAAACATTCGAGTTTGCGTGGGAGAGTTCCCATTGGAGGAGCAGGTATTGGATTTGCATCTGTCTTTGTGTATTTGCATCTGTCTTTGTAGTGCTTGTATCTCTCTGTAGAGGCCCGTCGGGGCAGACTGCTGAGCGGGCAGCGGCGCCCTGAGTAGGGGGCGGAGCTAGGCTGAGGAGGGGCCTATAAAAGCGGCCGCCCAGCCAGGCAGCGGCACAGGAGCCAGCGAGCAGCGGCACAGGAGCCAGCGAACAGAGGCGTTTGCGTGGGAGGGTTCCCATTGGAGGAGCAGGTATTTGGATTTGCATCTGTCTTTGTAGTGCTTGTATCTCTCTGTAGACGCCCGTCGGGGCAGACTGCTGAGCGGGCAGCGGCGCCCTGAGTATGGGGCGGAGCTAGGCTGAGGTGGGGCCTATAAAATGGGCCGTCCAGCCAGGCAGCGGCACAGGAGCCAGCAAACAGAGCGGCGAAGTTTGCGTGGGAGAGTTCCCATTGGAGGAGCAGGTATTTGGATTTGCATCTGTCTTTGTGTATTTGCTTGTGTCTTTGTAGTCCTTGTATCTCTCTGTAGAGGACCCTCGGGGCAGACTGCTGAGCGGGCAGCGGCGCCCTGAGTAGGGGGCGGAGCTAGGCTGAGGAGGGGCCTATAGAAGTGGCCGCCCAGGCAGGCAGCGGCACAGGAGCCACCATACAGGGAGGCGAACAGGGGAGTTTGCGTGGGAGAGTTCCCATTGGAGGAGCAGATGTTTGGATTTGCATCTGTCTTTGTGGATTTGCATCTGTCTTTGTAGTGCTTGTATCTCTCTTTAGAGGACCCTCGGGGCAGACTGCTGAGCGGCAGCGGCGCCCTGAGTAGGGGGCGGAGCTAGGCTGAGGAGGGGCCTATAAAAGCGGCCGCCCAGCAAGGCAGCGGCACAGGAGCCAGCGGACAGGGGAGTTGTCGTGGGAGAGTTCCTATTGGTGGAGAACATAAGAACATAAGAAAGGCCGTACCGGGTCAGACCAAAGGTCCATCTAGCCCAGTATCTGTTTACCGACAGTGGCCAATGCCAGGTGCCCCTGAGGGAGTGAACCTAACAGGCAATGATCAAGTGATCTCTCTCCTGCCATCCATCTCCATCCTCTGACGAACAGAGGCTAGGGACACCATTCTTACCCATCCTGGCTAATAGCCATTTATGGACTTAGCCACCATGAATGTATCCAGTCCCCTTTAAAAATTGTTATAGTCCTAGCCTTCACAACCTCCTCAGCTAAGGAGTTCCACAAGTTGACTGTGTGCTGTGTGAAGAAGAACTTCCTTTTATTAGTTTTAAACCTGCTGCCTATTAATTTCATTTGGTGACCCCTAGTTCTTGTATTATGGGAATAAGTAAATAACTTTTCCTTATCCACTTTCTCAACATCACTCATGATTTTATATACCTCTATCATGTCCCCCCTTAGTCTCCTCTTTTCCAAACTGAAGAGTCCTAGCCTCTTTAATCTTTCCTCATATGGGACCCTCTCTAAGCCCCTAATCATTTTAGTTGCTCTTTTCTGAACCTTTTCTAGTGCTAGAATATCTTTTTTGAGGTGAGGAGACCACATCTGTACACAGTATTCGAGATGTGGGCGTACCATGGATTTATATAAGGGCAATAATATATTCTCAGTCTTATTCTCTATCCCCTTTTTAATGATTCCTAACATCCTGTTTGCTTTTTTGACTGCCTCGGCACACTGCGTGGACATCTTCAGAGAACTATCCACGATAACTCCAAGATCTTTTTCCTGACTCGTTGTAGCTAAATTAGCCCCATCATGTTGTATGTATAGTTGGGGTTATTTTTTCCAATGTGCATTACTTTACATTTATCCACATTAAATTTCATTTGCCATTTTGTTGCCCAATCACTTAGTTTTGTGAGATCTTTTTGAAGTTCTTCACAATCTGCTTTGGTCTTAACTATCTTGAGTAGTTTAGTGTCATCTGCAAACTTTGCCACCTCACTGTTTACCCCTTTCTCCAGATCATTTATGAATAAATTGAATAGGATTGGTCCTAGGACTGACCCTTGGGGAACACCACTAGTTACCCCTCTCCAGTCTGAGAATTTACCATTAATTCCTACCCTTTGTTCCCTGTCCTTTAACCAGTTCTCAATCCATGAAAGGACCTTTCCTTTTATCCCATGACAGCTTAATTTACGTAAGAGCCTTTGGTGAGGGACCTTGTCAAAGGCTTTCTGGAAATCTAAGTACACTATGTCCACCGGATCCCCCTTGTCCACATGTTTGTTGACCCCTTCAAAGAACTCTAATAGATTAGTAAGACACAATTTCCCTTTACAGAAACCATGTTGACTATTGCTCAAGAGTTTATGTTTTTCTATGTGTCTGACAATTTTATTTTTTACTATTGTTTCAACTAATTTGCCCGGTACCGAAGTTAGACTTACCAGTCTGTAATTTCCGGGATCACCTCTAGAGCCCTTTTTAAATATTGGTGTTACATTAGCTAACTTCCAGTCATTGGGTACCGAAGCCGATTTAAAGGACAGGTTACAAACCTTGGTTAATAGTTCCGCAACTTCACATTTGAGTTCTTTCAGAACTCTTGGGTGAATGCCATCTGGTCCCGGTGACTTGTTAATGTTGAGTTTACCAATTAATTCCAAAACCTCCTCTAGTGATACTTCAATCTGTGACAGTTCCTCAGATTTGTCACCTACAAAAGCCAGCTCAGGTTTGGGAATCTCCCTAACATTCTCAGCCATGAAGACTGAAGCAAAGAATCCATTTAGTTTCTCCGCAATGACTTTATCATCTTTAAGCATTCCTTTTGTATTTCGATCATCAAGGGGCCCCACTGGTTGTTTTAGCAGGCTTCCTGCTTCTGATGTACTTAAAAACATTTTGTTATTACCTTTGGAGTTTTTGGCTAGCCGTTCTTCAAACTCCTCTTTGGCTTTTCTTATTACACTCTTGCACTTAAGTTGGCAGTGTTTGTGCTCCTTTCTATTTGCCTCACTGGGGTTTGTCTTCCACTTTTTAAAGGAAGACTTTTTATCTCTCACTGCTTCTTTTACATGGTTGTTAAGCCACGGTGGCTCTTTTTTAGTTCTTTTACTGTTTTTCTTAATTTGGGGTATACATTGAAGTTGGGCCTCTATTATGGTGTCTTTAAAAAGGGCCCACGCAACTTGCAGGGATTTCACTTTAGTCACTGTACCTTTTAACTTTTGTCTAACTAACCCCCTCATTTTTGTATAGCTCCCCCTTTTGAAATTAAAGGCCACAGTGTTGGGCAGCTGAGATGTTCTTCCCACCACAGGGATGTTGAATGCTATTGTATTATGGTCACTATTTCCAAGCGGTCCTGCTATAGTTACCTCTTGGACCAGCCCCTGCGCTTCACTGAGGATTAAATCTAGAGTCGCCTCTCCCCATGTGGGTTCCCATACCAGCTGCTCCATGAAGCAGTCATTTAAAGTATCGAGAAATTTTATCTCCACATTTCGTCCTGAAGTGAAATGTTTCCAGTCAATATGGGGATAATTGAAATCCCCCACTATTATTGGGTTCTTAATTTTGATAGCCTCTCTAATTTCCCTTAGCATCTCATCATCACTATTACTGTCCTGGTCAGGTGGTCGATAATAGATCCCTACTGTTATAGTTTTACTAGAGCATGACATTTCTATCCATAGAGACGCTATGGAACCTGTGGATTCCCTTAAGATTTTTACTTCATTTGAATCTACACTTTCTTTAACATATAGTGCCACTCCTTCCCCTGGTGGAGCAGGTATTTGGATTTGCATCTGTCTTTGTGGATTTGCATCTGTCTTTGTAGTGCTTGTATCTCTCTGTAGAGGCCCATCGGGGCAGACTGCTGAGCGTGCAGCGGCGCCCTGAGTAGGGGGCGGAGCTAGGCTGAGGAGGGGCCTATAAAAGCAGCCGCCCAGCCAGGCAGCGGCACAGGAGCCAGCGAGCTGCTGCACAGGAGCCAGCGCGGGAGAGTTCACATTGGAGGAGCAGGTATTTGGATTTGCATCTGTCTTTGTGTATTTGCATCTTCTTTTTAGTGCTTGTATCTCTCTGTAGAGGCCCGTCGGGGCAGACTGCTGAGCGAGCAGCGGCGCCCTGAGTAGGGGGCGGAGCTAGGCTGAGGAGGGGCCTATAAAAGCAGCCGCCCAGCCAGGCAGCGGCACAGGAGCCAGCGAGCTGCTGCACAGGAGCCAGCGCGGGAGAGTTCACATTGGAGGAGCAGGTATTTGGATTTGCATCTGTCTTTGTGTATTTGCATCTTCTTTTTAGTGCTTGTATCTCTCTGTAGAGGCCCGTCGAAGCAGACTGCTGAGCGGGCAGCGGCGCACTGAGTAGGGGGCGGAGGTAGGCTGAGGAGGGGCCTATAAAAGCGGCCGCCCAGCCAGGCAGCGGCACAGGAGCCAACAAACAGGGCAGTTTGCGTGGGAGAGTTCCCATTGGAGGAGCAGGTATTTGGATTTGCATCAGTCTTTGTGTATTTGCATCTGTCTTATAGTGCTTTATATCTCCTGTAGAGGCCCGTCGGGGCAGACTGCTGAGCGGGTTGCGGCGCCCTGAGTATGGGGCGGAGCTAGGCTGAGGAGGGGCCTATAAAAGCGGCCGCCCAGCCAGGCTGCGGCACAGGAGCCAGCAAACAGCGGCACAGGAGCCAGCGAACAGGGGAGTTTGCGTGGGAGAGTTCCCTTTTGGAGGAGCAGGTATTTGGATTTGCATCTGTCTTTCTGTATTTGCATCTGTCTTTGTAGTGCTTGTATCTCTCTGTAGAGGCCCGTCGAAGCAGACTGCTGAGCGGGCAGCGGCGCCCTGAGTAGGGGGCGGAGCTAGGCTGGGGAGGGGCCTATCAAAGCGGCCGCTGGCAGGCAGCGGCACAGGAGCCAGCAAACAGGGCGGCGAACAGGGGAGTTTTGCGTGGGAGTGTTCCACTTGGAGGAGCAGGTATTTGGATTTGCATCTGTCTTTGTGTATTTGCATCTGTCTTTGTAGGTCTTGTATCTCTCTGTAGAGGCCCCTTGGGGCAGACTGCTGAGCGGGCAGCCGCGCCCTGAGTAGGGGGCGGAGCTAGGCTGGGGAGGGGCCTATAAAAGCTGTCGCCCAGCCAGGCTGCGGCACAGGAGCCAGCCAAAAGGGCGGCGAACAGGGGAGATTGGGTGGCCGAGTTCCCATTGGAGGAGCAGGTATTTGAATTTGCATCTGTCTTTGTGTATTTGCATCTGTCTTATAGTGCTTATATCTTCCTGTAGAGGCCCGTCGGGGCAGACTGCTGAGCGGATTGCGGCGCCTGATTAGGGGGCGGAGCGAGGCTGAGGAGGGGCCTATAAAAGCGGCCGCCGAGGAAGGCAGCCGCACAGGAGCCAGCAAACAGGGCATTTTGCGTACAGAGTACCCATTGGAGGAGCAAGTATTTGGATTTGCATCTGTCTTTGTGTATTTGCATCTGTCTTTGTAGTGCTTGTATCTCTCTGTATAGGCCCTTTGGGGCAGACTGCTGAGCGGGAAGCGGCGCCCTGAGTAGGGGGCGGAGCTAGGCTGAGGAGGGGCCTATAAAAGCGGCCGCCCAGCCAGGCAGCGGCACAGGAGCCAGCAAACAGGGTGGTGAACAGAGGAGTTTGCGTGGGAGAGTTCCCATTGGAGGAGCAGGTATTTGGATTTGCATCTGTCTTAGTGTATTTGCATCTGTCGTTGTAGTGCTTGTATCTCTCTGTAGAGGCCCGTCGGGGCAGACTGCTGAGCGGGCAGCGGCGAACTGAGGAGGGGGCGGAGCTAGGCTGAGGAGCTCAATATAAAAGCGGATGCCCAGACAGGCAGCGGCACAGGAGCCAGCGAGCAGCGGCACAAGAGCCAACGAACAGGGAAGTTTGCGTGGGAGAGTTCCCATTGGAGGAGCAGGTATTTGGATTTGCATCTGTCTTTGTGGATTTGCATCTGTCTTTGTAGTGCTTGTATCTCTCTGTAGAGGCCCGTCGGGGCAGGATGCTGAGCGGGCACCGGCGCCCTGAGTAGGGGGCGGAGCTAGGCTGAGGAGGGGCCTATAAAAGCGGCCGCCCAGCCAGGCAGCGGCACAGGAGCCAGCAAACAGGGCAGATTTCGTACAGAGTGCCCATTGGAGGAGCAGGTATTTGGATTTGCATCTTTCTTTGTGTATTTGCATCTGTCTTTCTAGTGCTTGTATCTCTCTGTAGAGGCCCGTTGGGGCAGAATGCTGAGCGGGCAGCAGCGCCCTGAGTAGGGGGCGGAGCTAGGCTGAGGAGGGGCCTATAAAAGCGGCCCGCCCAGCCAGGCAGCGGCACAGGAGCCAGCAAACAGGGCAGTTTGCGTGGGAGAGTTCCCATTGGAGGAGCAGGTATTTGGATTTGCATCAGTCTTTGTGTATTTGCATCTCTCTTTGTAGTGCTCGTATCTCTCTGTAGAGGCTCGTTGGGGCAGACTGCTGAGCGGGCAGCCGCGCCCTGAGTAGGGGACGGAGCTAGGCGGAGGAGGAGCCTATAAAAGCGGCCGCCCAGCCAGGCTGCGGCACAGGAGACAGAGAAAAGGGCTTGCGAACAGGGGAGTTTGCGTGGGAGAGTTCCCACTGGAGGAGCAGGTATTTGGATTTGCATCTGTCTTTGTGGATTTGCATCTGTCTTTGTAGTGCTTGTATATCTCTGTAGAGGCCCGTCGGGGCATTCTGCTTAGCGGGCAGCGGCGCCCTGAGTAGGGGGCGGAGCTAGGCTGAGGAGGGGCCTATAAAAGCCGCCGCCCAGAGAGGCAGCGGCACAGGAGAAAGAGAACAGGGGAGTTTGCGTGGGAGAGTTCCCATTGGAGGAGCAGGTATTTGGATTTGCATCTCTGTCTTTGTAGTGCTTGTATCTCTCTGTAGAGGCCCGTCGGGGCAGACTGCTGAGTGGGCAGCGGCGCCCTGAGTAGGGGGTGGAGCGAGACTGAGGAGGGGCCTATAAAAGCAGCCACCCAGCCAGGCAGCCGCACAGGAGCCAGCAAACAGGGGAGTTTGTGTGGGGGAGTTCCCATTGGACGAGCAGGTATTTTGATTTGCATCTGTCTTTGTGGATTTGCATCTGTTTTCGTAGTGCTTGTATCTCTCCTGTAGAGGCCCGTCTGGGCAGACTGCTGAGCGGACAGCGGCGCCCTGAATAGCAGGCGGAGCTAGGCTGAGGAGGGGCCTATAAAAAGCGGCCGCCCAGACAGGCAGCCGTACAGGAGCAGCAAACAGGGCGGAGAACAGGGGAGCTTGCGTTGGAGAGTTCCCACTGGAGGAGCAGGTATTTGAATTTGCATCTGTTTTGTGGTTTTGCGTCTGTCTTTGTAGTGCTTGTATCTCTCTGTAGAGGCCCGTCGGGGCAGGATGCTGAGCGGTCACCGGCGCCCTGAGTAGGGGTCGAAGCTAGGCTGAGGAGGGGCCTATAAAAGCGGCTGCCCAGCCAGGCATCGGCACAGCTGCGAGCAGCAGCCCAGGACCCAGCGAACAGGGGAGTTTGTGTGGGAGAGTTCCCATTGGAGGAGCAGGTGTTTGGATTTGCATCTCTGTCTTTGTAGTGCTTGTATCTCTCTGTAGAGGCCTGTCGGCGCAGAGTGCTGAGCGGGCAGCGGCACCCTGAGTAGGCGACGGAGCTAGGCTGAGGTGAGGCCTATAAAAGCGGCCGCTCAGCCAGTCAGTGGCACAGGAGCCAGCGAGCAGCGGCACAGGAGCCAGCGAAAAGGGGAGTTTGCGTGGGAGAGTTCCCACTAGAGGAGAAGGGATTTGCATCTGTCTTTGTGTATTTGCGTGTGTCTTTGTAGTGCTTGTATCTCTCTGTAGAGGCCCGTCCAGGCAGAATGCTGAGCGGGCAGCGGCGCCCTGAGTAGGGGGCGGAGCTAGACTGAGGAGGGGCCTATAAAAGCGGTCGCCCAGCCAGGCAGCGGCACAGAAGCCAGCAAAAAGGGCGGTGAACTTCGGAGTTTGCGTGGGAGAGTTCCCATTGGAGGAGCAGGTATTTGGATTTGCATCTGTCTTTGTTTATTTGCATGTGTCTTTGTAGTGCTTGTATCTCTCTGTAGAGGCCCGTCCAGGCAGACTGCTGAGCGGGCAGTGGCGCCCTGAGTAGGGGGCGGAACTAGGCTGAGGAGGGGCGTATAAAAGCGGCCGCCCAGACAGGGAGCGGCACAGGACCCCAGCGAGCAGGGGAGTTTGCGTGGGAGAGTTCCCATTGGAGGAACAGTTATTTCGATTTGAATCTGTCTTTATGGATTTGAATCTGTCTTTGTAGTGTTTGTATTTCTCTGTAGAGGCCGGTCGGGGCAGTCTGCTGAGCGGGGCAGCGGCGCCCTGAGTAGGGGGTGGAGCTTGGCTGAGGAGAGGCCTATAAAAGCGGCTGCCCAGCCAGGCAGCGACACAGGAGGAGCCAGAAAACTGGGCGGTGAACAGGGGAGTTTGCGTGGGACATTTCCCATTGGAGGAGCAGGTATTTGGATTTGCATCTGTCTTTGTGGATTTGCATCTGTCTTTGTAGTGCTTGTATCTCTCTGTAGAGGCCCGTCTGGGCAGACTGCTGAGCGGGCTGCGGCGCCCTGAGTAGGGGGCGGAGCTAGGCTGAGGAGGGGCCTATAAAAGTGACCGCCCAGACAGGCAGCGGCACAGGAGCCAGCGAGCAGCGGCACAGGAGCTAGTGAACAGGGCGGCGAAGATGGGAGTTTGCGTGGGAGAGTTCCCATTGGAAGAGCAGGTATTTGGATTTGCATCTGTCTTTATGGATTTGCATCTGTCTTTACAGACAGATACATGCACTACAGAGGCAGGTCGGGGCAGACTGCTGAACGGGCAGCGGCGCCCTGAGTAGGGGGAGGAGCAAGGCTGAGGAGGGGCCTATAAAAGCGGCCGCCCAGCAACGCACCGGCACAGGAGACAGCAAACAGGGCGGCGAACAGGGAGTTTGCGTGGGAGAGTTCCCATTGGAGGAGCAGGTATTTGGATTTTCATCTGTCTTTATGGATTTGCATCTGTCTTTGTAGTGCTTGTATCTGTCTGTAGAGGCCGGTCGGGGCAGACTGCTGAGCGGGCAGCAACGCCCTGAGTAGAGGGTGGAGCTAGGCTGAGGAGGGGCATATAGAAGCGGCCGCCCAGCCAGGTAGCGGCACAGCTACGAGCAGCGAACAGGGCGGCCAACAGGGGAGTTTGCGTGGGAGAGTTCCCATTGGAGGAGCATCTATTTGGATTGCATCTGTCTTTGTGTATTTGTATCTGTCTTTGTAGTGCTTGTATCTCTCTGTAGAGGCCAGTCGGGGCAGACTGCTGAGCGGGCAGCGGTCCCCTGAGTAGGGTTTTGGTGCTAGGCTGAGGAGGGGCCTATAAAAGCGGCCGCCCAGCCACGCAGTGGCACCTTAGCCAGCAAACAGGGGAGTTTGCGTGGGAGAGTTTCCTATTGGAGGAGCAGGTATTTTGATGGCATCTGACTTTGTGTATTTGTATCTGTCTTTGTAGTGCTTGTATCTCTCTGTAGTGGCCCGTTCGGGGCAGACTGCTGAGCGGGAAGCGGCGCCCTGAGTAGGGGGCGGAGCTAGGCTGAGGAGAGGCCTATAAAAGCGGCCGCCCAGCCAGTCAGCGGCACAGGAGCCAGCGAGCAGCGGCACAGGAGCCAGCAAACAGGGGAGTTTGCGTGGGAGAGTTCCCATTGGAGGAGCATGTTATTTGGATTTGCATCTCTCTTCTTAGATTTGAATCTGTCTTTGTAGTGCTTGTATCTCTCTGTAGAGGCCCGTCGGGGCAGACTGCTGAGCGGGAGGCGGCGCCCTGAGCAGTGGGCGGAGCTAGGCTGAGGAGGGGCCTATAAAAGCGGCAGCCCAGCCAGGCTGCGGCACAGGAGCCAGCGAACAGGGGTGTTTGCGTGGGAGAGTTCCCATTGGACGAGCAGGTATTTGGATTTGCATCTGGCTTAAAGCAATTTATTTTTTTTGTAGTGCTTGTATCTCTCTGTAGAGGCCCGTCGGGGCAGACAACTGAGCGGGCAGCGGCGCCCTGAGTAGGGGGCGGAAGATAGGCTGAGGAGGGGCCTATAAAAGCGGCCGCCCAGCCAGGCAACGGCACAGGAGGGAGCGAGCAGCTGCACAGGAGCCAACGAACAGGGGAGTTTTGCGTGGGAGAGTTCCCATTGGAGGAGCAGGTATTTGGATTTGCATCTCTCTTTGAGGAATAGCAAACGTCTTACAACAGCTTGTATCTCTCTGTCGAGGCCCGGCGGGGCAGACTGCTGAGCAGGAAGCAGAGCCCTGGGTAGGGGGCGGAGCTAGGCTGAGGAGGGGCCTATAAAAGCTGCCGCCCAGCCAGTCAAGCGGCACAGGAGCTAGAGAACAGGGCGGCGAACAGGGCAGTTTGCGTGGGAGAGTTCACACTGGAGGAGCAGGTATTTGGATTTGCATCTCTTTTTGGGGCTTTGCATCTGTCTTTGTAGTGCTTGTTTCTCTCTGTAGAGGCCCGTCGGGGCAGACTGCTGAGCGGGCAGCGGCCGCCCTGAGTAGGGGGCAGAGCTAGGCTGAGGAGGGGCCTATAAAAGTGGCCGCCCAGCCAGGCAGCGGCACAGGAGGCAGCAAAAAGGGCGGCGAATAGGGGAGTTTGCGTGGGAGAGTTCCCATTGGAGGAGCAGATATTTGGATTTGCATCTGTCTTTGTGGATTTGCATCTGTCTTTGTAGTGCTTGTATCTCTCATGTAGAGGCCCGTCGGGCAGACTGCTGAGCGGGCAGCGGCGCCCTGAGTAGGGGGCAGAGCTAGGCTGAGGAGGGGCCTATAAAAGTGGCCGCCCAGCCTGGCAGCGGCACAGGAGGCAGCAAACAGGGTGGCGAATAGGGGAGTTTGCGTGGGAGAGTTCCCATTGGAGGAGCAGGTATTTGGATTTGCATCTGTCTTTGTGGATTTGCATCTGTCTATATAGTGCTTGTATCTCTCTGTAGAGGCCCGTCGGGGCAGACTGCTGAGCGTGCAGCGGCTCCCTGAGAAGGGGGCGGAGCTAGGCTGAGGAGGGGATTATAAAAGCGGGCCGCCCAGCAAGGCATAGGCACAGCTGGGAGCAGCGAACAGGGCGGTGAACAGGGGAGTTTGCATGGGGGAGTACCCATTGTATGAGGAGGTATGTGGAATTGCATAGGTGTTTGTTTATTTGCATAGGTATTGGTAGTGCTTGGATGTCTCTGTAGAGGGCCCGTCGGGGCAGACTGCTGAGCGGGCAGCGGCGTCCTGAGTTGGGGGCGGAGCTACGCTGAGGAGGGGCCTATAAAAGCAGCCGCCCAGCCAGGCAGTGGCACAGGAGCCAGCGAACAGAGGAGTTTGCGTGGGAGAGTTCCCATTGGAGGAGCAGATATGTGGCTTTGCATCTGTTTTTGTAGTGTTTGTATTTCTCTGTAGAGGCCCATCGGGGCAGACTGCTGAGGGGGCAGCGGTGCCCTGAGTAGGGGGCGGAGCTAGGCTGACGAGGAGCCTATAAAAGTGGCCGCCCAGCCAGGGAGCAGCACAGGAGCCGGCGAACAGGTGAGTATGCGTGGGAAAGTTCCCATTGGAGTAGCAGGTATTTGGATTTGCATCTGTCTTTGTGTATTTGCATCTGTCTTTGTAGTGCGTGTATCTCTCTGTAGAGGCCCGTCGGGGCAGACTGCTGAGCAGGCAGCGGCGCCCTGAGTAGGGGCGGAGCTAGGCTGAGGAGGGGCCTATAAAAGCGGCCCCCCAGCCAGGCAGCGGCACAGGAGCCAGCAAACAGGGCGGCGAACAGGGGAGTTTTCGTGGGAGAGTTCCCATTGGAGGAGCAGGTATTTGGATTTGCATCTGTCTTTGTGGATTTGCATCTTTCTTTGTAGTGCTTGTATCTCTCTTTAGAGGACCCTCGGGGCGGACTGCTGAGCGGGCAGCGGCGCCCTGAGTAGGGGGCGGAGCTAGGCTGAGGAGGGGCCTATAAAAGCGGCCGCCCAGCCAGGCAGCGGCACAGCTCTGAACAGGGGGGCGAACAGGGGAGTTTGCGTGGGAGAGTTCCCATTGGAGGAGCAGGTATTTGGATTTGCATCTCTCTTTGTGTATTTGCATGTTTCTTTGTAGTGAATGTATCTCTCTGTAGAGGCCCGTGGGGGCTGACTGCTGAGCGGGCAGCGGCGCCCTGAGTTGGCTAGGGAGCTTGTCTGTGGCGGGGCCTAGAAAAAGCGGCCGCCCAGACAGGCAGCGGCACAGGAGCCAGCAAACAGGGCGGCAAACATTCGAGTTTGCGTGGGAGAGTTCCCATTGGAGGAGCAGGTATTGGATTTGCATCTACTTTGTGTATTTGCATCTGTCTTTGTAGTTCTTGTATCTCTCTGTAGAGGCCCGTCGGGGCAGACTGCTGGAGCGGGCAGCGGCGCCCTGAGTAGGGGGCGGAGCTAGGCTGAGGAGGGGCCTATAAAAGCGGCCGCCCAGCCAGGCAGCGGCACAGGAGCCAGCGAGCAGCGGCACAGGAGCCAGCGAACAGAGGCGTTTGCGTGGGAGGGTTCCCATTGGAGGAGCAGGTATTTGGATTTGCATCTGTCTTTGTAGTGCTTGTATCTCTCTGTAGACGCCCGTCGGGGCAGACTGCTGAGCGGGCAGCGGCGCCCTGAGTATGGGGCGGAGCTAGGCTGAGGAGGGGCCTATAAAATGGCCGTCCAGCCAGGCAGCGGCACAGGAGCCAGCAAACAGAGCGGCGAAGTTTGCGTGGGAGAGTTCCCATTGGAGGAGCAGGTATTTGGATTTGCATCTGTCTTTGTGTATTTGCTTGTGTCTTTGTAGTCCTTGTATCTCTCTGTAGAGGACCCTCGGGGCAGACTGCTGAGCGGGCAGCGGCGCCCTGAGTAGGGGGCGGAGCTAGGCTGAGGAGGGGCCTATAGAAGTGGCCGCCCAGGCAGGCAGCGGCACAGGAGCCACCATACAGGGAGGCGAACAGGGGAGTTTGCGTGGGAGAGTTCCCATTGGAGGAGCAGATGTTTGGATTTGCATCTGTCTTTGTGGATTTGCATCTGTCTTTGTAGTGCTTGTATCTCTCTTTAGAGGACCCTCGGGGCAGACTGCTGAGCGGCAGCGGCGCCCTGAGTAGGGGGCGGAGCTAGGCTGAGGAGGGGCCTATAAAAGCGGCCGCCCAGCAAGGCAGCGGCACAGGAGCCAGCGGACAGGGGAGTTGTCGTGGGAGAGTTCCTATTGGTGGAGAACATAAGAACATAAGAAAGGCCGTACCGGGTCAGACCAAAGGTCCATCTAGCCCAGTATCTGTTTACCGACAGTGGCCAATGCCAGGTGCCCCTGAGGGAGTGAACCTAACAGGCAATGATCAAGTGATCTCTCTCCTGCCATCCATCTCCATCCTCTGACGAACAGAGGCTAGGGACACCATTCTTACCCATCCTGGCTAATAGCCATTTATGGACTTAGCCACCATGAATGTATCCAGTCCCCTTTAAAAATTGTTATAGTCCTAGCCTTCACAACCTCCTCAGCTAAGGAGTTCCACAAGTTGACTGTGTGCTGTGTGAAGAAGAACTTCCTTTTATTAGTTTTAAACCTGCTGCCTATTAATTTCATTTGGTGACCCCTAGTTCTTGTATTATGGGAATAAGTAAATAACTTTTCCTTATCCACTTTCTCAACATCACTCATGATTTTATATACCTCTATCATGTCCCCCCTTAGTCTCCTCTTTTCCAAACTGAAGAGTCCTAGCCTCTTTAATCTTTCCTCATATGGGACCCTCTCTAAGCCCCTAATCATTTTAGTTGCTCTTTTCTGAACCTTTTCTAGTGCTAGAATATCTTTTTTGAGGTGAGGAGACCACATCTGTACACAGTATTCGAGATGTGGGCGTACCATGGATTTATATAAGGGCAATAATATATTCTCAGTCTTATTCTCTATCCCCTTTTTAATGATTCCTAACATCCTGTTTGCTTTTTTGACTGCCTCGGCACACTGCGTGGACATCTTCAGAGAACTATCCACGATAACTCCAAGATCTTTTTCCTGACTCGTTGTAGCTAAATTAGCCCCATCATGTTGTATGTATAGTTGGGGTTATTTTTTCCAATGTGCATTACTTTACATTTATCCACATTAAATTTCATTTGCCATTTTGTTGCCCAATCACTTAGTTTTTGTGAGATCTTTTTGAAGTTCTTCACAATCTGCTTTGGTCTTAACTATCTTGAGTAGTTTAGTGTCATCTGCAAACTTTGCCACCTCACTGTTTACCCCTTTCTCCAGATCATTTATGAATAAATTGAATAGGATTGGTCCTAGGACTGACCCTTGGGGAACACCACTAGTTACCCCTCTCCAGTCTGAGAATTTTACCATTAATTCCTACCCTTTGTTCCCTGTCCTTTAACCAGTTCTCAATCCATGAAAGGACCTTTCCTTTTATCCCATGACAGCTTAATTTACGTAAGAGCCTTTGGTGAGGGACCTTGTCAAAGGCTTTCTGGAAATCTAAGTACACTATGTCCACCGGATCCCCCTTGTCCACATGTTTGTTGACCCCTTCAAAGAACTCTAATAGATTAGTAAGACACAATTTCCCTTTACAGAAACCATGTTGACTATTGCTCAAGAGTTTATGTTTTTCTATGTGTCTGACAATTTTATTTTTTACTATTGTTTCAACTAATTTGCCCGGTACCGAAGTTAGACTTACCAGTCTGTAATTTCCGGGATCACCTCTAGAGCCCTTTTTAAATATTGGTGTTACATTAGCTAACTTCCAGTCATTGGGGTACCGAAGCCGATTTAAAGGACAGGTTACAAACCTTGGTTAATAGTTCCGCAACTTCACATTTGAGTTCTTTCAGAACTCTTGGGTGAATGCCATCTGGTCCCGGTGACTTGTTAATGTTGAGTTTACCAATTAATTCCAAAACCTCCTCTAGTGATACTTCAATCTGTGACAGTTCCTCAGATTTGTCACCTACAAAAGCCAGCTCAGGTTTGGGAATCTCCCTAACATTCTCAGCCATGAAGACTGAAGCAAAGAATCCATTTAGTTTCTCCGCAATGACTTTATCATCTTTAAGCACTCCTTTTGTATTTCGATCATCAAGGGGCCCCACTGGTTGTTTAGCAGGCTTCCTGCTTCTGATGTACTTAAAAACATTTTGTTATTACCTTTGGAGTTTTTGGCTAGCCGTTCTTCAAACTCCTCTTTGGCTTTTCTTATTACACTCTTGCACTTAAGTTGGCAGTGTTTGTGCTCCTTTCTATTTGCCTCACTGGGGTTTGTCTTCCACTTTTTAAAGGAAGACTTTTTATCTCTCACTGCTTCTTTTACATGTGTTGTTAAGCCACGGTGGCTCTTTTTTAGTTCTTTTACTGTTTTTCTTAATTTGGGGTATACATTGAAGTTGGGCCTCTATTATGGTGTCTTTAAAAAGGGCCCACGCAACTTGCAGGGATTTCACTTTAGTCACTGTACCTTTTAACTTTTGTCTAACTAACCCCCTCATTTTTGTATAGCTCCCCCTTTTGAAATTAAAGGCCACAGTGTTGGGCAGCTGAGATGTTCTTCCCACCACAGGGATGTTGAATGCTATTGTATTATGGTCACTATTTCCAAGCGGTCCTGCTATAGTTACCTCTTGGACCAGCCCCTGCGCTTCACTGAGGATTAAATCTAGAGTCGCCTCTCCCCATGTGGGTTCCCATACCAGCCTGCTCCATGAAGCAGTCATTTAAAGTATCGAGAAATTTTATCTCCACATTTCGTCCTGAAGTGAAATGTTTCCAGTCAATATGGGGATAATTGAAATCCCCCACTATTATTGGGTTCTTAATTTTGATAGCCTCTCTAATTTCCCTTAGCATCTCATCATCACTATTACTGTCCTGGTCAGGTGGTCGATAATAGATCCCTACTGTTATAGTTTTACTAGAGCATGACATTTCTATCCATAGAGACGCTATGGAACCTGTGGATTCCTTAAGATTTTTACTTCATTTGAATCTACACTTTCTTTAACATATAGTGCCACTCCTTCCCCTGGTGGAGCAGGTATTTGGATTTGCATCTGTCTTTGTGGATTTGCATCTGTCTTTGTAGTGCTTGTATCTCTCTGTAGAGGCCCATCGGGGCAGACTGCTGAGCGTGCAGCGGCGCCCTGAGTAGGGGGCGGAGCTAGGCTGGAGGGGCCTATAAAAGCAGCCGCCCAGCAGGCAGCGGCACAGGAGCCAGCGAGCTGCTGCACAGGAGCCAGCGCGGGAGGAGTTCACATTGGAGGAGCAGGTATTTGGATTTGCATCTGTCTTTGTGTATTTGCATCTTCTTTTTAGTGCTTGTATCTCTCTGTAGAGCCCGTCGGGGCAGACTGCTGAGCGAGCAGCGGCGCCCTGAGTAGGGGGCGGAGCTAGGCTGAGGAGGGGCCTATAAAAGCAGCCGCCCAGCCATGCAGCGGCACAGGAGCCAGCGAGCTGCGGCACAGGAGCCAGCGCGGGAGAGTTCACATTGGAGGAGCAGGTATTTGGATTTGCATCTGTCTTTGTGTATTTGCCATCTTCTTTTTAGTGCTTGTATCTCTCTGTAGAGGCCCGTCCGAAGCAGACTGCTGAGCGGGCAGCGGCCGCACTGAGTTAGGGGGGCGGAGGTAGGCTGAGGAGGGGCCTATAAAAGCGGCCGCCCCAGCCAGGCAGCGGCACAGGAGCCATACAAAACAGGGCAGTTTGCGTGGGAGAGTTCCCTTTGGAGGAGCAGGTATTTGGATTTGCATCTGTCTTTCTGTATTTGCATCTGTCTTTGTAGTGCTTGTATCTCTCTGTAGAGGCCCGAAGCAGACTGCTGAGGCGGGCAGCGGCGCCCTGATTAGGGCGGAGCTAGGCTGAGGAGGGGTCTGTAAAAGCGGCCGCCCAGCCAGGCTGCGGCACAGGAGCGAGCAAACAGCGGCACAGGAGCCAGCGAACAGGGGAGTTTTCGTGGGAGAGTTCCCTTTGGAGGAGCAGTTATTTGGATTTGCATCTGTCTTTGTGTATTTGCATCTGTCTTTGTAGTGCTTGTATCTCTCTGTAGAGGCCCGTCGAAGCAGACTGCTGAGCGGGCAGCGGCGCCCTGATTAGGGGGCGGAGCTAGGCTGAGAAGGGGCCTATAAAAGCGGCCGCCTGGCCAGGCTGCGGCACAGGAGCCAGCAAACAGGGCGGCGAACAGGGGAGTTTGCGTGGGAGTGTTCCAATTGGTGGAGCAGGTATTTGGTTTTGCATCTGTCTTTGTGTATTTGCATCTGTCTTTGTAGGTCTTGTATCTCTCTGTAGAGGCCCCTTGGGGCAGACTGCTGAGCGGAGCGGCGCGCCCTGAGTAGGGGGCGGAGCTAGGCTGGGGAGGGGCCTATAAAAAGCTGTCGCCCAGCCAGGCTGCGGCACAGGAGCCAGCCAAAGGGCGGCGAACAGGGGAGATTGGGTGGCCGAGTTCCCATTGGAGGAGCAGGTATTTGAATTTGCATCTGTCTTTGTGTATTTGCATCTGTCTTTATAGTGCTTATATCTTCCTGTAGAGGCCCGTCGGGGCAGACTGCTGAGCGGATTGCGGCGCCCTGATTAGGGGGCGGAGCGAGGCTGAGGAGGGGCCTATAAAAGCGGCCGCCGAGGAAGGCAGCCGCACAGGAGCCAGCAAACAGGGCATTTTGCGTACAGAGTACCCATTGGAGGAGCAAGTATTTGGATTTGCATCTGTCTTTGTGTATTTGCATCTGTCTTTGTAGTGCTTGTATCTCTCTGTATAGGCCCTTTGGGGCAGACTGCTGAGCGGGAAGCGGCGCCCTGAGTAGGGGGCGGAGCTAGGCTGAGGAGGGGCCTATAAAAGCGGAAGCCCAGCCAGGCAGCGGCACAGTAGCCCGCAAACAGGGTGGTGAACAGAGGAGTTTGCGTGGGAGAGTTCCCATTGGAGGAGCAGGTATTTGGATTTGCATCTGTCTTAGTGTATTTGCATCTGTCGTTGTAGTGCTTGTATCTCTCTGTAGAGGCCCGTCGGGGCAGACTGCTGAGCGGGCAGCGGCGAACTGAGGAGGGGGCGGAGCTAGGCTGAGGAGCTCAATATAAAAGCGGATGCCCAGACAGGCAGCGGCACAGGAGCCAGCGAGCAGCGGCACAAGAGCCAACGAACAGGGAAGTTTGCGTGGGAGAGTTCCCATTGGAGGAGCAGGTATTTGGATTTGCATCTGTCTTTGTGGATTTGCATCTGTCTTTGTAGTGCTTGTATCTCTCTGTAGAGGCCCGTCGGGGCAGGATGCTGAGCGGGCACCGGCGCCCTGAGTAGGGGGCGGAGCTAGGCTGAGGAGGGGCCTATAAAAGCGGCCGCCCAGCCAGGCAGCGGCACAGGAGCCAGCAAACAGGGCAGATTTCGTACAGAGTGCCCATTGGAGGAGCAGGTATTTGGATTTGCATCTTTCTTTGTGTATTTGCATCTGTCTTTCTAGTGCTTGTATCTCTCTGTAGAGGCCCGTTGGGGCAGAATGCTGAGCGGGCAGCAGCGCCCTGAGTAGGGGGCGGAGCTAGGCTGAGGAGGGGCCTATAAAAGCGGCCGCCCAGCCAGGCAGCGGCACAGGAGCCAGCAAACAGGGCAGTTTGCGTGGGAGAGTTCCCATTGGAGGAGCAGGTATTTGGATTTGCATCAGTCTTTGTGTATTTGCATCTCTCTTTGTAGTGCTCGTATCTCTCTGTAGAGGCTCGTTGGGGCAGACTGCTGAGCGGGCAGCCGCGCCCTGAGTAGGGGACGGAGCTAGGCGGAGGAGGAGCCTATAAAAGCGGCCGCCCAGCCAGGCTGCGGCACAGGAGACAGAGAAAAGGGCTGCGAACAGGGGAGTTTGCGTGGGAGAGTTCCCACTGGAGGAGCAGGTATTTGGATTTGCATCTGTCTTTGTGGATTTGCATCTGTCTTTGTAGTGCTTGTATATCTCTGTAGAGGCCCGTCGGGGCATTCTGCTTAGCGGGCAGCGGCGCCCTGAGTAGGGGGCGGAGCTAGGCTGAGGAGGGGCCTATAAAAGCCGCCGCCCAGAGAGGCAGCGGCACAGGAGAAAGAGAACAGGGGAGTTTGCGTGGGAGAGTTCCCATTGGAGGAGCAGGTATTTGGATTTGCATCTCTGTCTTTGTAGTGCTTGTATCTCTCTGTAGAGGCCCGTCGGGGCAGACTGCTGAGTGGGCAGCGGCGCCCTGAGTAGGGGGTGGAGCGAGACTGAGGAGGGGCCTATAAAAGCAGCCACCCAGCCAGGCAGCCGCACAGGAGCCAGCAAACAGGGGAGTTTGTGTGGGGGAGTTCCCATTGGACGAGCAGGTATTTTGATTTGCATCTGTCTTTGTGGATTTGCATCTGTTTTCGTAGTGCTTGTATCTCTCTGTAGAGGCCCGTCTGGGCAGACTGCTGAGCGGACAGCGGCGCCCTGAATAGCAGGCGGAGCTAGGCTGAGGAGGGGCCTATAAAAAGCGGCCGCCCAGACAGGCAGCCGTACAGGAGCCAGCAAACAGGGCGGCGAACAGGGGAGCTTGCGTTGGAGAGTTCCCACTGGAGGAGCAGGTATTTGAATTTGCATCTGTTTTGTGGTTTTGCGTCTGTCTTTGTAGTGCTTGTATCTCTCTGTAGAGGCCCGTCGGGGCAGGATGCTGAGCGGTCACCGGCGCCCTGAGTAGGGGTCGAAGCTAGGCTGAGGAGGGGCCTATAAAAGCGGCTGCCCAGCCAGGCATCGGCACAGCTGCGAGCAGCAGCCCAGGACCCAGCGAACAGGGGAGTTTGTGTGGGAGAGTTCCCATTGGAGGAGCAGGTGTTTGGATTTGCATCTCTGTCTTTGTAGTGCTTGTATCTCTCTGTAGAGGCCTGTCGGCGCAGAGTGCTGAGCGGGCAGCGGCACCCTGAGTAGGCGACGGAGCTAGGCTGAGGTGAGGCCTATAAAAGCGGCCGCTCAGCCAGTCAGTGGCACAGGAGCCAGCGAGCAGCGGCACAGGAGCCAGCGAAAAGGGGAGTTTGCGTGGGAGAGTTCCCACTAGAGGAGAAGGGATTTGCATCTGTCTTTGTGTATTTGCGTGTGTCTTTGTAGTGCTTGTATCTCTCTGTAGAGGCCCGTCCAGGCAGAATGCTGAGCGGGCAGCGGCGCCCTGAGTAGGGGGCGGAGCTAGACTGAGGAGGGGCCTATAAAAGCGGTCGCCCAGCCAGGCAGCGGCACAGAAGCCAGCAAAAAAGGGCGGTGAACTTCGGAGTTTGCGTGGGAGAGTTCCCATTGGAGGAGCAGGTATTTCGATTTGCATCTGTCTTTGTGTATTTGAATGTGTCTTTGTAGTGCTTGTATCTCTCTGTCGACGCCCGACCAGCCAGACTGCTGAGGCGGGCAGGGGCGCCCTGAGTAGGGGGAGGAACTAGGCTGAGGAGGGGCGTATAATAGCGGCCGCCGTGACTGGGTGCGGCACAGGTCCCAGCGAGCTGGGGAGTTTGCGTGGGAGAGTTCCCATTGGAGGAACAGTTATTTCGATTTGAATCTGTCTTTATGGATTTGAATCTGTCTTTGTAGTGTTTGTATTTCTCTGTAGAGGGCCGGTCGGGGCAGTCTGCTGAGGCGGGCAGCGGCGCCCTGAGTAGGGGGTGGAGCTTGGCTGTGGAGAGTCCTATACCAGCGGCGTCCCAGCCTGGCTGCGACACAGGAGCCAGAAAACTGGGCGGTGAACAGGGGAGTTTGCGTGGGACATTTCCCATTGGAGGAGCAGGTATTTGGATTTGCATCTGTCTTTGTGGATTTGCATCTGTCTTTGTAGTGCTTGTATCTCTCTGTAGAGGCCCGTCTGGGCAGACTGCTGAGCGGGCTGCGGCGCCCTGAGTAGGGGGCGGAGCTAGGCTGAGGAGGGGCCTATAAAAGTGACCGCCCAGACAGGCAGCGGCACAGGAGCCAGCGAGCAGCGGCACAGGAGCTAGTGAACAGGGCGGCGAAGATGGGAGTTTGCGTGGGAGAGTTCCCATTGGAAAGAGCAGGTATTTGGATTTGCATCTGTCTTTATGGATTTGCATCTGTCTTTACAGACAGATACATGCACTACAGAGGCAGGTCGGGGCAGACTGCTGAAGGGCAGCGGCGCCCTGAGTAGGGGGCGGAGCAAGGCTGAGGAGGGGCCTTTAAAAGCGGCCGCCCAGCCAGGCAGCGGCACAGGAGCCAGCAAACAGGGCGGCGAACAGGGGAGTTTGCGTGGGAGAGTTCCCATTGGAGGAGCAGGTATTTGGATTTTCATCTGTCTTTATGGATTTGCATCTGTCTTTGTAGTGCTTGTATCTGTCTGTAGAGGCCGGTCGGGGCAGACTGCTGAGCGGGCAGCAACGCCCTGAGTAGAGGGCGGAGCTAGGCTGAGGAGGGGCATATAGAAGCGGCCGCCCAGCCAGGTAGCGGCACAGCTACGAGCAGCGAACAGGGCGGCCAACAGGGGAGTTTGCGTGGGAGAGTTCCCATTGGAGGAGCATCTATTTGGATTGCATCTGTCTTTGTGTATTTGTATCTGTCTTTGTAGTGCTTGTATCTCTCTGTAGAGGCCAGTCGGGGCAGACTGCTGAGCGGGCAGCGGTCCCCTGAGTAGGGTTTTGGTGCTAGGCTGAGGAGGGGCCTATAAAAGCGGCCGCCCAGCCAGGCTGTGGCACCTTAGCCAGCAAACAGGGGAGTTTGCGTGGGAGAGTTCCTATTGGAGGAGCAGGTATTTGGATTGCATCTGTCTTTGTGTATTTGCATCTGTCTTTGTAGTGCTTGTATCTCTCTGTAGAGGCCCGTTCGGGGCAGACTGCTGAGCGGGAAGCGGCGCCCTGAGTAGGGGGCGGAGCTAGGCTGAGGAGAGGCCTATAAAAGCGGCCGCCCAGCCAGTCAGCGGCACAGGAGCCAGCGAGCAGCGGCACAGGAGCCAGCAAACAGGGGAGTTTGCGTGGGAGAGTTCCCATTGGAGGAGCATGTATTTGGATTTGCATCTCTCTTCGTAGATTTGCATCTGTCTTTGTAGTGCTTGTATCTCTCTGTAGAGGCCCGTCGGGGCAGACTGCTGAGCGGGAGGCGGCGCCCTGAGCAGTGGGCGGAGCTAGGCTGAGGAGGGGCCTATAAAAGCGGCAGCCCAGCCAGGCTGCGGCACAGGAGCCAGCGAACAGGGGTGTTTGCGTGGGAGAGTTCCCATTGGACGAGCAGGTATTTGGATTTGCATCTGTCTTTGTGGATTTGATTTTTTTTGTAGTGCTTGTATCTCTCTGTAGAGGCCCGTCGGGGCAGACAACTGAGCGGGCAGCGGCGCCCTGAGTAGGGGGCGGAGATAGGCTGAGGAGGGGCCTATAAAAGCGGCCGCCCAGCCAGGCAACGGCACAGGAGGGAGCGAGCAGCTGCACAGGAGCCAACGAACAGGGGAGTTTGCGTGGGAGAGTTCCCATTGGAGGAGCAGGTATTTGGATTTGCATCTCTCTTTGTGGATTTGCATCTGTCTTTGTAGTGCTTGTATCTCTCTGTAGAGGCCCGTCGGGGCAGACTGCTGAGCAGGAAGCAGAGCCCTGTGTAGGGGGCGGAGCTAGGCTGAGGAGGGGCCTATAAAAGCTGCCGCCCAGCCAGTCAGCGGCACAGGAGCTAGAGAACAGGGCGGCGAACAGGGCAGTTTGCGTGGGAGAGTTCACACTGGAGGAGCAGGTATTTGGATTTGCATCTCTCTTTGTGGATTTGCATCTGTCTTTGTAGTGCTTGTATCTCTCTGTAGAGGCCCGTCGGGGCAGACTGCTGAGCGGGCAGCGGCGCCCTGAGTAGGGGGCAGAGCTAGGCTGAGGAGGGGCCTATAAAAGTGGCCGCCCAGCCAGGCAGCGGCACAGGAGGCAGCAAAAAGGGCGGCGAATAGGGGAGTTTGCGTGGGAGAGTTCCCATTGGAGGAGCAGATATTTGGATTTGCATCTGTCTTTGTGGATTTGCATCTGTCTTTGTAGTGCTTGTATCTCTCTGTAGAGGCCCGTCGGGGCAGACTGCTGAGCGGGCAGCGGCGCCCTGAGTAGGGGGCAGAGCTAGGCTGAGGAGGGGCCTATAAAAGTGGCCGCCCAGCCTGGCAGCGGCACAGGAGGCAGCAAACAGGGTGGCGAATAGGGGAGTTTGCGTGGGAGAGTTCCCATTGGAGGAGCAGGTATTTGGATTTGCATCTGTCTTTGTGGATTTGCATCTGTCTATATAGTGCTTGTATCTCTCTGTAGAGGCCCGTCGGGGCAGACTGCTGAGCGTGCAGCGGCTCCCTGAGAAGGGGGCGGAGCTAGGCTGAGGAGGGGATTATAAAAGCGGCCGCCCAGCAAGGCATAGGCACAGCTGGGAGCAGCGAACAGGGCGGTGAACAGGGGAGTTTGCATGGGAGAGTTCCCATTGGATGAGCAGGTATTTGGAATTGCATCTGTCTTTGTGTATTTGCATATGTATTTGTAGTGCTTGTATGTCTCTGTAGAGGGCCCGTCGGGGCAGACTGCTGAGCGGGCAGCGGCGTCCTGAGTTGGGGGCGGAGCTACGCTGAGGAGGGGCCTATAAAAGCAGCCGCCCAGCCAGGCAGTGGCACAGGAGCCAGCGAACAGGGGAGTTTGCGTGGGAGAGTTCCCATTGGAGGAGCAGATATGTGGCTTTGCATCTGTTTTTGTAGTGTTTGTATTTCTCTGTAGAGGCCCGTCGGGGCAGACTGCTGAGGGGGCAGCGGTGCCCTGAGTAGGGGGCGGAGCTAGGCTGACGAGGAGCCTATAAAAGTGGCCGCCCAGCCAGGGAGCAGCACAGGAGCCGGCGAACAGGTGAGTATGCGTGGGAAAGTTCCCATTGGAGTAGCAGGTATTTGGATTTGCATCTGTCTTTGTGTATTTGCATCTGTCTTTGTAGTGCGTGTATCTCTCTGTAGAGGCCCGTCGGGGCAGACTGCTGAGCAGGCAGCGGCGCCCTGAGTAGGGGCGGAGCTAGGCTGAGGAGGGGCCTATAAAAGCGGCCCCCCAGCCAGGCAGCGGCACAGGAGCCAGCAAACAGGGCGGCGAACAGGGGAGTTTTCGTGGGAGAGTTCCCATTGGAGGAGCAGGTATTTGGATTTGCATCTGTCTTTGTGGATTTGCATCTTTCTTTGTAGTGCTTGTATCTCTCTTTAGAGGACCCTCGGGGCGGACTGCTGAGCGGGCAGCGGCGCCCTGAGTAGGGGGCGGAGCTAGGCTGAGGAGGGGCCTATAAAAGCGGCCGCCCAGCCAGGCAGCGGCACAGCTCTGAACAGGGGGGCGAACAGGGGAGTTTGCGTGGGAGAGTTCCCATTGGAGGAGCAAGTATTTGGATTTGCATCTCTCTTTGTGTATTTGCATGTTTCTTTGTAGTGCATGTATCTCTCTGTAGAGGCCCGTCGGGGCAGACTGCTGAGCGGGCAGCGGCGCCCTGAGTAGGCGACGGAGCTAGTCTGAGGAGGGGCCTAGAAAAAGCGGCCGCCCAGACAGGCAGCGGCACAGGAGCCAGCAAACAGGGCGGCAAACATTCGAGTTTGCGTGGGAGAGTTCCCATTGGAGGAGCAGGTATTGGATTTGCATCTGTCTTTGTGTATTTGCATCTGTCTTTGTAGTGCTTGTATCTCTCTGTAGAGGCCCGTCGGGGCAGACTGCTGAGCGGGCAGCGGCGCCCTGAGTAGGGGGCGGAGCTAGGCTGAGGAGGGGCCTATAAAAGCGGCCGCCCAGCCAGGCAGCGGCCACAGGAGCCAGCGAGCCGCGGCACAGGAGCCAGCGAACAGAGGCGTTTGCGTGGGAGGGTTCCCATTGGAGGAGCAGGTATTTGGATTTGCATCTGTCTTTGTAGTGCTTGTATCTCTCTGTAGACGCCCGTCGGGGCAGACTGCTGAGCGGGCAGCGGCGCCCTGAGTATGGGGCGGAGCTAGGCTGAGGAGGGGCCTATAAAATGGCCGTCCAGCCAGGCAGCGGCACAGGAGCCAGCAAACAGAGCGGCGAAGTTTGCGTGGGAGAGTTCCCATTGGAGGAGCAGGTATTTGGATTTGCATCTGTCTTTGTGTATTTGCTTGTGTCTTTGTAGTCCTTGTATCTCTCTGTAGAGGACCCTCGGGGCAGACTGCTGAGCGGGCAGCGGCGCCCTGAGTAGGGGGCGGAGCTAGGCTGAGGAGGGGCCTATAGAAGTGGCCGCCCAGGCAGGCAGCGGCACAGGAGCCACCATACAGGGAGGCGAACAGGGGAGTTTGCGTGGGAGAGTTCCCATTGGAGGAGCAGATTTTGGATTTGCATCTGTCTTTGTGGATTTGCATCTGTCTTTGTAGTGCTTGTATCTCTCTTTAGAGGACCCTCGGGGCAGACTGCTGAGCGGCAGCGGCGCCCTGAGTAGGGGGCGGAGCTAGGCTGAGGAGGGGCCTATAAAAGCGGCCGCCCAGCAAGGCAGCGGCACAGGAGCCAGCGGACAGGGGAGTTGTCGTGGGAGAGTTCCTATTGGTGGAGAACATAAGAACATAAGAAAGGCCGTACCGGGTCAGACCAAAGGTCCATCTAGCCCAGTATCTGTTTACCGACAGTGGCCAATGCCAGGTGCCCCTGAGGGAGTGAACCTAACAGGCAATGATCAAGTGATCTCTCTCCTGCCATCCATCTCCATCCTCTGACGAACAGAGGCTAGGGACACCATTCTTACCCATCCTGGCTAATAGCCATTTATGGACTTAGCCACCATGAATGTATCCAGTCCCCTTTAAAAATTGTTATAGTCCTAGCCTTCACAACCTCCTCAGCTAAGGAGTTCCACAAGTTGACTGTGTGCTGTGTGAAGAAGAACTTCCTTTTATTAGTTTTAAACCTGCTGCCTATTAATTTCATTTGGTGACCCCTAGTTCTTGTATTATGGGAATAAGTAAATAACTTTTCCTTATCCACTTTCTCAACATCACTCATGATTTTATATACCTCTATCATGTCCCCCCTTAGTCTCCTCTTTTCCAAACTGAAGAGTCCTAGCCTCTTTAATCTTTCCTCATATGGGACCCTCTCTAAGCCCCTAATCATTTTAGTTGCTCTTTTCTGAACCTTTTCTAGTGCTAGAATATCTTTTTTGAGGTGAGGAGACCACATCTGTACACAGTATTCGAGATGTGGGCGTACCATGGATTTATATAAGGGCAATAATATATTCTCAGTCTTATTCTCTATCCCCTTTTTAATGATTCCTAACATCCTGTTTGCTTTTTTGACTGCCTCGGCACACTGCGTGGACATCTTCAGAGAACTATCCACGATAACTCCAAGATCTTTTTCCTGACTCGTTGTAGCTAAATTAGCCCCATCATGTTGTATGTATAGTTGGGGTTATTTTTTCCAATGTGCATTACTTTACATTTATCCACATTAAATTTCATTTGCCATTTTGTTGCCCAATCACTTAGTTTTGTGAGATCTTTTTGAAGTTCTTCACAATCTGCTTTGGTCTTAACTATCTTGAGTAGTTTAGTGTCATCTGCAAACTTTGCCACCTCACTGTTTACCCCTTTCTCCAGATCATTTATGAATAAATTGAATAGGATTGGTCCTAGGACTGACCCTTGGGGAACACCACTAGTTACCCCTCTCCAGTCTGAGAATTTACCATTAATTCCTACCCTTTGTTCCCTGTCCTTTAACCAGTTCTCAATCCATGAAAGGACCTTTCCTTTTATCCCATGACAGCTTAATTTACGTAAGAGCCTTTGGTGAGGGACCTTGTCAAAGGCTTTCTGGAAATCTAAGTACACTATGTCCACCGGATCCCCCTTGTCCACATGTTTGTTGACCCCTTCAAAGAACTCTAATAGATTAGTAAGACACAATTTCCCTTTACAGAAACCATGTTGACTATTGCTCAAGAGTTTATGTTTTTCTATGTGTCTGACAATTTTATTTTTTACTATTGTTTCAACTAATTTGCCCGGTACCGAAGTTAGACTTACCAGTCTGTAATTTCCGGGATCACCTCTAGAGCCCTTTTTAAATATTGGTGTTACATTAGCTAACTTCCAGTCATTGGGTACCGAAGCCGATTTAAAGGACAGGTTACAAACCTTGGTTAATAGTTCCGCAACTTCACATTTGAGTTCTTTCAGAACTCTTGGGTGAATGCCATCTGGTCCCGGTGACTTGTTAATGTTGAGTTTACCAATTAATTCCAAAACCTCCTCTAGTGATACTTCAATCTGTGACAGTTCCTCAGATTTGTCACCTACAAAAGCCAGCTCAGGTTTGGGAATCTCCCTAACATTCTCAGCCATGAAGACTGAAGCAAAGAATCCATTTAGTTTCTCCGCAATGACTTTATCATCTTTAAGCATTCCTTTTGTATTTCGATCATCAAGGGGCCCCACTGGTTGTTTAGCAGGCTTCCTGCTTCTGATGTACTTAAAAACATTTTGTTATTACCTTTGGAGTTTTTGGCTAGCCGTTCTTCAAACTCCTCTTTGGCTTTTCTTATTACACTCTTGCACTTAAGTTGGCAGTGTTTGTGCTCCTTTCTATTTGCCTCACTGGGGTTTGTCTTCCACTTTTTAAAGGAAGACTTTTTATCTCTCACTGCTTCTTTTACATGGTTGTTAAGCCACGGTGGCTCTTTTTTAGTTCTTTTACTGTTTTTCTTAATTTGGGGTATACATTGAAGTTGGGCCTCTATTATGGTGTCTTTAAAAAGGGCCCACGCAACTTGCAGGGATTTCACTTTAGTCACTGTACCTTTTAACTTTTGTCTAACTAACCCCCTCATTTTTGTATAGCTCCCCCTTTTGAAATTAAAGGCCACAGTGTTGGGCAGCTGAGATGTTCTTCCCACCACAGGGATGTTGAATGCTATTGTATTATGGTCACTATTTCCAAGCGGTCCTGCTATAGTTACCTCTTGGACCAGCCCCTGCGCTTCACTGAGGATTAAATCTAGAGTCGCCTCTCCCCATGTGGGTTCCCATACCAGCTGCTCCATGAAGCAGTCATTTAAAGTATCGAGAAATTTTATCTCCACATTTCGTCCTGAAGTGAAATGTTTCCAGTCAATATGGGGATAATTGAAATCCCCCACTATTATTGGGTTCTTAATTTTGATAGCCTCTCTAATTTCCCTTAGCATCTCATCATCACTATTACTGTCCTGGTCAGGTGGTCGATAATAGATCCCTACTGTTATAGTTTTACTAGAGCATGACATTTCTATCCATAGAGACGCTATGGAACCTGTGGATTCCCTTAAGATTTTTACTTCATTTGAATCTACACTTTCTTTAACATATAGTGCCACTCCTTCCCCTGGTGGAGCAGGTATTTGGATTTGCATCTGTCTTTGTGGATTTGCATCTGTCTTTGTAGTGCTTGTATCTCTCTGTAGAGGCCCATCGGGGCAGACTGCTGAGCGTGCAGCGGCGCCCTGAGTAGGGGGCGGAGCTAGGCTGAGGAGGGGCCTATAAAAGCAGCCGCCCAGCCAGGCAGCGGCACAGGAGCCAGCGAGCTGCTGCACAGGAGCCAGCGCGGGAGAGTTCACATTGGAGGAGCAGGTATTTGGATTTGCATCTGTCTTTGTGTATTTGCATCTTCTTTTTAGTGCTTGTATCTCTCTGTAGAGGCCCGTCGGGGCAGACTGCTGAGCGAGCAGCGGCGCCCTGAGTAGGGGGCGGAGCTAGGCTGAGGAGGGGCCTATAAAAGCAGCCGCCCAGCCAGGCAGCGGCACAGGAGCCAGCGAGCTGCTGCACAGGAGCCAGCGCGGGAGAGTTCACATTGGAGGAGCAGGTATTTGGATTTGCATCTGTCTTTGTGTATTTGCATCTTCTTTTTAGTGCTTGTATCTCTCTGTAGAGGCCCGTCGAAGCAGACTGCTGAGCGGGCAGCGGCGCACTGAGTAGGGGGCGGAGGTAGGCTGAGGAGGGGCCTATAAAAGCGGCCGCCCAGCCAGGCAGCGGCACAGGAGCCAACAAACAGGGCAGTTTGCGTGGGAGAGTTCCCATTGGAGGAGCAGGTATTTGGATTTGCATCAGTCTTTGTGTATTTGCATCTGTCTTATAGTGCTTATATCTCCCTGTAGAGGCCCATCGGGGCAGACTGCTGAGCGGGTTGCGGCGCCCTGAGTATGGGGCGGAGCTAGGCTGAGGAGGGGCCTATAAAAGCGGCCGCCCAGCCAGGCTGCGGCACAGGAGCCAGCAAACAGCGGCACAGGAGCCAGCGAACAGGGGAGTTTGCGTGGGAGAGTTCCCTTTGGAGGAGCAGGTATTTGGATTTGCATCTGTCTTTCTGTATTTGCATCTGTCTTTGTAGTGCTTGTATCTCTCTGTAGAGGCCCGTCGAAGCAGACTGCTGAGCGGGCAGCGGCGCCCTGATTAGGGGGCGGAGCTAGGCTGAGGAGGGGCCTATCAAAGCGGCCGCCTGGCCAGGCAGCGGCACAGGAGCCAGCAAACAGGGCGGCGAACAGGGGAGTTTGCGTGGGAGTGTTCCAATTGGAGGAGCAGGTATTTGGATTTGCATCTGTCTTTGTGTATTTGCATCTGTCTTTGTAGGTCTTGTATCTCTCTGTAGAGGCCCCTTGGGGCAGACTGCTGAGCGGGCAGCCGCGCCCTGAGTAGGGGGCGGAGCTAGGCTGGGGAGGGGCCTATAAAAGCTGTCGCCCAGCCAGGCTGCGGCACAGGAGCCAGCCAAAAGGGCGGCGAACAGGGGAGATTGGGTGGCCGAGTTCCCATTGGAGGAGCAGGTATTTGAATTTGCATCTGTCTTTGTGTATTTGCATCTGTCTTATAGTGCTTATATCTTCCTGTAGAGGCCCGTCGGGGCAGACTGCTGAGCGGATTGCGGCGCCCTGATTAGGGGGCGGAGCGAGGCTGAGGAGGGGCCTATAAAAGCGGCCGCCGAGGAAGGCAGCCGCACAGGAGCCAGCAAACAGGGCATTTTGCGTACAGAGTACCCATTGGAGGAGCAAGTATTTGGATTTGCATCTGTCTTTGTGTATTTGCATCTGTCTTTGTAGTGCTTGTATCTCTCTGTATAGGCCCTTTGGGGCAGACTGCTGAGCGGGAAGCGGCGCCCTGAGTAGGGGGCGGAGCTAGGCTGAGGAGGGGCCTATAAAAGCGGCCGCCCAGCCAGGCAGCGGCACAGGAGCCAGCAAACAGGGTGGTGAACAGAGGAGTTTGCGTGGGAGAGTTCCCATTGGAGGAGCAGGTATTTGGATTTGCATCTGTCTTAGTGTATTTGCATCTGTCGTTGTAGTGCTTGTATCTCTCTGTAGAGGCCCGTCGGGGCAGACTGCTGAGCGGGCAGCGGCGAACTGAGGAGGGGGCGGAGCTAGGCTGAGGAGCTCAATATAAAAGCGGATGCCCAGACAGGCAGCGGCACAGGAGCCAGCGAGCAGCGGCACAAGAGCCAACGAACAGGGAAGTTTGCGTGGGAGAGTTCCCATTGGAGGAGCAGGTATTTGGATTTGCATCTGTCTTTGTGGATTTGCATCTGTCTTTGTAGTGCTTGTATCTCTCTGTAGAGGCCCGTCGGGGCAGGATGCTGAGCGGGCACCGGCGCCCTGAGTAGGGGGCGGAGCTAGGCTGAGGAGGGGCCTATAAAAGCGGCCGCCCAGCCAGGCAGCGGCACAGGAGCCAGCAAACAGGGCAGATTTCGTACAGAGTGCCCATTGGAGGAGCAGGTATTTGGATTTGCATCTTTCTTTGTGTATTTGCATCTGTCTTTCTAGTGCTTGTATCTCTCTGTAGAGGCCCGTTGGGGCAGAATGCTGAGCGGGCAGCAGCGCCCTGAGTAGGGGGCGGAGCTAGGCTGAGGAGGGGCCTATAAAAGCGGCCGCCCAGCCAGGCAGCGGCACAGGAGCCAGCAAACAGGGCAGTTTGCGTGGGAGAGTTCCCATTGGAGGAGCAGGTATTTGGATTTGCATCAGTCTTTGTGTATTTGCATCTCTCTTTGTAGTGCTCGTATCTCTCTGTAGAGGCTCGTTGGGGCAGACTGCTGAGCGGGCAGCCGCGCCCTGAGTAGGGGACGGAGCTAGGCGGAGGAGGAGCCTATAAAAGCGGCCGCCCAGCCAGGCTGCGGCACAGGAGACAGAGAAAAGGGCTGCGAACAGGGGAGTTTGCGTGGGAGAGTTCCCACTGGAGGAGCAGGTATTTGGATTTGCATCTGTCTTTGTGGATTTGCATCTGTCTTTGTAGTGCTTGTATATCTCTGTAGAGGCCCGTCGGGGCATTCTGCTTAGCGGGCAGCGGCGCCCTGAGTAGGGGGCGGAGCTAGGCTGAGGAGGGGCCTATAAAAGCCGCCGCCCAGAGAGGCAGCGGCACAGGAGAAAGAGAACAGGGGAGTTTGCGTGGGAGAGTTCCCATTGGAGGAGCAGGTATTTGGATTTGCATCTCTGTCTTTGTAGTGCTTGTATCTCTCTGTAGAGGCCCGTCGGGGCAGACTGCTGAGTGGGCAGCGGCGCCCTGAGTAGGGGGTGGAGCGAGACTGAGGAGGGGCCTATAAAAGCAGCCACCCAGCCAGGCAGCCGCACAGGAGCCAGCAAACAGGGGAGTTTGTGTGGGGGAGTTCCCATTGGACGAGCAGGTATTTTGATTTGCATCTGTCTTTGTGGATTTGCATCTGTTTTCGTAGTGCTTGTATCTCTCTGTAGAGGCCCGTCTGGGCAGACTGCTGAGCGGACAGCGGCGCCCTGAATAGCAGGCGGAGCTAGGCTGAGGAGGGGCCTATAAAAGCGGCCGCCCAGACAGGCAGCCGTACAGGAGCCAGCAAACAGGGCGGCGAACAGGGGAGCTTGCGTTGGAGAGTTCCCACTGGAGGAGCAGGTATTTGAATTTGCATCTGTTTTGTGGTTTTGCGTCTGTCTTTGTAGTGCTTGTATCTCTCTGTAGAGGCCCGTCGGGGCAGGATGCTGAGCGGTCACCGGCGCCCTGAGTAGGGGTCGAAGCTAGGCTGAGGAGGGGCCTATAAAAGCGGCTGCCCAGCCAGGCATCGGCACAGCTGCGAGCAGCAGCCCAGGACCCAGCGAACAGGGGAGTTTGTGTGGGAGAGTTCCCATTGGAGGAGCAGGTGTTTGGATTTGCATCTCTGTCTTTGTAGTGCTTGTATCTCTCTGTAGAGGCCTGTCGGCGCAGAGTGCTGAGCGGGCAGCGGCACCCTGAGTAGGCGACGGAGCTAGGCTGAGGTGAGGCCTATAAAAGCGGCCGCTCAGCCAGTCAGTGGCACAGGAGCCAGCGAGCAGCGGCACAGGAGCCAGCGAAAAGGGGAGTTTGCGTGGGAGAGTTCCCACTAGAGGAGAAGGGATTTGCATCTGTCTTTGTGTATTTGCGTGTGTCTTTGTAGTGCTTGTATCTCTCTGTAGAGGCCCGTCCAGGCAGAATGCTGAGCGGGCAGCGGCGCCCTGAGTAGGGGGCGGAGCTAGACTGAGGAGGGGCCTATAAAAGCGGTCGCCCAGCCAGGCAGCGGCACAGAAGCCAGCAAAAAGGGCGGTGAACTTCGGAGTTTGCGTGGGAGAGTTCCCATTGGAGGAGCAGGTATTTGGATTTGCATCTGTCTTTGTTTATTTGCATGTGTCTTTGTAGTGCTTGTATCTCTCTGTAGAGGCCCGTCCAGGCAGACTGCTGAGCGGGCAGTGGCGCCCTGAGTAGGGGGCGGAACTAGGCTGAGGAGGGGCGTATAAAAGCGGCCGCCCAGACAGGGAGCGGCACAGGACCCAGCGAGCAGGGGAGTTTGCGTGGGAGAGTTCCCATTGGAGGAACAGTTATTTCGATTTGAATCTGTCTTTATGGATTTGAATCTGTCTTTGTAGTGTTTGTATTTCTCTGTAGAGGCCGGTCGGGGCAGTCTGCTGAGCGGGCAGCGGCGCCCTGAGTAGGGGGTGGAGCTTGGCTGAGGAGAGGCCTATAAAAGCGGCTGCCCAGCCAGGCAGCGACACAGGAGCCAGAAAACTGGGCGGTGAACAGGGGAGTTTGCGTGGGACATTTCCCATTGGAGGAGCAGGTATTTGGATTTGCATCTGTCTTTGTGGATTTGCATCTGTCTTTGTAGTGCTTGTATCTCTCTGTAGAGGCCCGTCTGGGCAGACTGCTGAGCGGGCTGCGGCGCCCTGAGTAGGGGGCGGAGCTAGGCTGAGGAGGGGCCTATAAAAGTGACCGCCCAGACAGGCAGCGGCACAGGAGCCAGCGAGCAGCGGCACAGGAGCTAGTGAACAGGGCGGCGAAGATGGGAGTTTGCGTGGGAGAGTTCCCATTGGAAGAGCAGGTATTTGGATTTGCATCTGTCTTTATGGATTTGCATCTGTCTTTACAGACAGATACATGCACTACAGAGGCAGGTCGGGGCAGACTGCTGAACGGGCAGCGGCGCCCTGAGTAGGGGGCGGAGCAAGGCTGAGGAGGGGCCTATAAAAGCGGCCGCCCAGCCAGGCAGCGGCACAGGAGCCAGCAAACAGGGCGGCGAACAGGGGAGTTTGCGTGGGAGAGTTCCCATTGGAGGAGCAGGTATTTGGATTTTCATCTGTCTTTATGGATTTGCATCTGTCTTTGTAGTGCTTGTATCTGTCTGTAGAGGCCGGTCGGGGCAGACTGCTGAGCGGGCAGCAACGCCCTGAGTAGAGGGTGGAGCTAGGCTGAGGAGGGGCATATAGAAGCGGCCGCCCAGCCAGGTAGCGGCACAGCTACGAGCAGCGAACAGGGCGGCCAACAGGGGAGTTTGCGTGGGAGAGTTCCCATTGGAGGAGCATCTATTTGGATTGCATCTGTCTTTGTGTATTTGTATCTGTCTTTGTAGTGCTTGTATCTCTCTGTAGAGGCCAGTCGGGGCAGACTGCTGAGCGGGCAGCGGTCCCCTGAGTAGGGTTTTGGTGCTAGGCTGAGGAGGGGCCTATAAAAGCGGCCGCCCAGCCAGGCTGTGGCACCTTAGCCAGCAAACAGGGGAGTTTGCGTGGGAGAGTTCCTATTGGAGGAGCAGGTATTTGGATTGCATCTGTCTTTGTGTATTTGCATCTGTCTTTGTAGTGCTTGTATCTCTCTGTAGAGGCCCGTTCGGGGCAGACTGCTGAGCGGGAAGCGGCGCCCTGAGTAGGGGGCGGAGCTAGGCTGAGGAGAGGCCTATAAAAGCGGCCGCCCAGCCAGTCAGCGGCACAGGAGCCAGCGAGCAGCGGCACAGGAGCCAGCAAACAGGGGAGTTTGCGTGGGAGAGTTCCCATTGGAGGAGCATGTATTTGGATTTGCATCTCTCTTCGTAGATTTGCATCTGTCTTTGTAGTGCTTGTATCTCTCTGTAGAGGCCCGTCGGGGCAGACTGCTGAGCGGGAGGCGGCGCCCTGAGCAGTGGGCGGAGCTAGGCTGAGGAGGGGCCTATAAAAGCGGCAGCCCAGCCAGGCTGCGGCACAGGAGCCAGCGAACAGGGGTGTTTGCGTGGGAGAGTTCCCATTGGACGAGCAGGTATTTGGATTTGCATCTGTCTTTGTGGATTTGATTTTTTTTGTAGTGCTTGTATCTCTCTGTAGAGGCCCGTCGGGGCAGACAACTGAGCGGGCAGCGGCGCCCTGAGTAGGGGGCGGAGATAGGCTGAGGAGGGGCCTATAAAAGCGGCCGCCCAGCCAGGCAACGGCACAGGAGGGAGCGAGCAGCTGCACAGGAGCCAACGAACAGGGGAGTTTGCGTGGGAGAGTTCCCATTGGAGGAGCAGGTATTTGGATTTGCATCTCTCTTTGTGGATTTGCATCTGTCTTTGTAGTGCTTGTATCTCTCTGTAGAGGCCCGTCGGGGCAGACTGCTGAGCAGGAAGCAGAGCCCTGTGTAGGGGGCGGAGCTAGGCTGAGGAGGGGCCTATAAAAGCTGCCGCCCAGCCAGTCAGCGGCACAGGAGCTAGAGAACAGGGCGGCGAACAGGGCAGTTTGCGTGGGAGAGTTCACACTGGAGGAGCAGGTATTTGGATTTGCATCTCTCTTTGTGGATTTGCATCTGTCTTTGTAGTGCTTGTATCTCTCTGTAGAGGCCCGTCGGGGCAGACTGCTGAGCGGGCAGCGGCGCCCTGAGTAGGGGGCAGAGCTAGGCTGAGGAGGGCCTATAAAAGTGGCCGCCCAGCCAGGCAGCGGCACAGGAGGCAGCAAAAAGGGCGGCGAATAGGGGAGTTTGCGTGGGAGAGTTCCCATTGGAGGAGCAGATATTTGGATTTGCATCTGTCTTTGTGGATTTGCATCTGTCTTTGTAGTGCTTGTATCTCTCTGTAGAGGCCCGTCGGGGCAGACTGCTGAGCGGGCAGCGGCGCCCTGAGTAGGGGGCAGAGCTAGGCTGAGGAGGGGCCTATAAAAGTGGCCGCCCAGCCTGGCAGCGGCACAGGAGGCAGCAAACAGGGTGGCGAATAGGGGAGTTTGCGTGGGAGAGTTCCCATTGGAGGAGCAGGTATTTGGATTTGCATCTGTCTTTGTGGATTTGCATCTGTCTATATAGTGCTTGTATCTCTCTGTAGAGGCCCGTCGGGGCAGACTGCTGAGCGTGCAGCGGCTCCCTGAGAAGGGGGCGGAGCTAGGCTGAGGAGGGGATTATAAAAGCGGCCGCCCAGCAAGGCATAGGCACAGCTGGGAGCAGCGAACAGGGCGGTGAACAGGGAGTTTGCATGGGAGAGTTCCCATTGGATGAGCAGGTATTTGGAATTGCATCTGTCTTTGTGTATTTGCATATGTATTTGTAGTGCTTGTATGTCTCTGTAGAGGGCCCGTCGGGGCAGACTGCTGAGCGGGCAGCGGCGTCCTGAGTTGGGGGCGGAGCTACGCTGAGGAGGGGCCTATAAAAGCAGCCGCCCAGCCAGGCAGTGGCACAGGAGCCAGCGAACAGAGGAGTTTGCGTGGGAGAGTTCCCATTGGAGGAGCAGATATGTGGCTTTGCATCTGTTTTTGTAGTGTTTGTATTTCTCTGTAGAGGCCCATCGGGGCAGACTGCTGAGGGGGCAGCGGTGCCCTGAGTAGGGGGCGGAGCTAGGCTGACGAGGAGCCTATAAAAGTGGCCGCCCAGCCAGGGAGCAGCACAGGAGCCGGCGAACAGGTGAGTATGCGTGGGAAAGTTCCCATTGGAGTAGCAGGTATTTGGATTTGCATCTGTCTTTGTGTATTTGCATCTGTCTTTGTAGTGCGTGTATCTCTCTGTAGAGGCCCGTCGGGGCAGACTGCTGAGCAGGCAGCGGCGCCCTGAGTAGGGGCGGAGCTAGGCTGAGGAGGGGCCTATAAAAGCGGCCCCCCAGCCAGGCAGCGGCACAGGAGCCAGCAAACAGGGCGGCGAACAGGGGAGTTTTCGTGGGAGAGTTCCCATTGGAGGAGCAGGTATTTGGATTTGCATCTGTCTTTGTGGATTTGCATCTTTCTTTGTAGTGCTTGTATCTCTCTTTAGAGGACCCTCGGGGCGGACTGCTGAGCGGGCAGCGGCGCCCTGAGTAGGGGCGGAGCTAGGCTGAGGAGGGGCCTATAAAAGCGGCCCGCCCAGCCAGGCAGCGGCACAGCTCTGAACAGGGGGCGAACAGGGGGAGTTTGCGTGGGAGAGTTCCCATTGGAGGAGCAGGTATTTGGATTTGCATCTCTCTTTGTGTATTTGCATGTTTCTTTGTAGTGCATGTATCTCTCTGTAGAGGCCCGTCGGGGCAGACTGCTGAGCGGGCAGCGGCGCCCTGAGTAGGCGACGGAGCTAGTCTGAGGAGGGGCCTAGAAAAAGCGGCCGCCCAGACAGGCAGCGGCACAGGAGCCAGCAAACAGGGCGGCAAACATTCGAGTTTGCGTGGGAGAGTTCCCATTGGAGGAGCAGGTATTGGATTTGCATCTACTTTGTGTATTTGCATCTGTCTTTGTAGTTCTTGTATCTCTCTGTAGAGGCCCGTCGGGGCAGACTGCTGAGCGGGCAGCGGCGCCCTGAGTAGGGGGCGGAGCTAGGCTGAGGAGGGGCCTATAAAAGCGGCCGCCCAGCCAGGCAGCGGCACAGGAGCCAGCGAGCAGCGGCACAGGAGCCAGCGAACAGAGGCGTTTGCGTGGGAGAGTTCCCATTGGAGGAGCAGGTATTTGGATTTGCATCTGTCTTTGTAGTGCTTGTATCTCTCTGTAGACGCCCGTCGGGGCAGACTGCTGAGCGGGCAGCGGCGCCCTGAGTATGGGGCGGAGCTAGGCTGAGGAGGGGCCTATAAAATGGCCGTCCAGCCAGGCAGCGGCACAGGAGCCAGCAAACAGAGCGGCGAAGTTTGCGTGGGAGAGTTCCCATTGGAGGAGCAGGTATTTGGATTTGCATCTGTCTTTGTGTATTTGCTTGTGTCTTTGTAGTCCTTGTATCTCTCTGTAGAGGACCCTCGGGGCAGACTGCTGAGCGGGCAGCGGCGCCCTGAGTAGGGGGCGGAGCTAGGCTGAGGAGGGGCCTATAGAAGTGGCCGCCCAGGCAGGCAGCGGCACAGGAGCCACCATACAGGGAGGCGAACAGGGGAGTTTGCGTGGGAGAGTTCCCATTGGAGGAGCAGATGTTTGGATTTGCATCTGTCTTTGTGGATTTGCATCTGTCTTTGTAGTGCTTGTATCTCTCTTTAGAGGACCCTCGGGGCAGACTGCTGAGCGGGCAGCGGCGCCCTGAGTAGGGGGCGGAGCTAGGCTGAGGAGGGGCCTATAAAAGCGGCCGCCCAGCAAGGCAGCGGCACAGGAGCCAGCGGACAGGGGAGTTGTCGTGGGAGAGTTCCTATTGGTGGAGAACATAAGAACATAAGAAAGGCCGTACCGGGTCAGACCAAAGGTCCATCTAGCCCAGTATCTGTTTACCGACAGTGGCCAATGCCAGGTGCCCCTGAGGGAGTGAACCTAACAGGCAATGATCAAGTGATCTCTCTCCTGCCATCCATCTCCATCCTCTGACGAACAGAGGCTAGGGACACCATTCTTACCCATCCTGGCTAATAGCCATTTATGGACTTAGCCACCATGAATGTATCCAGTCCCCTTTAAAAATTGTTATAGTCCTAGCCTTCACAACCTCCTCAGCTAAGGAGTTCCACAAGTTGACTGTGTGCTGTGTGAAGAAGAACTTCCTTTTATTAGTTTTAAACCTGCTGCCTATTAATTTCATTTGGTGACCCCTAGTTCTTGTATTATGGGAATAAGTAAATAACTTTTCCTTATCCACTTTCTCAACATCACTCATGATTTTATATACCTCTATCATGTCCCCCCTTAGTCTCCTCTTTTCCAAACTGAAGAGTCCTAGCCTCTTTAATCTTTCCTCATATGGGACCCTCTCTAAGCCCCTAATCATTTTAGTTGCTCTTTTCTGAACCTTTTCTAGTGCTAGAATATCTTTTTTGAGGTGAGGAGACCACATCTGTACACAGTATTCGAGATGTGGGCGTACCATGGATTTATATAAGGGCAATAATATATTCTCAGTCTTATTCTCTATCCCCTTTTTAATGATTCCTAACATCCTGTTTGCTTTTTTGACTGCCTCGGCACACTGCGTGGACATCTTCAGAGAACTATCCACGATAACTCCAAGATCTTTTTCCTGACTCGTTGTAGCTAAATTAGCCCCATCATGTTGTATGTATAGTTGGGGTTATTTTTTCCAATGTGCATTACTTTACATTTATCCACATTAAATTTCATTTGCCATTTTGTTGCCCAATCACTTAGTTTTGTGAGATCTTTTTGAAGTTCTTCACAATCTGCTTTGGTCTTAACTATCTTGAGTAGTTTAGTGTCATCTGCAAACTTTGCCACCTCACTGTTTACCCCTTTCTCCAGATCATTTATGAATAAATTGAATAGGATTGGTCCTAGGACTGACCCTTGGGGAACACCACTAGTTACCCCTCTCCAGTCTGAGAATTTACCATTAATTCCTACCCTTTGTTCCCTGTCCTTTAACCAGTTCTCAATCCATGAAAGGACCTTTCCTTTTATCCCATGACAGCTTAATTTACGTAAGAGCCTTTGGTGAGGGACCTTGTCAAAGGCTTTCTGGAAATCTAAGTACACTATGTCCACCGGATCCCCCTTGTCCACATGTTTGTTGACCCCTTCAAAGAACTCTAATAGATTAGTAAGACACAATTTCCCTTTACAGAAACCATGTTGACTATTGCTCAAGAGTTTATGTTTTTCTATGTGTCTGACAATTTTATTTTTTACTATTGTTTCAACTAATTTGCCCGGTACCGAAGTTAGACTTACCAGTCTGTAATTTCCGGGATCACCTCTAGAGCCCTTTTTAAATATTGGTGTTACATTAGCTAACTTCCAGTCATTGGGTACCGAAGCCGATTTAAAGGACAGGTTACAAACCTTGGTTAATAGTTCCGCAACTTCACATTTGAGTTCTTTCAGAACTCTTGGGTGAATGCCATCTGGTCCCGGTGACTTGTTAATGTTGAGTTTACCAATTAATTCCAAAACCTCCTCTAGTGATACTTCAATCTGTGACAGTTCCTCAGATTTGTCACCTACAAAAGCCAGCTCAGGTTTGGGAATCTCCCTAACATTCTCAGCCATGAAGACTGAAGCAAAGAATCCATTTAGTTTCTCCGCAATGACTTTATCATCTTTAAGCACTCCTTTTGTATTTCGATCATCAAGGGGCCCCACTGGTTGTTTAGCAGGCTTCCTGCTTCTGATGTACTTAAAAACATTTTGTTATTACCTTTGGAGTTTTTGGCTAGCCGTTCTTCAAACTCCTCTTTGGCTTTTCTTATTACACTCTTGCACTTAAGTTGGCAGTGTTTGTGCTCCTTTCTATTTGCCTCACTGGGGTTTGTCTTCCACTTTTTAAAGGAAGACTTTTTATCTCTCACTGCTTCTTTTACATGGTTGTTAAGCCACGGTGGCTCTTTTTTAGTTCTTTTACTGTTTTTCTTAATTTGGGGTATACATTGAAGTTGGGCCTCTATTATGGTGTCTTTAAAAAGGGCCCACGCAACTTGCAGGGATTTCACTTTAGTCACTGTACCTTTTAACTTTTGTCTAACTAACCCCCTCATTTTTGTATAGCTCCCCCTTTTGAAATTAAAGGCCACAGTGTTGGGCAGCTGAGATGTTCTTCCCACCACAGGGATGTTGAATGCTATTGTATTATGGTCACTATTTCCAAGCGGTCCTGCTATAGTTACCTCTTGGACCAGCCCCTGCGCTTCACTGAGGATTAAATCTAGAGTCGCCTCTCCCCATGTGGGTTCCCATACCAGCTGCTCCATGAAGCAGTCATTTAAAGTATCGAGAAATTTTATCTCCACATTTCGTCCTGAAGTGAAATGTTTCCAGTCAATATGGGGATAATTGAAATCCCCCACTATTATTGGGTTCTTAATTTTGATAGCCTCTCTAATTTCCCTTAGCATCTCATCATCACTATTACTGTCCTGGTCAGGTGGTCGATAATAGATCCCTACTGTTATAGTTTTACTAGAGCATGACATTTCTATCCATAGAGACGCTATGGAACCTGTGGATTCCCTTAAGATTTTTACTTCATTTGAATCTACACTTTCTTTAACATATAGTGCCACTCCTTCCCCTGGTGGAGCAGGTATTTGGATTTGCATCTGTCTTTGTGGATTTGCATCTGTCTTTGTAGTGCTTGTATCTCTCTGTAGAGGCCCATCGGGGCAGACTGCTGAGCGTGCAGCGGCGCCCTGAGTAGGGGGCGGAGCTAGGCTGAGGAGGGGCCTATAAAAGCAGCCGCCCAGCCAGGCAGCGGCACAGGAGCCAGCGAGCTGCTGCACAGGAGCCAGCGCGGGAGAGTTCACATTGGAGGAGCAGGTATTTGGATTTGCATCTGTCTTTGTGTATTTGCATCTTCTTTTTAGTGCTTGTATCTCTCTGTAGAGGCCCGTCGGGGCAGACTGCTGAGCGAGCAGCGGCGCCCTGAGTAGGGGGCGGAGCTAGGCTGAGGAGGGGCCTATAAAAGCAGCCGCCCAGCCAGGCAGCGGCACAGGAGCCAGCGAGCTGCTGCACAGGAGCCAGCGCGGGAGAGTTCACATTGGAGGAGCAGGTATTTGGATTTGCATCTGTCTTTGTGTATTTGCATCTTCTTTTTAGTGCTTGTATCTCTCTGTAGAGGCCCGTCGAAGCAGACTGCTGAGCGGGCAGCGGCGCACTGAGTAGGGGGCGGAGGTAGGCTGAGGAGGGGCCTATAAAAGCGGCCGCCCAGCCAGGCAGCGGCACAGGAGCCAACAAACAGGGCAGTTTGCGTGGGAGAGTTCCCTTTGGAGGAGCAGGTATTTGGATTTGCATCTGTCTTTCTGTATTTGCATCTGTCTTTGTAGTGCTTGTATCTCTCTGTAGAGGCCCGTCGAAGCAGACTGCTGAGCGGGCAGCGGCGCCCTGATTAGGGGGCGGAGCTAGGCTGAGGAGGGGCCTATCAAAGCGGCCGCCTGGCCAGGCAGCGGCACAGGAGCCAGCAAACAGGGCGGCGAACAGGGGAGTTTGCGTGGGAGTGTTCCAATTGGAGGAGCAGGTATTTGGATTTGCATCTGTCTTTGTGTATTTGCATCTGTCTTTGTAGGTCTTGTATCTCTCTGTAGAGGCCCCTTGGGGCAGACTGCTGAGCGGGCAGCCGCGCCCTGAGTAGGGGGCGGAGCTAGGCTGGGGAGGGGCCTATAAAAGCTGTCGCCCAGCCAGGCTGCGGCACAGGAGCCAGCCAAAAGGGCGGCGAACAGGGGAGATTGGGTGGCCGAGTTCCCATTGGAGGAGCAGGTATTTGAATTTGCATCTGTCTTTGTGTATTTGCATCTGTCTTATAGTGCTTATATCTTCCTGTAGAGGCCCGTCGGGGCAGACTGCTGAGCGGATTGCGGCGCCCTGATTAGGGGGCGGAGCGAGGCTGAGGAGGGGCCTATAAAAGCGGCCGCCGAGGAAGGCAGCCGCACAGGAGCCAGCAAACAGGGCATTTTGCGTACAGAGTACCCATTGGAGGAGCAAGTATTTGGATTTGCATCTGTCTTTGTGTATTTGCATCTGTCTTTGTAGTGCTTGTATCTCTCTGTATAGGCCCTTTGGGGCAGACTGCTGAGCGGGAAGCGGCGCCCTGAGTAGGGGGCGGAGCTAGGCTGAGGAGGGGCCTATAAAAGCGGCCGCCGAGGAAGGCAGCCGCACAGGAGCCAGCAAACAGGGCATTTTGCGTACAGAGTACCCATTGGAGGAGCAAGTATTTGGATTTGCATCTGTCTTTGTGTATTTGCATCTGTCTTTGTAGTGCTTGTATCTCTCTGTATAGGCCCTTTGGGGCAGACTGCTGAGCGGGAAGCGGCGCCCTGAGTAGGGGGCGGAGCTAGGCTGAGGAGGGGCCTATAAAAGCGGCCGCCCAGCCAGGCAGCGGCACAGGAGCCAGCAAACAGGGTGGTGAACAGAGGAGTTTGCGTGGGAGAGTTCCCATTGGAGGAGCAGGTATTTGGATTTGCATCTGTCTTAGTGTATTTGCATCTGTCGTTGTAGTGCTTGTATCTCTCTGTAGAGGCCCGTCGGGGCAGACTGCTGAGCGGGCAGCGGCGAACTGAGGAGGGGGCGGAGCTAGGCTGAGGAGCTCAATATAAAAGCGGATGCCCAGACAGGCAGCGGCACAGGAGCCAGCGAGCAGCGGCACAAGAGCCAACGAACAGGGAAGTTTGCGTGGGAGAGTTCCCATTGGAGGAGCAGGTATTTGGATTTGCATCTGTCTTTGTGGATTTGCATCTGTCTTTGTAGTGCTTGTATCTCTCTGTAGAGGCCCGTCGGGGCAGGATGCTGAGCGGGCACCGGCGCCCTGAGTAGGGGGCGGAGCTAGGCTGAGGAGGGGCCTATAAAAGCGGCCGCCCAGCCAGGCAGCGGCACAGGAGCCAGCAAACAGGGCAGATTTCGTACAGAGTGCCCATTGGAGGAGCAGGTATTTGGATTTGCATCTTTCTTTGTGTATTTGCATCTGTCTTTCTAGTGCTTGTATCTCTCTGTAGAGGCCCGTTGGGGCAGAATGCTGAGCGGGCAGCAGCGCCCTGAGTAGGGGGCGGAGCTAGGCTGAGGAGGGGCCTATAAAAGCGGCCGCCCAGCCAGGCAGCGGCACAGGAGCCAGCAAACAGGGCAGTTTGCGTGGGAGAGTTCCCATTGGAGGAGCAGGTATTTGGATTTGCATCAGTCTTTGTGTATTTGCATCTCTCTTTGTAGTGCTCGTATCTCTCTGTAGAGGCTCGTTGGGGCAGACTGCTGAGCGGGCAGCCGCGCCCTGAGTAGGGGACGGAGCTAGGCGGAGGAGGAGCCTATAAAAGCGGCCGCCCAGCCAGGCTGCGGCACAGGAGACAGAGAAAAGGGCTGCGAACAGGGGAGTTTGCGTGGGAGAGTTCCCACTGGAGGAGCAGGTATTTGGATTTGCATCTGTCTTTGTGGATTTGCATCTGTCTTTGTAGTGCTTGTATATCTCTGTAGAGGCCCGTCGGGGCATTCTGCTTAGCGGGCAGCGGCGCCCTGAGTAGGGGGCGGAGCTAGGCTGAGGAGGGGCCTATAAAAGCCGCCGCCCAGAGAGGCAGCGGCACAGGAGAAAGAGAACAGGGGAGTTTGCGTGGGAGAGTTCCCATTGGAGGAGCAGGTATTTGGATTTGCATCTCTGTCTTTGTAGTGCTTGTATCTCTCTGTAGAGGCCCGTCGGGGCAGACTGCTGAGTGGGCAGCGGCGCCCTGAGTAGGGGGTGGAGCGAGACTGAGGAGGGGCCTATAAAAGCAGCCACCCAGCCAGGCAGCCGCACAGGAGCCAGCAAACAGGGGAGTTTGTGTGGGGGAGTTCCCATTGGACGAGCAGGTATTTTGATTTGCATCTGTTTTGTGGATTTGCATCTGTTTTCGTAGTGCTTGTATCTCTCTGTAGAGGCCCGTCTGGGCAGACTGCTGAGCGGACAGCGGCGCCCTGAATAGCAGGCGGAGCTAGGCTGAGGAGGGGCCTATAAAAGCGGCCGCCCAGACAGGCAGCCGTACAGGAGCCAGCAAACAGGGCGGCGAACAGGGGAGCTTGCGTTGGAGAGTTCCCACTGGAGGAGCAGGTATTTGAATTTGCATCTGTTTTGTGGTTTTGCGTCTGTCTTTGTAGTGCTTGTATCTCTCTGTAGAGGCCCGTCGGGGCAGGATGCTGAGCGGTCACCGGCGCCCTGAGTAGGGGTCGAAGCTAGGCTGAGGAGGGGCCTATAAAAGCGGCTGCCCAGCCAGGCATGGGCACAGCTGCGAGCAGCAGCCCAGGACCCAGCGAACAGGGGAGTTTGTGTGGGAGAGTTCCCATTGGAGGAGCAGGTGTTTGGATTTGCATCTCTGTCTTTGTAGTGCTTGTATCTCTCTGTAGAGGCCTGTCGGCGCAGAGTGCTGAGCGGGCAGCGGCACCCTGAGTAGGCGACGGAGCTAGGCTGAGGTGAGGCCTATAAAAGCGGCCGCTCAGCCAGTCAGTGGCACAGGAGCCAGCGAGCAGCGGCACAGGAGCCAGCGAAAAGGGGAGTTTGCGTGGGAGAGTTCCCACTAGAGGAGAAGGGATTTGCATCTGTCTTTGTGTATTTGCGTGTGTCTTTGTAGTGCTTGTATCTCTCTGTAGAGGCCCGTCCTGGCAGAATGCTGAGCGGGCAGCGGCGCCCTGAGTAGGGGGCGGAGCTTGTCTGTGGTGTGGCCTATAACAGCGGTCGCCCAGCCAGGCAGCGGCACAGAAGCCAGCAAAAAGGGCGGTGAACTTCGGAGTTTGCGTGGGAGAGTTCCCATTGGAGGAGCAGGTATTTGGATTTGCATCTGTCTTTGTTTATTTGCATGTGTCTTTGTAGTGCTTGTATCTCTCTGTAGAGGCCCGTCCAGGCAGACTGCTGAGCGGGCAGTGGCGCCCTGAGTAGGGGGCGGAACTAGGCTGAGGAGGGGCGTATAAAAGCGGCCGCCCAGACAGGGAGCGGCACAGGACCCAGCGAGCAGGGGAGTTTGCGTGGGAGAGTTCCCATTGGAGGAACAGTTATTTCGATTTGAATCTGTCTTTATGGATTTGAATCTGTCTTTGTAGTGTTTGTATTTCTCTGTAGAGGCCGGTCGGGGCAGTCTGCTGAGCGGGCAGCGGCGCCCTGAGTAGGGGGTGGAGCTTGGCTGAGGAGAGGCCTATAAAAGCGGCTGCCCAGCCAGGCAGCGACACAGGAGCCAGAAAACTGGGCGGTGAACAGGGGAGTTTGCGTGGGACATTTCCCATTGGAGGAGCAGGTATTTGGATTTGCATCTGTCTTTGTGGATTTGCATCTGTCTTTGTAGTGCTTGTATCTCTCTGTAGAGGCCCGTCTGGGCAGACTGCTGAGCGGGCTGCGGCGCCCTTAGTAGGGGGCGGAGCTAGGCTGAGGAGGGGCCTATAAAAGCGACCGCCCAGACAGGCAGCGGCACAGGAGCCAGCGAGCAGCGGCACAGGAGCCAGCGAACAGGGGAGTTTGCGTGGGAGAGTTCCCATTGGAGGATCAGGTATGTGGATTTGCATCTTTCTTTGTGTATTTGCATCTGTCTTTGTAGTGCTTGTATCTCTTTGTAGAGGCCCGTCGAGGCAGACTGCTGAGCGGGCAGCGGCGCCCTGAGTAGGGGGCGGAGCTAGGCTGTGGAATGGCCTATAAAAGCGGCCGACCAGCCAGACAGCGGCACAGAAGCCAGCAAACAGGGCAGTGAACAGGGGAGTTTGCGTGAGAGAATTCCCATTGGAGGAGCAGGTATGTGGATTTGCATCTCTCTTTGTGTAATTGCATCTGTCTTTGTAGTGCTTGTAACTCTTTGTAGAGGCCCGTCGAGGCAGACTGCTGAGCGGGCAGCGGCGCCCTGAGTAGGGGGCGGAGCTAGGCTGAGGTGGGGCCTATAAAAGCGGCCGACCAGCCAGGCAGCGGCACAGGAGCCACAGAGCAGCGGCACAGGAGCCAGCGACCAGGGGAGTTTGCGTGGGAGAGTTCCCATTGGAGGAGCAGGTATTTGGATTTGCATCTGTCTTTGTGTATTTGCATCTGTCTTTGTAGTGCTTGTATCTCTCTGTAGAGGCCCGTCGGGGCAGACTGCTGAGCGGGCAGCGGCCCCCTGAGTATTGGGCGGATCTAGGCTGAGGTGCGGCCTATAAAAGCGGACGCCCAGCCAGGCACCGACACAGGAGCTAGCGAACACGGCGGTGAACAGAGAGTTTGCGTGGGAGAGTTCCCATTGGAGGAGCAGGTATTTGGATTGCATCTCTGTCTTTGTAGGGCTTGTATCTCTCTGTAGAGGCCCGTCGGGGTAGACTGCTGAGCGGGCAGCGGCGCCCTGAGTAGGGGGCGGAGCTAAGCTGAGGAGGGGCCTATAAAAGTGGCTGCCCAGCCAGGCAAGGGCACAGGTCCCAGCGAGCAGCGGCACAGGAGCCAGCGAAGAGGGTAGTTTGCATGGGAGAGTTCCCATTGGAGGAGCAGGTATTTGGATTTGCATCTTTCTTTGTGGATTTGCATCTGTCTTTGTAGTGCTTGTGCCTCTCTGTAGAGGCCCGTCGGGGCAGACTGCTGAGCGGGCAGCGGCGCCCTGAGTAGGGGGCGAGGCTAGGCTGAGGAGGGGCCTATAAAAGCGGCCGCCCAGCCAGTCAGCGGCACAGGAGCCAGCGAACAGTGCGGCGAACAGGGGAGTTTCTGTGGGTGAGTTCCCATTGGAGGAGTAGGTATTTGGATTTGCATCTGTCTTTGTGTATTTGCATCTGTCTTAGTAGTGCTTCTATCTCCATGTAGAGGCCCGTCGGGACAGACTGCTGAGCTGGCAGCGGCTCCCTGAGTAGGGGGCGGAGCTAGGCTGAGGAGGGGCCTATAAAAGCGGCCGCCCACCCAGTCAGTGGCACAGCTGTGAGCATCGGCACTGGAGCCAGCAAACAGGGCAGCGAACAGGGGAGTTTGCGTGGGGGAGTTCCCATTGGAGGAGCAGGTATTTGTATTTGCATCTCTGTCTTTGTAGCGATTGTATCTCTCTGTAGAGGCCCGTCGGGGCAGAAAACTGAGTGGGCAGCGGCGCCCTGAGTAGTGGGCGGAGCTAGGCTGAGGAAGGGCCCATAAAAGCGGCCGCCCAGCCAGTCAGTGGCACAGCTGTGAGCATCGGCACTGGAGCCAGCAAACAGGGGAGTTTGCGTCGTAGAGTTCCCATTGGAGGAGCAGTTATTTCGATTTGCATCTGTCTTTGTGGATTTGCATCTGTCTTTGTAGTGCTTGTATCCCTCTCTAGAGGCCCCTCGGGGCAGGCTGAGCGGGCAGCGGCGCCCTGAGTAGGGGGCGGAGCTAGGCTGTGGAGGGGCCTATAAAAGCGTCCGCCCAGCCAGGCAGCGGCACAAGAGCCAGCAAACAGGGCTGCGAACAGGGGAGTTTGCTTGGGAGAGTTCCCATTGAAGGAGCAGATATTTGGATTTGCATCTGTTTTGTGGATTTTCATCTGTCTTTGTAGTGCTTTTATCTCTCTGTAGAGGCCCGTCGGGGCAGGCTGCTGAGCGGGCAGTGGCACCCTGAGTATGGGGTGGATCTAGGCTGAGGAGGGGCCTATAAAAGTGGCCCCCCAGCCAGCAGCCAGCGAACAGGGGAGTTTGCGTGGGAGAGTTCTCAGTGGAGGAGCAGGTATTTGGATTTGCATCTCTCTTTGTGGATTTGCATCTGTCTTTGTAGTGCTTGTATCTCTCTGTAGAGGCCCGTTGGGGCAGACTGCTGAGCGGACAGCGGCGCGCAGAGTAGGGGGCGGAGCTAGGTTGAGGAGGGGCCTAAATAGCGGCCGCCCAGCCACGCAGCGGCACAGGAGCCAGCGGGCAGCGGCACAGGAGCCAGCAAAGAGTGGAGTTTGCTTGGGAGATTTCCCGTTGGAGGAGCAGGTATTTGGATTTGCATCTGTCTTAGTGGATTTGCATCTGTCTTTGTAGTGCTTGTATCTCTCTGTAGAGGCCCGTCGAAGCAGACTGCTGAGCGGGCAGCGGCGCCCTGAGTAGGGGGCGGAGCTAGGCTGAGGAGGGGCCTATAAAAGCGGCCGCCCAGCCAGGAATAGGCACAGCTGTGAGCAGCGAACAGGGGAGTTTGCGTGGGAGAGTTCCCATTGTAGGAGCAGGTATTTGGATTTGCATTTGTCTTTGTAGAGCTTGTATCTCTCTGTAGAGGCCCGTCGGGCAGACTGCTGAGCGGGCAGCGGCGCCCTGAGTAGGGGGCGGAGCTATGCTGAGGAGGGGCCTATAAAAGCGGCCCCCAAGCCAGGCAGCGGCACAGGAGCCAGCAAACATGGCTGAGAACAGGGGATTTTGTGTGGGAGAGTTCCCATTGGAGGAGCAGGTATTTGGATTTGCATCTTTCTTTGTGGATTTCCAACTGTCTTTGTAGTGCTTGTATCTCTCTGTAGAGGCCCGTCGGGGCAGACTGCAGAGCGGGCAGCGGCGCCTTGAGTAGGAGGCGGAGCTAGGCTGAGGAGGGCCCTATAAAAGTGGCCGCCCAGCCAGGAAGCGGCACAGGAGCAAAGGAACAGGGGAGTTTGTGTGGGAGAGTTCCCTTTGGAGGATCAGGTATTTGGATTTGCATCTGTCTTTGTTGATTTGCATCTGTCTTTGTAGTGCTTGTATCTCTCTGTAGTGGCCCGTCGGGGCAGACTGCTGAGGGCGCAGTGGCGCCCTGAGTAGGGGGCGGACCTAGGCTGAGGAGGGGCCTATAAAAGCGGCCGCCCAGCCAGGCAGCGGCACAGCTGCGAGCAGATGCACAGGAGCCAGCGAGCAGGGGTGTTGTGTGGGAGAGTTCCCACTGGAGAAGCAGGTATTTGGATTTGCATCTTTCTTTGTCTATTTGCATCTGTCTTTGTAGTGCTTGTATCTCTCTGTAGAGACCTGTTGGGGCAGACTGCTGAGCGAGCAGAGGCTCCCTGAGTAGAGGGCGGAGCTAGGCTGAGGATGGGCCTATAGAATCAGCCGCACAGCCGGGTAGCAGCACAGCTGCGAGCAGCGAACAGGGCGGCCAACAGGGGAGTTTGCGTGGGAGAGTTCCCATTGGAGGAGCAGGTATTTGGATTGCATCTGTCTTTGTGTATTTGTATCTGTATTTGTAGTGCTTGTATCTCTCTGTAGAGGCCAGTCGGGGCAGAATGCTGAGCGGGCAGCGGTGCCCTGAGTAGGGTTTTGGAGCTAGGCTGAGGAGGGGCCTATAAAAGCGTCCACCCAGCCAGACAGCTGCACAGGAGCCACTAAACAGGGCGGCGAACAGGGGAGTTTGCGTGGTAGAGTTCCCATTGGAGGAGCAGGTATTTGGATTTGCATCTGTCTTTGTGGATTTGCATCTGTCTTTGTAGTGCTTGTATCTCTCTGTAGAGGCCCGTCGAAGCAGGCTGCTGAGCGGGCAGCGGCGCCCTGAGGAGCGGGCGGACCTAGGTTGAGGAGGGGCCTATAAAAGCGGCGGCCCAGACAGGCAGCCGCACAGGATCCAGCAAACAGGGCGGCGAACAGGGGAGTTTGCGTGGGAGAGTTCCCATTGGAGTAGCAGGTATTTCGATTTGCATCTGTCTTTGTGGATTTGCATCTGTCTTTGTAGTGCTTGTATCTCTCTGTAGAGGCCCGTCGAAGCAGACTGCTGAGCGGGCAGCGGTGCCCTAAGTAGGGGGCGGAGCTAGGCTGAGGAGGGGCCTATAAAAGTGGCCGCCCAACCAGGCAGCGGCACTGGAGCCAGCGAGCAGCGGCACAGGAGCCAGCAAAGAGTGGAGTTTGCTTGGGAGATTTCCCGTTGGAGGAGCAGGTATTTGGATTTGCATCTGTCTTAGTGGATTTGCATCTGTCTTTGTAGTGCTTGTATCTCTCTGTAGAGGCCCGTCGAAGCAGACTGCTGAGCGGGCAGCGGCGCCCTGAGTAGGGGGCGGAGCTAGGCTGAGGAGGGGCCTATAAAAGCGGCCGCCCAGCCAGGAATAGGCACAGCTGTGAGCAGCTAACAGGGGAGTTTGCGTGGGAGAATTCCCATTGGAGGAGCAGGTATTTGGATTTGCATCTGTCTTTGTGTATTTGCATGTGTCTTTGTAGTGCTTGTATCTCTCTGTAGAGGCCCGTCGGGGCAGACTGCTGAGCTTGCAGCGGCGCCCTGAGTAGGGGGCGGAGCTAGGCTGAGGAGGGGCCTATAAAAGCGGCTCCCCAGTCAGGCAGCGGCACAGGAGCCAGCAAACAGGGTGTCGAACAGGGGAGTTTGGGTTTGAGTGTTCCCATTGGAGGAGCAGGTATTTGGATTTGCATCTGTCTTTGTGTATTTTAATCTGTCTTTGTAGTGCTTGTATCTCTCCGTAGAGGCCCGTCGGGGCAGACTGCTGAGTAGGGGGCGGAGCTATGCTGAGGAGGGGCCTATAAAAGCGGCCCCCAAGCCAGGCAGCGGCACAGGAGCCAGCAAACATGGCTGAGAACAGGGGATTTTGTGTGGGAGAGTTCCCATTGGAGGAGCAGGTATTTGGATTTGCATCTTTCTTTGTGGATTTCCAACTGTCTTTGTAGTGCTTGTATCCCTCTCTAGAGGCCCCTCGGGGCAGGCTGAGCGGGCAGCGGCGCCCTTAGTAGGGGGCAGAGCTAGGCTGAGGAGAGGCCTATAAAAGCGGCCGCCCAGCCAGGCAGTGGCACAGGAGCCAGCAAACAGGGCGGCGAACAGGGTAGTTTGCGTGGGAGAGTACCCTTTTGGAGGAGCCTGTATTTGGATTTGCATCTCTGTCTTTGTAGTGCTTGTATCTCTCTGTAGAGGTCGGTCGGGGCAGACTGCTGAGCGGGCAGCGGCGCCCTGAATAGGGGGCGGAGCTAGGCTGAGGAGGGGCCTATAAAAGCGGC